>NW_027099198.1:300000-600000 GCF_037042795.1 Molothrus aeneus | reverse complement strand
GTTTTGGACAACTACCTTTCATTCTTGCCAAACTCTTTGCAGACCTCCGTGCAAGCTTTAGAACAAGATTTTGGATGTTTTCTTTCCTGGCAGAGTTTCTCTTTGCAAGATATGGTGGAAAAGCTTTTTGCTGAGTGTTGAGCGGCAAGACACACAGAAGACGCAGATACGCAGCTCTCCAAAGCTAAGTGCTGGTCCCGGGCTTCTTTCAGCACAAACCACTCTCAGGAGCTCCCTGCGCTTGCCACAATGCTCTGTGTGCGAAGAAGCCGCTTCTTCGCCTCCGGGAGAATCGGTGAGCGGCATCTTCCCAAAGGCGAAGATGCAAGCCGCACCATGCAGGCACAGTGTGGGCAGCCTTCAGACTTAGAGAAAACAGTACTTTACCACTCTCCTGCCTTTTCCATGGTTATTATATTGGAAAAGAACGAGTTTTGGACAACAACCTTTCATTCTTGAAAAAGTCTTTGCATACCTCTGTGCAAGCTTTAGAACAAGATTTTGGATGTTTTCTTTCCTGGCAGAGTTTCTCTTTGCAAGATATGGTGGAAAAGCTTTTTGCTGAGTGTAGAGCGGCAAGACACACAGAAGACGCAGATACGCAGCTCTCCGAAGCTAAGTGCCGGTCCACGGCTTCTTTCGGCAGAAGCCGCTCTTAGGTGCTCACTGAGACCGGCCCAATGCTCTGTGTGCGAAGAAGCCGCTTCTTCGCCTCCGGGAGAATCGGCGAGCGGCAGCTTCCCAAAGGCGAAGATGCAAGCCGCACCATGCAGGCACAGTGTGGGCAGCCTTCAGACTTAGAGAAAACAGTACTTTACCTCTCTCCTGCCTTTTCCATGGTTATTCTATTGGAAAAGAACGAGTTTTGGACAACTACCTTTCATTCTTGCCAAACTCTTTGCAGACCTCCGTGCAAGCTTTAGAACAAGATTTTGGATGTTTTCTTTCCTGGCAGAGTTTCTCTTTGCAAGATATGGTGGAAAAGTTTTTTGCTGAGTGTAGAGCGGCAAGACACACAGAAGACGCAGATACGCAGCTCTCCGAAGCTAAGTGCCGGTCCCGGGCTTCTTTCGGCACAAACCGCTCTCAGGAGCTCCCTGCGCTCGCCACAATGTTCTGTGTGCGAAGAAGCAGCTTCTTCGCCTCCGGGAGAATCGGCGAGCGGCAGCTTCCCAAAGGCGAAGATGCAAGCCGCACCACACAGGAACAGTGTGGGCAGCCTTCAGACATAGAGAAAACAGTACTTTACCACTCTCCTGCCTTTTCCATGGTTATTATATTGGAAAAGAACGAGTTTTGGATAACTACCTTTCATTCTTGCCAAACTCTTTGCAGATCTCCGTGCAAGCTTTAGAACAAGATTTTGGATGTTTTCTTTCCTGGCAGAGTTTCTCTTTGCAAGATATGGTGGAAAAGCTTTTTGCTGAGTGTTGAGCGGCAAGACACGCAGAAGACGCAGATACGCAGCTCTCCGAAGCTAAGTGCCGGTCCACGGCTTCTTTCGGCAGAATCCGCTCTTAGGTGCTCACCGCGACCGGCCCAATGCTCTGTGTGCGAAGAAGCCGCTTCTTCGCCTCCGGGAGAATCGGCGAGCGGCAGCTTCCCAAAGGCGAAGATGCAAGCTGCAGCACACAGGCACAGTGTGGGCAGCATTCAGACTTAGAGAAAACAGTACTTTACCACTCTCCTGCCTTTTCCATGGTTATTATATTGGAAAAGAACGAGTTTTGGACAACTACCTTTCATTCTTGCCAAACTCTTTGCAGACCTCCGTGCAAGCTTTAGAACAAGATTTTGGATGTTTTCTTTCCTGGCAGAGTTTCTCTTTGCAAGATATGGTGGAAAAGCTTTTTGCTGAGTGTTGAGCGGCAAGACACACAGAAGATGCAGATACGCAGCTCTCCAAAGCTAAGTGCTGGTCCTGGGCTTCTTTCAGCACAAACCACTCTCAGGAGCTCCCTGCGCTCGCCACAATGCTCTGTGTGCGAAGAAGCCGCTTCTTCGCCTCCGGGAGAATCGGCGAGCGGCAGCTTCCCAAAGGCGAAGATGCAAGCTGCACCATGCAGGCACAGTGTGGGCAGCCTTCAGACTTAGAGAAAACAGTACTTTACCACTCTCCTGCCTTTTCCATGGTTATTCTATTGGAAAAGAACGAGTTTTGGACAACTACCTTTCATTCTTGCCAAACTCTTTGCAGACCTCCGTGCAAGCTTTAGAACAAGATTTTGGATGTTTTCTTCCCTGGCAGAGTTTCTCTTTGCAAGATATGGTGGAAAAGCTTTTTGCTGAGTGTTGAGCGGCAAGACACGCAGAAGACGCAGATACGCAGCTCTCCGAAGCTAAGTGCCGGTCCACGGCTTCTTTCGGCAGAAGCCGCTCTTAGGTGCAAACCGCGACCGGCCCAATGCTCTGTGTGCGAAGAAGCCGCTTCTTCGCCTCCGGGAGAATCGGCGAGCGGCAGCTTCCCAAATGCGAAGATGCAAGCCGCACCATGCAGGCACAGTGTGGGCAGTCTTCAGACGTAGAGAAAACAGTACTTTACCACTCTCCTGCCTTTTCCATGGTTATTCTATTGGAAAAGAACGAGTTTTGGACAACAACTTTTGATTCTTACAAAAGTCTTTGCAGACATCTGTGCAAGGTTTAGAACAAGATTTTGGATGTTTTCTTTCCTGGCAGAGTTTCTCTTTGCAAGATATGGTGGAAAAGCTTTTTGCTGAGTGTTGAGCGGCAAGACACGCAGAAGACGCAGATACGCAGCTCTCCGAAGCTAAGTGCCGGTCCCGGGCTTCTTTCGGCACAAACCGCTCTCAGGAGCTCCCTGCGCTCGCCACAATGCTCTGTGTGCGAAGAAGCCGCTTCTTCGCCTCCGGGAGAATCGGCGAGCGGCAGCTTCCCAAAGGCGAAGATGCAAGCCGCACCATGCAGGCACAGTGTGGGCAGCCTTCAGACTTAGAGAAAACAGTACTTTACCTCTCTCCTGCCTTTTCCATGGTTATTCTATTGGAAAAGAACGAGTTTTGGACAACTACCTTTCATTCTTGCCAAACTCTTTGCAGACCTCCGTGCAAGCTTTAGAACAAGATTTTGGATGTTTTCTTTCCTGGCAGAGTTTCTCTTTGCAAGATATGGTGGAAAAGTTTTTTGCTGAGTGTAGAGCGGCAAGACACACAGAAGACGCAGATACGCAGCTCTCCGAAGCTAAGTGCCGGTCCCGGGCTTCTTTCGGCACAAACCGCTCTGAGGAGCTCCCTGCGCTCGCCACAATGTTCTGTGTGCGAAGAAGCAGCTTCTTCGCCTCCGGGAGAATCGGCGAGCGGCAGCTTCCCAAAGGCGAAGATGCAAGCCGCACCACACAGGAACAGTGTGGGCAGCCTTCAGACATAGAGAAAACAGTACTTTACCACTCTCCTGCCTTTTCCATGGTTATTATATTGGAAAAGAACGAGTTTTGGATAACTACCTTTCATTGTTGCCAAACTCTTTGCAGATCTCCGTGCAAGCTTTAGAACAAGATTTTGGATGTTTTCTTTCCTGGCAGAGTTTCTCTTTGCAAGATATGGTGGAAAAGCTTTTTGCTGAGTGTAGAGCGGCAAGACACGCAGAAGACGCAGATACGCAGCTCTCCGAAGCTAAGTGCCGGTCCACGGCTTCTTTCGGCAGAAGCCGCTCTTAGGTGCTCACCGCGACCGGCCCAATGCTCTGTGTGCGAAGAAGCCGCTTCTTCGCCTCCGGGAGAATCGGCGAGCGGCAGCTTCCCAAAGGCGAAGATGCAAGCTGCAGCACACAGGCACAGTGTGGGCAGCATTCAGACTTAGAGAAAACAGTACTTTACCACTCTCCTGCCTTTTCCATGGTTATTATATTGGAAAAGAACGAGTTTTGGACAACTACCTTTCATTCTTGCCAAACTCTTTGCAGACCTCCGTGCAAGCTTTAGAACAAGATTTTGGATGTTTTCTTTCCTGGCAGAGTTTCTCTTTGCAAGATATGGTGGAAAAGCTTTTTGCTGAGTGTTGAGCGGCAAGACACACAGAAGACGCAGATACGCAGCTCTCCAAAGCTAAGTGCTGGTCTTGGGCTTCTTTCAGCACAAACCACTCTCAGGAGCTCCCTGCGCTTGCCACAATGCTCTGTGTGCGAAGAAGCCGCTTCTTCGCCTCCGGGAGAATCGGCGAGCGGCAGCTTCCCAAAGGCGAAGATGCAAGCTGCACCATGCAGGCACAGTGTGGGCAGCCTTCAGACTTAGAGAAAACAGTACTTTACCACTCTCCTGCCTTTTCCATGGTTATTATATTGGAAAAGAACGAGTTTTGGACAACAACCTTTCATTCTTGCAAAAGTCTTTGCAGACCTCTGTGCAAGCTTTAGAACAAGATTTTGGATGTTTTCTTTCCTGGCAGAGTTTCTCTTTGCAAGATATGGTGGAAAAGCTTTTTGCTGAGTGTTGAGCGGCAAGACACGCAGAAGACGCAGATACGCAGCTCTCCGAAGCTAAGTGCCGGTCCACGGCTTCTTTCGGCAGAAGCCGCTCTTAGGTGCAAACCGCGACCGGCCCAATGCTCTGTGTGCGAAGAAGCCGCTTCTTCGCCTCCGGGAGAATCGGCGAGCGGCAGCTTCCCAAATGCGAAGATGCAAGCCGCACCATGCAGGCACAGTGTGGGCAGCCTTCAGACTTAGAGAAAACAGTACTTTACCACTCTCCTGCCTTTTCCATGGTTATTATATAGGAAAAGAACGAGTTTTGGACAACAACTTTTGATTCTTACAAAAGTCTTTGCAGACATCTGTGCAAGGTTTAGAACAAGATTTTGGATGTTTTCTTTCCTGGCTGAGTTTCTCTTTGCAAGATATGGTGGAAAAGCTTTTTGCTGAGTGTTGAGCGGCAAGACACGCAGAAGACGCAGATACGCAGCTCTCCGAAGCTAAGTGCCGGTCCCGGGCTTCTTTCGGCACAAACCGCTCTCAGGAGCTCCCTGCGCTCGCCACAATGCTCTGTGTGCGAAGAAGCCGCTTCTTCGCCTCCCGGAGAATCGGCGAGCGGCAGCTTCCCAAAGGCGAAGATGCAAGCTGCAGCACACAGGCACAGTGTGGGCAGCATTCAGACTTAGAGAAAACAGTACTTTACCACTCTCCTGCCTTTTCCATGGTTATTATATTGGAAAAGAACGAGTTTTGGACAACTACCTTTCATTCTTGCCAAACTCTTTGCAGACCTCCGTGCAAGCTTTAGAACAAGATTTTGGATGTTTTCTTTCCTGGCAGAGTTTCTCTTTGCAAGATATGGTGGAAAAGCTTTTTGCTGAGTGTTGAGCGGCAAGACACGCAGAAGACGCAGATACGCAGCTCTCCAAAGCTAAGTGCTGGTCCTGGGCTTCTTTCAGCACAAACCACTCTCAGGAGCTCCCTGCGCTTGCCACAATGCTCTGTGTGCGAAGAAGCCGCTTCTTCGCCTCCGGGAGAATCGGCGAGCGGCAGCTTCCCAAAGGCGAAGATGCAAGCTGCACCATGCAGGCACAGTGTGGGCAGCCTTCAGACTTAGAGAAAACAGTACTTTACCACTCTCCTGCCTTTTCCATGGTTATTATATTGGAAAAGAACGAGTTTTGGACAACAACCTTTCATTCTTGCAAAAGTCTTTGCAGACCTCTGTGCAAGCTTTAGAACAAGATTTTGGATGTTTTCTTTCCTGGCAGAGTTTCTCTTTGCAAGATATGGTGGAAAAGCTTTTTGCTGTGTGTTGAGCGGCAAGACACGCAGAAGACGCAGATACGCAGCTCTCCGAAGCTAAGTGCCGGTCCACGGCTTCTTTCGGCAGAAGCCGCTCTTAGATTGTCACCGCGACCGGCCCAATGCTCTGTGTGCGAAGAAGCAGCTTCTTCGCCTCCGGGAGAATCGGCGAGCGGCAGCTTCCCAAAGGCGAAGATGCAAGCCGCACCATGCAGGCACAGTGTGGGCTGCATTCAGACTTAGAGAAAACAGTACTTTACCTCTCTCCTGCCTTTTCCATGGTTATTATATTGGAAAAGAACGAGTTTTGGACAACTACCTTTCATTCTTGCCAAACTCTTTGCAGACCTCCGTGCAAGCTTTAGAACAAGATTTTGGATGTTTTCTTTCCTGGCAGAGTTTCTCTTTGCAAGATATGGTGGAAAAGCTTTTTGCTGAGTGTTGAGCGGCAAGACACACAGAAGACGCAGATACGCAGCTCTCCAAAGCTAAGTGCTGGTCCCGGGCTTCTTTCAGCACAAACCACTCTCAGGAGCTCCCTGCGCTTGCCACAATGCTCTGTGTGCGAAGAAGCCGCTTCTTCGCCTCCGGGAGAATCGGTGAGCGGCATCTTCCCTAATGCGAAGATGCAAGCCGCACCATGCAGGCACAGTGTGGGCAGCATTCAGACTTAGAGAAAACAGTACTTTACCACTCTCCTGCCTTTTCCATGGTTATTATATTGGAAAAGAACGAGTTTTGGACAACAACCTTTCATTCTTGAAAAAGTCTTTGCATACCTCTGTGCAAGCTTTAGAACAAGATTTTGGATGTTTTCTTTCCTGGCAGAGTTTCTCTTTGCAAGATATGGTGGAAAAGCTTTTTGCTGAGTGTTGAGCAGCAAGACACGCAGAAGACGCAGATACGCAGCTCTCCGAAGCTAAGTGCCGGTCCACAGCTTCTTTCGGCAGAAGCCGCTCTTAGGTGCTCACCGCGACCGGCCCATTGCTCTGTGTGCGAAGAAGCCGCTTCTTCGCCTCCGGGAGAATCGGCGAGCGGCAGCTTCCCAAAGGCGAAGATGCAAGCTGCAGCACACAGGCACAGTGTGGGCAGCATTCAGACTTAGAGAAAACAGTACTTTACCACTCTCCTGCCTTTTCCATGGTTATTATATTGGAAAAGAACGAGTTTTGGACAACTACCTTTCATTCTTGCCAAACTCTTTGCAGACCTCCGTGCAAGCTTTAGAACAAGATTTTGGATGTTTTCTTTCCTGGCAGAGTTTCTCTTTGCAAGATATGGTGGAAAAGCTTTTTGCTGAGTGTTGAGCGGCAAGACACACAGAAGACGCAGATACGCAGCTCTCCAAAGCTAAGTGCTGGTCCCGGGCTTCTTTCAGCACAAACCACTCTCAGGAGCTCCCTGCGCTCGCCACAATGCTCTGTGTGCGAAGAAGCCGCTTCTTCGCCTCCGGGAGAATCGGCGAGCGGCAGCTTCCCAAAGGCGAAGATGCAAGCCGCACCATGCAGGCACAGTGTGGGCAGCCTTCAGACTTAGAGAAAACAGTACTTTACCACTCTCCTGCCTTTTCCATTGTTATTATATTGGAAAAGAACGAGTTTTGGACAACAACCTTTCATTCTTGCAAAAGTCTTTGCAGACCTCTGTGCAAGCTTTAGAACAAGATTTTGGATGTTTTCTTTCCTGGCAGAGTTTCTCTTTGCAAGATATGGTGGAAAAGCTTTTTGCTGAGTGTTGAGCGGCAAGACACGCAGAAGACGCAGATACGCAGCTCTCCGAAGCTAAGTGCCGGTCCCGGGCATCTTTCGGCACAAACCGCTCTCAGGAGCTCCCTGCGCTCGCCACAATGCTCTGTGTGCGAAGAAGCCGCTTCTTCGCCTGCGGGAGAATCGGCGAGCGGCAGCTTCCCAAAGGCGAAGATGCAAGCTGCAGCACACAGGCACAGTGTGGGCAGCATTCAGACTTAGAGAAAACAGTACTTTACCACTCTCCTGTCTTTTCCATGGTTATTCTATTGGAAAAGAACGAGTTTTGGACAACAACTTTTCAATCTTGCAAAAGTCTTTGCAGACCTCTGTGCAAGCTTTAGAACAAGATTTTGGATGTTTTCTTTCCTGGCAGAGTTTCTCTTTGCAAGATATGGTGGAAAAGCTTTTTGCTGAGTGTAGAGCGGCAAGACACGCAGAAGACGCAGATACGCAGCTCTCCGAAGCTAATTGCCGGTCCACAACTTCTTTCGGCAGAAGCCGCTCTTAGGTGCTCACCGCGACCGGCCCAATGCTCTGTGTGCGAAGAAGCCGCTTCTTCGCCTCCGGGAGAATCGGCGAGCGGCAGCTTCCCAAATGCGAAGATGCAAGCCGCACCATGCAGGCACAGTGTGGGCAGCCTTCAGACTTAGAGAAAACAGTACTTTGCCACTCTCCTGCCTTTTCCATGGTTATTATATTGGAAAAGAACGAGTTTTGGACAACAACTTTTGATTCTTACAAAAGTCTTTGCAGACATCTGTGCAAGCTTTAGAACAAGATTTTGGATGTTTTCTTTCCTGGCAGAGTTTCTCTTTGCAAGATATGGTGGAAAAGTTTTTTGCTGAGTGTAGAGCGGCAAGACACGCAGAAGACGCAGATACGCAGCTCTCCGAAGCTAAGTGCCGGTCCCGGGCTTCTTTCGGCACAAACCGCTCTCAGGAGCTCCCTGCGCTCGCCACAATGCTCTGTGTGCGAAGAAGCCGCTTCTTCGCCTCCGGGAGAATCGGCGAGCGGCAGCTTCCCAAAGGCGAAGATGCAAGCCGCACCATGCAGGCACAGTGTGGGCAGCCTTCAGACTTAGAGAAAACAGTACTTTACCTCTCTCCTGCCTTTTCCATGGTTATTCTATTGGAAAAGAACGAGTTTTGGACAACAACCTTTCATTCTTGCCAAACTCTTTGCAGACCTCCGTGCAAGCTTTAGAACAAGATTTTGGATGTTTTCTTTCCTGGCAGAGTTTCTCTTTGCAAGATATGGTGGAAAAGCTTTTTGCTGAGTGTTGAGCGGCAAGACACGCAGAAGACGCAGATACGCAGCTCTCCGAAGCTAAGTGCCGGTCCACGGCTTCTTTCGGCAGAAGCCGCTCTTAGGTGCTCACCGCGACCGGCCCAATGCTCTGTGTGCGAAGAAGCCGCTTCTTCGCCTCCGGGAGAATCGGCGAGCGGCAGCTTCCCAAAGGCGAAGATGCAAGCTGCAGCACACAGGCACAGTGTGGGCAGCCTTCAGACATAGAGAAAACAGTACTTTACCTCTCTCCAGCCTTTTCCATGGTTATTATATTGGAAAAGAACGAGTTTTGGACAACTACCTTTCATTCTTGCCAAACTCTTTGCAGACCTCCGTGCAAGCTTTAGAACAAGATTTTGGATGTTTTCTTTCCTGGCAGAGTTTCTCTTTGCAAGATATGGTGGAAAAGCTTTTTGCTGAGTGTTGAGCGGCAAGACACGCAGAAGACGCAGATACGCAGCTCTCCGAAGCTAAGTGCCGGTCCCGGGCTTCTTTCGGCACAAACCGCTCTCAGGAGCTCCCTGCGCTCGCCACAATGCTCTGTGTGCGAAGAAGCCGCTTCTTCGCCTCCGGGAGAATCGGCGAGCGGCAGCTTCCCAAAGGCGAAGATGCAAGCCGCACCATGCAGGCACAATGTGGGCAGCCTTCAGACTTAGATAAAACAGTACTTTACCTCTCTCCTGCCTTTTCCATGGTTATTATATTGGAAAAGAACGAGTTTTGGACAACTACCTTTCATTCTTGCCAAACTCTTTGCAGACCTCCGTGCAAGCTTTAGAACAAGATTTTGGATGTTTTCTTTCCTGGCAGAGTTTCTCTTTGCAAGATATGGTGGAAAAGCTTTTTGCTGAGTGTTGAGCGGCAAGACACACAGAAGACGCAGATACGCAGCTCTCCAAAGCTAAGTGCTGGTCCCGGGCTTCTTTCAGCACAAACCACTCTCAGGAGCTCCCTGCGCTCGCCACAATGCTCTGTGTGCGAAGAAGCCGCTTCTTCGCCTCCGGGAGAATCGGCGAGCGGCAGCTTCCCAAAGGCGAAGATGCAAGCCGCACCATGCAGGCACAGTGTGGGCAGCCTTCAGACTTAGAGAAAACAGTACTTTACCACTCTCCTGCCTTTTCCATTGTTATTATATTGGAAAAGAACGAGTTTTGGACAACAACCTTTCATTCTTGCAAAAGTCTTTGCAGACCTCCATGCAAGCTTTAGAACAAGATTTTGGATGTTTTCTTTCCTGGCAGAGTTTCTCTTTGCAAGATATGGTGGAAAAGCTTTTTGCTGAGTGTTGAGCGGCAAGACACGCAGAAGACGCAGATACGCAGCTCTCCGAAGCTAAGTGCCGGTCCCGGGCATCTTTCGGCACAAACCGCTCTCAGGAGCTCCCTGCGCTCGCCACAATGCTCTGTGTGCGAAGAAGCCGCTTCTTCGCCTCCGGGAGAATCGGCGAGCGGCAGCTTCCCAAAGGCGAAGATGCAAGCTGCAGCACACAGGCACAGTGTGGGCAGCATTCAGACTTAGAGAAAACAGTACTTTACCACTCTCCTGTCTTTTCCATGGTTATTCTATTGGAAAAGAACGAGTTTTGGACAACAACTTTTCATTCTTGCAAAAGTCTTTGCAGACCTCTGTGCAAGCTTTAGAACAAGATTTTGGATGTTTTCTTTCCTGGCAGAGTTTCTCTTTGCAAGATATGGTGGAAAAGCTTTTTGCTGAGTGTAGAGCGGCAAGACACGCAGAAGACGCAGATACGCAGCTCTCCGAAGCTAAGTGCCGGTCCACAACTTCTTTCGGCAGAAGCCGCTCTCAGGAGCTCCCTGCGCTCGCCACAATGCTCTGTGTGCGAAGAAGCCGCTTCTTCGCCTCCGGGAGAATCGGCGAGCGGCAGCTTCCCAAAGGCGAAGATGCAAGCTGCACCATGCAGGCACAGTGTGGGCAGCCTTCAGACTTAGAGAAAACAGTACTTTACCTCTCTCCTGCCTTTTCCATGGTTATTATATTGGAAAAGAACGAGTTTTGGACAACTACCTTTCATTCTTGCCAAACTCTTTGCAGACCTCCGTGCAAGCTTTAGAACAAGATTTTGGATGTTTTCTTTCCTGGCAGAGTTTCTCTTTGCAAGATATGGTGGAAAAGCTTTTTGCTGAGTGTAGAGCGGCAAGACACGCAGAAGACGCAGATACGCAGCTCTCCGAAGCTAAGTGCCGGTCCACGGCTTCTTTCGGCAGAAGCCGCTCTTAGGTGCTCACCGCGACCGGCCCAATGCTCTGTGTGCGAAGAAGCCGCTTCTTCGCCTCCGGGAGAATCGGCGAGCGGCAGCTTCCCAAATGCGAAGATGCAAGCCGCACCATGCAGGCACAGTGTGGGCAGCCTTCAGACATAGAGAAAACAGTACTTTACCACTCTCCTGCCTTTTCCATGGTTATTATATTGGAAAAGAACGAGTTTTGGACAACAACCTTTCATTCTTGCAAAAGTCTTTGCAGACCTCCGTGCAAGCTTTAGAACAAGATTTTGGATGTTTTCTTTCCTGGCAGAGTTTCTCTTTGCAAGATATGGTGGAAAAGCTTTTTGCTGAGTGTTGAGCGGCAAGACACGCAGAAGACGCAGATACGCAGCTCTCCGAAGCTAAGTGCCGGTCCCGGGCTTCTTTCGGCACAAACCGCTCTCAGGAGCTCCCTGCGCTCGCCACAATGCGCTGTGTGCGAAGAAGCCGCTTCTTCGCCTCCGGGAGAATCGGCGAGCGGCAGCTTCCCAAAGGCGAAGATGCAAGCCGCACCATGCAGGCACAGTGTGGGCAGCATTCAGACTTAGAGAAAACAGTACTTTACCTCTCTCCTGCCTTTTCCATGGTTATTCTATTGGAAAAGAACGAGTTTTGGACAACTACCTTTCATTCTTGCCAAACTCTTTGCAGACCTCCGTGCAAGCTTTAGAACAAGATTTTGGATGTTTTCTTTCCTGGCAGAGTTTCTCTTTGCAAGATATGGTGGAAAAGCTTTTTGCTGAGTGTTGAGCGGCAAGACACACAGAAGACGCAGATACGCAGCTCTCCAAAGCTAAGTGCTGGTCCCGGGCTTCTTTCAGCACAAACCACTCTCAGGAGCTCCCTGCGCTCGCCACAATGCTCTGTGTGCGAAGAAGCCGCTTCTTCGCCTCCGGGAGAATCGGCGAGCGGCAGCTTCCCAAAGGCGAAGATGCAAGCCGCACCATGCAGGCACAGTGTGGGCAGCCTTCAGACTTAGAGAAAACAGTACTTTACCACTCTCCTGCCTTTTCCATTGTTATTATATTGGAAAAGAACGAGTTTTGGACAACAACCTTTCATTCTTGCAAAAGTCTTTGCAGACCTCTGTGCAAGCTTTAGAACAAGATTTTGGATGTTTTCTTTCCTGGCAGAGTTTCTCTTTGCAAGATATGGTGGAAAAGCTTTTTGCTGAGTGTTGAGCGGCAAGACACGCAGAAGACGCAGATACGCAGCTCTCCGAAGCTAAGTGCCGGTCCCGGGCATCTTTCGGCACAAACCGCTCTCAGGAGCTCCCTGCGCTCGCCACAATGCTCTGTGTGCGAAGAAGCCGCTTCTTCGCCTGCGGGAGAATCGGCGAGCGGCAGCTTCCCAAAGGCGAAGATGCAAGCTGCAGCACACAGGCACAGTGTGGGCAGCATTCAGACTTAGAGAAAACAGTACTTTACCACTCTCCTGTCTTTTCCATGGTTATTCTATTGGAAAAGAACGAGTTTTGGACAACAACTTTTCAATCTTGCAAAAGTCTTTGCAGACCTCTGTGCAAGCTTTAGAACAAGATTTTGGATGTTTTCTTTCCTGGCAGAGTTTCTCTTTGCAAGATATGGTGGAAAAGCTTTTTGCTGAGTGTAGAGCGGCAAGACACGCAGAAGACGCAGATACGCAGCTCTCCGAAGCTAATTGCCGGTCCACAACTTCTTTCGGCAGAAGCCGCTCTTAGGTGCTCACCGCGACCGGCCCAATGCTCTGTGTGCGAAGAAGCCGCTTCTTCGCCTCCGGGAGAATCGGCGAGCGGCAGCTTCCCAAATGCGAAGATGCAAGCCGCACCATGCAGGCACAGTGTGGGCAGCCTTCAGACTTAGAGAAAACAGTACTTTGCCACTCTCCTGCCTTTTCCATGGTTATTATATTGGAAAAGAACGAGTTTTGGACAACAACTTTTGATTCTTACAAAAGTCTTTGCAGACATCTGTGCAAGCTTTAGAACAAGATTTTGGATGTTTTCTTTCCTGGCAGAGTTTCTCTTTGCAAGATATGGTGGAAAAGTTTTTTGCTGAGTGTAGAGCGGCAAGACACGCAGAAGACGCAGATACGCAGCTCTCCGAAGCTAAGTGCCGGTCCCGGGCTTCTTTCGGCACAAACCGCTCTCAGGAGCTCCCTGCGCTCGCCACAATGCTCTGTGTGCGAAGAAGCCGCTTCTTCGCCTCCGGGAGAATCGGCGAGCGGCAGCTTCCCAAAGGCGAAGATGCAAGCCGCACCATGCAGGCACAGTGTGGGCAGCCTTCAGACTTAGAGAAAACAGTACTTTACCTCTCTCCTGCCTTTTCCATGGTTATTCTATTGGAAAAGAACGAGTTTTGGACAACAACCTTTCATTCTTGCCAAACTCTTTGCAGACCTCCGTGCAAGCTTTAGAACAAGATTTTGGATGTTTTCTTTCCTGGCAGAGTTTCTCTTTGCAAGATATGGTGGAAAAGCTTTTTGCTGAGTGTTGAGCGGCAAGACACGCAGAAGACGCAGATACGCAGCTCTCCGAAGCTAAGTGCCGGTCCACGGCTTCTTTCGGCAGAAGCCGCTCTTAGGTGCTCACCGCGACCGGCCCAATGCTCTGTGTGCGAAGAAGCCGCTTCTTCGCCTCCGGGAGAATCGGCGAGCGGCAGCTTCCCAAAGGCGAAGATGCAAGCTGCAGCACACAGGCACAGTGTGGGCAGCCTTCAGACATAGAGAAAACAGTACTTTACCTCTCTCCAGCCTTTTCCATGGTTATTATATTGGAAAAGAACGAGTTTTGGACAACTACCTTTCATTCTTGCCAAACTCTTTGCAGACCTCCGTGCAAGCTTTAGAACAAGATTTTGGATGTTTTCTTTCCTGGCAGAGTTTCTCTTTGCAAGATATGGTGGAAAAGCTTTTTGCTGAGTGTTGAGCGGCAAGACACGCAGAAGACGCAGATACGCAGCTCTCCGAAGCTAAGTGCCGTTCCCGGGCTTCTTTCGGCACAAACCGCTCTCAGGAGCTCCCTGCGCTCGCCACAATGCTCTGTGTGCGAAGAAGCCGCTTCTTCGCCTCCGGGAGAATCGGCGAGCGGCAGCTTCCCAAAGGCGAAGATGCAAGCCGCACCATGCAGGCACAATGTGGGCAGCCTTCAGACTTAGATAAAACAGTACTTTACCTCTCTCCTGCCTTTTCCATGGTTATTATATTGGAAAAGAACGAGTTTTGGACAACTACCTTTCATTCTTGCCAAACTCTTTGCAGACCTCCGTGCAAGCTTTAGAACAAGATTTTGGATGTTTTCTTTCCTGGCAGAGTTTCTCTTTGCAAGATATGGTGGAAAAGCTTTTTGCTGAGTGTTGAGCGGCAAGACACACAGAAGACGCAGATACGCAGCTCTCCAAAGCTAAGTGCTGGTCCCGGGCTTCTTTCAGCACAAACCACTCTCAGGAGCTCCCTGCGCTCGCCACAATGCTCTGTGTGCGAAGAAGCCGCTTCTTCGCCTCCGGGAGAATCGGCGAGCGGCAGCTTCCCAAAGGCGAAGATGCAAGCCGCACCATGCAGGCACAGTGTGGGCAGCCTTCAGACTTAGAGAAAACAGTACTTTACCACTCTCCTGCCTTTTCCATTGTTATTATATTGGAAAAGAACGAGTTTTGGACAACAACCTTTCATTCTTGCAAAAGTCTTTGCAGACCTCCATGCAAGCTTTAGAACAAGATTTTGGATGTTTTCTTTCCTGGCAGAGTTTCTCTTTGCAAGATATGGTGGAAAAGCTTTTTGCTGAGTGTTGAGCGGCAAGACACGCAGAAGACGCAGATACGCAGCTCTCCGAAGCTAAGTGCCGGTCCCGGGCATCTTTCGGCACAAACCGCTCTCAGGAGCTCCCTGCGCTCGCCACAATGCTCTGTGTGCGAAGAAGCCGCTTCTTCGCCTCCGGGAGAATCGGCGAGCGGCAGCTTCCCAAAGGCGAAGATGCAAGCTGCAGCACACAGGCACAGTGTGGGCAGCATTCAGACTTAGAGAAAACAGTACTTTACCACTCTCCTGTCTTTTCCATGGTTATTCTATTGGAAAAGAACGAGTTTTGGACAACAACTTTTCATTCTTGCAAAAGTCTTTGCAGACCTCTGTGCAAGCTTTAGAACAAGATTTTGGATGTTTTCTTTCCTGGCAGAGTTTCTCTTTGCAAGATATGGTGGAAAAGCTTTTTGCTGAGTGTAGAGCGGCAAGACACGCAGAAGACGCAGATACGCAGCTCTCCGAAGCTAAGTGCCGGTCCACAACTTCTTTCGGCAGAAGCCGCTCTCAGGAGCTCCCTGCGCTCGCCACAATGCTCTGTGTGCGAAGAAGCCGCTTCTTCGCCTCCGGGAGAATCGGCGAGCGGCAGCTTCCCAAAGGCGAAGATGCAAGCTGCACCATGCAGGCACAGTGTGGGCAGCCTTCAGACTTAGAGAAAACAGTACTTTACCTCTCTCCTGCCTTTTCCATGGTTATTATATTGGAAAAGAACGAGTTTTGGACAACTACCTTTCATTCTTGCCAAACTCTTTGCAGACCTCCGTGCAAGCTTTAGAACAAGATTTTGGATGTTTTCTTTCCTGGCAGAGTTTCTCTTTGCAAGATATGGTGGAAAAGCTTTTTGCTGAGTGTAGAGCGGCAAGACACGCAGAAGACGCAGATACGCAGCTCTCCGAAGCTAAGTGCCGGTCCACGGCTTCTTTCGGCAGAAGCCGCTCTTAGGTGCTCACCGCGACCGGCCCAATGCTCTGTGTGCGAAGAAGCCGCTTCTTCGCCTCCGGGAGAATCGGCGAGCGGCAGCTTCCCAAATGCGAAGATGCAAGCCGCACCATGCAGGCACAGTGTGGGCAGCCTTCAGACATAGAGAAAACAGTACTTTACCACTCTCCTGCCTTTTCCATGGTTATTATATTGGAAAAGAACGAGTTTTGGACAACAACCTTTCATTCTTGCAAAAGTCTTTGCAGACCTCCGTGCAAGCTTTAGAACAAGATTTTGGATGTTTTCTTTCCTGGCAGAGTTTCTCTTTGCAAGATATGGTGGAAAAGCTTTTTGCTGAGTGTTGAGCGGCAAGACACGCAGAAGACGCAGATACGCAGCTCTCCGAAGCTAAGTGCCGGTCCCGGGCTTCTTTCGGCACAAACCGCTCTCAGGAGCTCCCTGCGCTCGCCACAATGCGCTGTGTGCGAAGAAGCCGCTTCTTCGCCTCCGGGAGAATCGGCGAGCGGCAGCTTCCCAAAGGCGAAGATGCAAGCCGCACCATGCAGGCACAGTGTGGGCAGCATTCAGACTTAGAGAAAACAGTACTTTACCTCTCTCCTGCCTTTTCCATGGTTATTCTATTGGAAAAGAACGAGTTTTGGACAACTACCTTTCATTCTTGCCAAACTCTTTGCAGACCTCCGTGCAAGCTTTAGAACAAGATTTTGGATGTTTTCTTTCCTGGCAGAGTTTCTCTTTGCAAGATATGGTGGAAAAGTTTTTTGCTGAGTGTAGAGCGGCAAGACACACAGAAGACGCAGATACGCAGCTCTCCAAAGCTAAGTGCTGGTCCTGGGCATCTTTCAGCACAAACCACTCTCAGGAGCTCCCTGCGCTTGCCACAATGCTCTGTGTGCGAAGAAGCCGCTTCTTCGCCTCCGGGAGAATCGGCGAGCGGCAGCTTCCCAAAGGCGAAGATGCAAGCTGCACCATGCAGGCACAGTGTGGGCAGCCTTCAGACTTAGAGAAAACAGTACTTTACCACTCTCCTGCCTTTTCCATGGTTATTATATTGGAAAAGAACGAGTTTTGGACAACAACCTTTCATTCTTGCAAAAGTCTTTGCAGACCTCTGTGCAAGCTTTAGAACAAGATTTTGGATGTTTTCTTTCCTGGCAGAGTTTCTCTTTGCAAGATATGGTGGAAAAGCTTTTTGCTGTGTGTTGAGCGGCAAGACACGCAGAAGACGCAGATACGCAGCTCTCCGAAGCTAAGTGCCGGTCCACGGCTTCTTTCGGCAGAAGCCGCTCTTAGGTGCAAACCGCGACCGGCCCAATGCTCTGTGTGCGAAGAAGCCGCTTCTTCGCCTCCGGGAGAATCGGCGAGCGGCAGCTTCCCAAATGCGAAGATGCAAGCCGCACCATGCAGGCACAGTGTGGGCAGCCTTCAGACTTAGAGAAAACAGTAGTTTACCACTCTCCTGCCTTTTCCATGGTTATTATATTGGAAAAGAACGAGTTTTGGACAACAACTTTTGATTCTTACAAAAGTCTTTGCAGTCATCCGTGCAAGGTTTAGAACAAGATTTTGGATGTTTTCTTTCCTGGCAGAGTTTCTCTTTGCAAGATATGGTGGAAAAGTTTTTTGCTGAGTGTTGAGCGGCAAGACACGCAGAAGACGCAGATACGCAGCTCTCCGAAGCTAAGTGCCGGTCCCGGGCTTCTTTCGGCACAAACCGCTCTCAGGAGCTCCCTGCGCTCGCCACAATGCTCTGTGTGCGAAGAAGCCGCTTCTTCGCCTCCGGGAGAATCGGCGAGCGGCAGCTTCCCAAAGGCGAAGATGCAAGCCGCACCATGCAGGCACAATGTGGGCAGCCTTCAGACTTAGATAAAACAGTACTTTACCTCTCTCCTGCCTTTTCCATGGTTATTATATTGGAAAAGAACGAGTTTTGGACAACTACCTTTCATTCTTGCCAAACTCTTTGCAGACCTCCGTGCAAGCTTTAGAACAAGATTTTGGATGTTTTCTTTCCTGGCAGAGTTTCTCTTTGCAAGATATGGTGGAAAAGCTTTTTGCTGAGTGTTGAGCGGCAAGACACACAGAAGACGCAGATACGCAGCTCTCCAAAGCTAAGTGCTGGTCCCGGGCTTCTTTCAGCACAAACCACTCTCAGGAGCTCCCTGCGCTCGCCACAATGCTCTGTGTGCGAAGAAGCCGCTTCTTCGCCTCCGGGAGAATCGGCGAGCGGCAGCTTCCCAAAGGCGAAGATGCAAGCCGCACCATGCAGGCACAGTGTGGGCAGCCTTCAGACTTAGAGAAAACAGTACTTTACCACTCTCCTGCCTTTTCCATTGTTATTATATTGGAAAAGAACGAGTTTTGGACAACAACCTTTCATTCTTGCAAAAGTCTTTGCAGACCTCCATGCAAGCTTTAGAACAAGATTTTGGATGTTTTCTTTCCTGGCAGAGTTTCTCTTTGCAAGATATGGTGGAAAAGCTTTTTGCTGAGTGTTGAGCGGCAAGACACGCAGAAGACGCAGATACGCAGCTCTCCGAAGCTAAGTGCCGGTCCCGGGCATCTTTCGGCACAAACCGCTCTCAGGAGCTCCCTGCGCTCGCCACAATGCTCTGTGTGCGAAGAAGCCGCTTCTTCGCCTCCGGGAGAATCGGCGAGCGGCAGCTTCCCAAAGGCGAAGATGCAAGCTGCAGCACACAGGCACAGTGTGGGCAGCATTCAGACTTAGAGAAAACAGTACTTTACCACTCTCCTGTCTTTTCCATGGTTATTCTATTGGAAAAGAACGAGTTTTGGACAACAACTTTTCATTCTTGCAAAAGTCTTTGCAGACCTCTGTGCAAGCTTTAGAACAAGATTTTGGATGTTTTCTTTCCTGGCAGAGTTTCTCTTTGCAAGATATGGTGGAAAAGCTTTTTGCTGAGTGTAGAGCGGCAAGACACGCAGAAGACGCAGATACGCAGCTCTCCGAAGCTAAGTGCCGGTCCACAACTTCTTTCGGCAGAAGCCGCTCTTAGGTGCTCACCGCGACCGGCCCAATGCTCTGTGTGCGAAGAAGCAGCTTCTTCGCCTCCGGGAGAATCGGCGAGCGGCAGCTTCCCAAAGGCGAAGATGCAAGCCGCACCATGCAGGCACAGTGTGGGCTGCATTCAGACTTAGAGAAAACAGTACTTAACCACTCTCCTGCCTTTTCCATGGTTATTATATTGGAAAAGAACGAGTTTTGGATAACTACCTTTCATTCTTGCAAAAGTCTTTGCAGACCTCCGTGCAAGCTTTAGAACAAGATTTTGGATGTTTTCTTCCCTGGCAGAGTTTCTCTTTGCAAGATATGGTGGAAAAGCTTTTTGCTGAGTGTTGAGCGGCAAGACACGCAGAAGACGCAGATACGCAGCTCTCCGAAGCTAAGTGCCGGTCCACGGCTTCTTTCGGCATAAGCCGCTCTTAGGTGCAAACCGCGACCGGCCCAATGCTCTGTGTGCGAAGAAGCCGCTTCTTCGCCTCCGGGAGAATCGGCGAGCGGCAGCTTCCCAAATGCGAAGATGCAAGCCGCACCATGCAGGCACAGTGTGGGCAGCCTTCAGACTTAGAGAAAACAGTACTTTACCACTCTCCTGCCTTTTCCATGGTTATTATATTGGAAAAGAACGAGTTTTGGACAACAACTTTTGATTCTTACAAAAGTCTTTGCAGACATCTGTGCAAGCTTTAGAACAAGATTTTGGATGTTTTCTTTCCTGGCAGAGTTTCTCTTTGCAAGATATGGTGGAAAAGTTTTTTGCTGAGTGTTGAGCGGCAAGACACGCAGAAGACGCAGATACGCAGCTCTCCGAAGCTAAGTGCCGGTCCCGGGCTTCTTTCGGCACAAACCGCTCTCAGGAGCTCCCTGCGCTCGCCACAATGCTCTGTGTGCGAAGAAGCCGCTTCTTCGCCTCCGGGAGAATCGGCGAGCGGCAGCTTCCCAAAGGCGAAGATGCAAGCTGCACCATGCAGGCACAGTGTGGGCAGCCTTCAGACTTAGAGAAAACAGTACTTTACCTCTCTCCTGCCTTTTCCATGGTTATTATATTGGAAAAGAACGAGTTTTGGACAACTACCTTTCATTCTTGCAAAAGTCTTTGCAGACCTCTGTGCAAGCTTTAGAACAAGATTTTGGATGTTTTCTTTCCTGGCAGAGTTTCTCTTTGCAAGATATGGTGGAAAAGCTTTTTGCTGAGTGTAGAGCGGCAAGACACGCAGAAGACGCAGATACGCAGCTCTCCGAAGCTAAGTGCCGGTCCACGGCTTCTTTCGGCAGAAGCCGCTCTTAGGTGCTCACCGCGACCGGCCCAATGCTCTGTGTGCGAAGAAGCCGCTTCTTCGCCTCCGGGAGAATCGGCGAGCGGCAGCTTCCCAAAGGCGAAGATGCAAGCTGCAGCACACAGGCACAGTGTGGGCAGCCTTCAGACATAGAGAAAACAGTACTTTACCACTCTCCTGCCTTTTCCATGGTTATTATATTGGAAAAGAACGAGTTTTGGACAACAACCTTTCATTCTTGCAAAAGTCTTTGCAGACCTCCGTGCAAGCTTTAGAACAAGATTTTGGATGTTTTCTTTCCTGGCAGAGTTTCTCTTTGCAAGATATGGTGGAAAAGCTTTTTGCTGAGTGTTGAGCGGCAAGACACGCAGAAGACGCAGATACGCAGCTCTCCGAAGCTAAGTGCCGGTCCCGGGCTTCTTTCGGCACAAACCACTCTCAGGAGCTCCCTGCGCTCGCCACAATGCTCTGTGTGCGAAGAAGCCGCTTCTTCGCCTGCGGGAGAATCGGCGAGCGGCAGCTTCCCAAAGGCGAAGATGCAAGCCGCACCATGCAGGCACAGTGTGGGCAGCATTCAGACTTAGAGAAAACAGTACTTTACCACTCTCCTGCCTTTTCCATGGTTATTCTATTGGAAAAGAACGAGTTTTGGATAACTACCTTTCATTCTTGCAAAAGTCTTTACAGACCTCCGTGCAAGCTTTAGAACAAGATTTTGGATGCTTTCTTCCCAGGCAGAGTTTCTCTTTGCAAGATATGGTGGAAAAGCTTTTTGCTGAGTGTTGAGCGGCAAGACACGCAGAAGACGCAGATACGCAGCTCTCCGAAGCTAAGTGTTGGTCCCGGGCTTCTTTCGGCAAAAGCCGCTCTTAGATTGTCACCGCGACCGGCCACAATGCTCTGTGTGCGAAGAAGCCGCTTCTTCGCCTCCGTGAGAATCGGTGAGCGGCATCTTCCCAAATGCGAAGATGCAAGCCGCACCATGCAGGCACAGTGTGGGCAGCCTTCAGACTTAGAGAAAACAGTACTTTACCACTCTCCTGCCTTTTCCATGGTTATTCTATTGGAAAAGAACGAGTTTTGGACAACAACCTTCCATTCTTTAAAAAGTTTTTGCAGACCTCCGTGCAAGCTTTAGAACAAGATTTTGGATGTTTTCTTTCCTGGCAGAGTTTCTCTTTGCAAGATATGGTGGAAAAGCTTTTTGCTGAGTGTTGAGCGGCAAGACACGCAGAAGACGCAGATACGCAGCTCTCCGAAGCTAAGTGCCGGTCCACGGCTTCTTTCGGCAGAAGCCGCTCTTAGGTGCAAACCGCGACCGGCCCAATGCTCTGTGTGCGAAGAAGCCGCTTCTTCGCCTCCGGGAGAATCGGCGAGCGGCAGCTTCCCAAAGGCGAAGATGCAAGCCGCACCATGCAGGCACAGTGTGGGCAGCCTTCAGACTTAGAGAAAACAGTACTTTACCACTCTCCTGCCTTTTCCATGGTTATTATATTGGAAAAGAACGAGTTTTGGACAACTACCTTTCATTCTTGCCAAACTCTTTGCAGACCTCCGTGCAAGCTTTAGAACAAGATTTTGGATGTTTTCTTTCCTGGCAGAGTTTCTCTTTGCAAGATATGGTGGAAAAGTTTTTTGCTGAGTGTTGAGCGGCAAGACACGCAGAAGACGCAGATACGCAGCTCTCCGAAGCTAAGTGCCGGTCCCGGGCTTCTTTCGGCACAAACCGCTCTCAGGAGCTCCCTGCGCTCGCCACAATGCTCTGTGTGCGAAGAAGCCGCTTCTTCGCCTCCGGGAGAATCAGCGAGCGGCAGCTTCCCAAAGGCGAAGATGCAAGCCGCACCATGCAGGCACAGTGTGGGTAGCCTTCAGACTTAGAGAAAACAGTACTTTACCTCTCTCCTGCCTTTTCCATGGTTATTATATTGGAAAAGAACGAGTTTTGGACAACTACCTTTCATTCTTGCCAAACTCTTTGCAGACCTCCGTGCAAGCTTTAGAACAAGATTTTGGATGTTTTCTTTCCTGGCAGAGTTTCTCTTTGCAAGATATGGTGGAAAAGCTTTTTGCTGAGTGTTGAGCGGCAAGACACGCAGAAGACGCAGATACGCAGCTCTCCGAAGCTAAGTGCCGGTCCCGGGCTTCTTTCGGCAGAAGCCGCTCTTAGATTGTCACCGCGACCGGCCCAATGCTCTGTGTGCGAAGAAGCCGCTTCTTCGCCTCCGGGAGAATCGGTGAGCGGCATCTTCCCAAAGGCGAAGATGCAAGCCGCACCATGCAGGCACAGTGTGGGCAGCCTTCAGACTTAGAGAAAACAGTACTTTACCACTCTCCTGCCTTTTCCATGGTTATTATATTGGAAAAGAACGAGTTTTGGACAACAACCTTTCATTCTTGAAAAAGTCTTTGCAGACCTCTGTGCAAGCTTTAGAACAAGATTTTGGATGTTTTCTTTCCTGGCAGAGTTTCTCTTTGCAAGATATGGTGGAAAAGCTTTTTGCTGAGTGTTGAGCGGCAAGACACGCAGAAGACGCAGATACGCAGCTCTCCGAAGCTAAGTGCCGGTCCCGGGCTTCTTTCGGCCGAAGCCGCTCTTAGGTGCAAACCGCGACCGGCCCAATGCTCTGTGTGCGAAGAAGCCGCTTCTTCGCCTGCGGGAGAATCGGCGAGCAGCAGCTTCCCAAAGGCGAAGATGCAAGCCGCACCATGCAGGCACAGTGTGGGCTGCATTCAGACTTAGAGAAAACAGTACTTTACCACTCTCCTGCCTTTTCCATGGTTATTCTATTGGAAAAGAACGAGTTTTGGACAACAACCTTTCATTCTTGCCAAACTCTTTGCAGACCTCCGTGCAAGCTTTAGAACAAGATTTTGGATGTTTTCTTTCCTGGCAGAGTTTCTCTTTGCAAGATATGGTGGAAAAGCTTTTTGCTGAGTGTTGAGCGGCAAGACACGCAGAAGACGCAGATACGCAGCTCTCCGAAGCTAAGTGCCGGTCCCGGGCATCTTTCGGCACAAACCGGTCTCAGGAGCTCCCTGCGCTTGCCACAATGCTCTGTGTGCGAAGAAGCCGCTTCTTCGCCTCCGGGAGAATCGGCGAGCAGCAGCTTCCCAAAGGCGAAGATGCAAGCTGCAGCACACAGGCACAGTGTGGGCAGCATTCAGACTTAGAGAAAACAGTACTTTACCACTCTCCTGTCTTTTCCATGGTTATTCTATTGGAAAAGAACGAGTTTTGGACAACAACCTTTCATTCTTGCAAAAGTCTTTGCAGACCTCCATGCAAGCTTTAGAACAAGATTTTGGATGTTTTCTTTCCTGGCAGAGTTTCTCTTTGCAAGATATGGTGGAAAAGCTTTTTGCTGAGTGTTGAGCGGCAAGACACGCAGAAGACGCAGATACGCAGCTCTCCGAAGCTAAGTGCCGGTCCACGGCTTCTTTCGGCAGAAGCCGCTCTTAGATTGTCACCGCGACCGGCCCAATGCTCTGTGTGCGAAGAAGCCGCTTCTTCGCCTCCGGGAGAATCGGCGAGCGGCAGCTTCCCAAATGCGAAGATGCAAGCCGCACCATGCAGGCACAGTGTGGGCTGCATTCAGACTTAGAGAAAACAGTACTTTACCACTCTCCTGCCTTTTCCATGGTTATTATATTGGAAAAGAACGAGTTTTGGATAACTACCTTTCATTCTTGAAAAAGTTTTTGCAGACCTCCGTGCAAGCTTTAGAACAAGATTTTGGATGTTTTCTTTCCTGGCAGAGTTTCTCTTTGCAAGATATGGTGGAAAAGCTTTTTGCTGAGTGTTGAGCGGCAAGACACGCAGAAGACGCAGATACGCAGCTCTCCGAAGCTAAGTGCCGGTCCACGGCTTCTTTCGGCAGAAGCCGCTCTTAGGTGCAAACCGCGACCGGCCCAATGCTCTGTGTGCGAAGAAGCCGCTTCTTCGCCTCCGGGAGAATCGGCGAGCGGCAGCTTCCCAAAGGCGAAGATGCAAGCCGCACCATGCAGGCACAGTGTGGGCAGCCTTCAGACTTAGAGAAAACAGTACTTTACCACTCTCCTGCCTTTTCCATGGTTATTATATTGGAAAAGAACGAGTTTTGGACAACTACCTTTCATTCTTGCCAAACTCTTTGCAGACCTCCGTGCAAGCTTTAGAACAAGATTTTGGATGTTTTCTTTCCTGGCAGAGTTTCTCTTTGCAAGATATGGTGGAAAAGTTTTTTGCTGAGTGTTGAGCGGCAAGACACGCAGAAGACGCAGATACGCAGCTCTCCGAAGCTAAGTGCCGGTCCCGGGCTTCTTTCGGCACAAACCGCTCTCAGGAGCTCCCTGCGCTCGCCACAATGCTCTGTGTGCGAAGAAGCCGCTTCTTCGCCTCCGGGAGAATCGGCGAGCGGCAGCTTCCCAAAGGCGAAGATGCAAGCCGCACCATGCAGGCACAGTGTGGGTAGCCTTCAGACTTAGAGAAAACAGTACTTTACCTCTCTCCTGCCTTTTCCATGGTTATTATATTGGAAAAGAACGAGTTTTGGACAACTACCTTTCATTCTTGCCAAACTCTTTGCAGACCTCCGTGCAAGCTTTCGAACAAGATTTTGGATGTTTTCTTTCCTGGCAGAGTTTCTCTTTGCAAGATATGGTGGAAAAGCTTTTTGCTGAGTGTTGAGCGGCAAGACACGCAGAAGACGCAGATACGCAGCTCTCCGAAGCTAAGTGCCGGTCCCGGGCTTCTTTCGGCAGAAGCCGCTCTTAGATTGTCACCGCGACCGGCCCAATGCTCTGTGTGCGAAGAAGCCGCTTCTTCGCCTCCGGGAGAATCGGTGAGCGGCATCTTCCCAAAGGCGAAGATGCAAGCCGCACCATGCAGGCACAGTGTGGGCAGCCTTCAGACTTAGAGAAAACAGTACTTTACCACTCTCCTGCCTTTTCCATGGTTATTATATTGGAAAAGAACGAGTTTTGGACAACAACCTTTCATTCTTGAAAAAGTCTTTGCAGACCTCTGTGCAAGCTTTAGAACAAGATTTTGGATGTTTTCTTTCCTGGCAGAGTTTCTCTTTGCAAGATATGGTGGAAAAGCTTTTTGCTGAGTGTTGAGCGGCAAGACACGCAGAAGACGCAGATACGCAGCTCTCCGAAGCTAAGTGCCGGTCCCGGGCTTCTTTCGGCCGAAGCCGCTCTTAGGTGCAAACCGCGACCGGCCCAATGCTCTGTGTGCGAAGAAGCCGCTTCTTCGCCTGCGGGAGAATCGGCGAGCAGCAGCTTCCCAAAGGCGAAGATGCAAGCCGCACCATGCAGGCACAGTGTGGGCTGCATTCAGACTTAGAGAAAACAGTACTTTACCACTCTCCTGCCTTTTCCATGGTTATTCTATTGGAAAAGAACGAGTTTTGGACAACAACCTTTCATTCTTGCCAAACTCTTTGCAGACCTCCGTGCAAGCTTTAGAACAAGATTTTGGATGTTTTCTTTCCTGGCAGAGTTTCTCTTTGCAAGATATGGTGGAAAAGCTTTTTGCTGAGTGTTGAGCGGCAAGACACGCAGAAGACGCAGATACGCAGCTCTCCGAAGCTAAGTGCCGGTCCCGGGCATCTTTCGGCACAAACCGGTCTCAGGAGCTCCCTGCGCTCGCCACAATGCTCTGTGTGCGAAGAAGCCGCTTCTTCGCCTCCGGGAGAATCGGCGAGCAGCAGCTTCCCAAAGGCGAAGATGCAAGCTGCAGCACACAGGCACAGTGTGGGCAGCATTCAGACTTAGAGAAAACAGTACTTTACCACTCTCCTGTCTTTTCCATGGTTATTCTATTGGAAAAGAACGAGTTTTGGACAACAACCTTTCATTCTTGCAAAAGTCTTTGCAGACCTCCATGCAAGCTTTAGAACAAGATTTTGGATGTTTTCTTTCCTGGCAGAGTTTCTCTTTGCAAGATATGGTGGAAAAGCTTTTTGCTGAGTGTTGAGCGGCAAGACACGCAGAAGACGCAGATACGCAGCTCTCCGAAGCTAAGTGCCGGTCCACGGCTTCTTTCGGCAGAAGCCGCTCTTAGATTGTCACCGCGACCGGCCCAATGCTCTGTGTGCGAAGAAGCCGCTTCTTCGCCTCCGGGAGAATCGGCGAGCGGCAGCTTCCCAAAGGCGAAGATGCAAGCCGCACCATGCAGGCACAGTGTGGGCTGCATTCAGACTTAGAGAAAACAGTACTTTACCACTCTCCTGCCTTTTCCATGGTTATTATATTGGAAAAGAACGAGTTTTGGATAACTACCTTTCATTCTTGAAAAAGTTTTTGCAGACCTCCGTGCAAGCTTTAGAACAAGATTTTGGATGTTTTCTTTCCTGGCAGAGTTTCTCTTTGCAAGATATGGTGGAAAAGCTTTTTGCTGAGTGTTGAGCGGCAAGACACGCAGAAGACGCAGATACGCAGCTCTCCGAAGCTAAGTGCCGGTCCACGGCTTCTTTCGGCAGAAGCCGCTCTTAGGTGCAAACCGCGACCGGCCCAATGCTCTGTGTGCGAAGAAGCCGCTTCTTCGCCTGCGGGAGAATCGGCGAGCGGCAGCTTCCCAAAGGCGAAGATGCAAGCCGCACCATGCAGGCACAGTGTGGGCAGCCTTCAGACTTAGAGAAAACAGTACTTTACCACTCTCCTGCCTTTTCCATGGTTATTATATTGGAAAAGAACGAGTTTTGGACAACTACCTTTCATTCTTGCCAGACTCTTTGCAGACCTCCGTGCAAGCTTTAGAACAAGATTTTGGATGTTTTCTTTCCTGGCAGAGTTTCTCTTTGCAAGATATGGTGGAAAAGTTTTTTGCTGAGTGTTGAGCGGCAAGACACGCAGAAGACGCAGATACGCAGCTCTCCGAAGCTAAGTGCCGGTCCCGGGCTTCTTTCGGCAGAAGCCGCTCTTAGATTGTCACCGCGACCGGCCCAATGCTCTGTGTGCGAAGAAGCCGCTTCTTCGCCTCCGGGAGAATCCGTGAGCGGCATCTTCCCAAAGGCGAAGATGCAAGCCGCACCATGCAGGCACAGTGTGGGCAGCCTTCAGACTTAGAGAAAACAGTACTTTACCACTCTCCTGCCTTTTCCATGGTTATTCTATTGGAAAAGAACGAGTTTTGGACAACAACCTTTCATTCTTGAAAAAGTCTTTGCAGACCTCTGTGCAAGCTTTAGAACAAGATTTTGGATGTTTTCTTTCCTGGCAGAGTTTCTCTTTGCAAGATATGGTGGAAAAGCTTTTTGCTGAGTGTTGAGCGGCAAGACACGCAGAAGACGCAGATACGCAGCTCTCCGAAGCTAAGTGCCGGTCCCGGGCATCTGTCGGCACAAACCGCTCTCAGGAGCTCCCTGCGCTCGCCACAATGTTCTGTGTGCGAAGAAGCAGCTTCTTCGCCTCCGGGAGAATCGGCGAGCGGCAGCTTCCCAAAGGCGAAGATGCAAGCCGCACCACACAGGAACTGTGTGGGCAGCCTTCAGACATAGAGAAAACAGTACTTTACCACTCTCCTGCCTTTTCCATGGTTATTCTATTGGAAAAGAACGAGTTTTGGACAACAACCTTTCATTCTTGCAAAAGTCTTTGCAGACCTCCGTGCAAGCTTTAGAACAAGATTTTGGATGTTTTCTTTCCTGGCAGAGTTTCTCTTTGCAAGATATGGTGGAAAAGCTTTTTGCTGAGTGTTGAGCGGCAAGACACGCAGAAGACGCAGATACGCAGCTCTCCGAAGCTAAGTGCCGGTCCACGGCTTCTTTCGGCAGAAGCCGCTCTTAGGTGCTCACCGCGACCGGCCCAATGCTCTGTGTGCGAAGAAGCCGCTTCTTCGCCTGCGGGAGAATCGGCGAGCGGCAGTTTCCCAAAGGCGAAGATGCAAGCCGCACCATGCAGGCACAGTGTGGGCTGCATTCAGACTTAGAGAAAACAGTACTTTACCACTCTCCTGCCTTTTCCATGGTTATTCTATTGGAAAAGAACGAGTTTTGGATAACTACCTTTCATTCTTGCCAAACTCTTTGCAGACCTCCGTGCAAGCTTTAGAACAAGATTTTGGATGTTTTCTTTCCTGGCAGAGTTTCTCTTTGCAAGATATGGTGGAAAAGCTTTTTGCTGAGTGTTGAGCGGCAAGACACGCAGAAGACGCAGATACGCAGCTCTCCGAAGCTAAGTGCCGGTCCACGGCTTCTTTCGGCAGAAGCCGCTCTTAGGTGCTCACCGCGACCGGCCCAATGCTCTGTGTGCGAAGAAGCCGCTTCTTCGCCTCCGGGAGAATCGGCGAGCGGCAGCTTCCCAAAGGCGAAGATGCAAGCTGCAGCACACAGGCACAGTGTGGGCAGCATTCAGACTTAGAGAAAACAGTACTTTACCACTCTCCTGCCTTTTCCATGGTTATTATATTGGAAAAGAACGAGTTTTGGACAACTACCTTTCATTCTTGCCAAACTCTTTGCAGACCTCCGTGCAAGCTTTAGAACAAGATTTTGGATGTTTTCTTTCCTGGCAGAGTTTCTCTTTGCAAGATATGGTGGAAAAGCTTTTTGCTGAGTGTTGAGCGGCAAGACACGCAGAAGACGCAGATACGCAGCTCTCCAAAGCTAAGTGCTGGTCCCGGGCTTCTTTCAGCACAAACCACTCTCAGGAGCTCCCTGCGCTCGCCACAATGCTCTGTGTGCGAAGAAGCCGCTTCTTCGCCTGCGGGAGAATCGGCGAGCGGCAGCTTCCCAAAGGCGAAGATGCAAGCCGCACCATGCAGGCACAGTGTGGGCAGCCTTCAGACTTAGAGAAAACAGTACTTTACCACTCTCCTGCCTTTTCCATGGTTATTCTATTGGAAAAGAACGAGTTTTGGATAACTACCTTTCATTCTTGCCAAACTCTTTGCAGACCTCCGTGCAAGCTTTAGAAAAAGATTTTGGATGTTTTCCTTCCTGGCAGAGTTTCTCTTTGCAAGATATGGTGGAAAAGCTTTTTGCTGAGTGTTGAGCGGCAAGACACGCAGAAGACGCAGATACGCAGCTCTCCGAAGCTAAGTGCCGGTCCCGGGCTTCTTTCAGCAAAAGCCGCTCTTAGATTGTCACCGCGACCGGCCACAATGCTCTGTGTGCGAAGAAGCCGCTTCTTCGCCTCCGAGAGAATCGGTGAGCGGCATCTTCCCTAATGCGAAGATGCAAGCCGCACCATGCAGGCACAGTGTGGGCAGCCTTCAGACTTAGAGAAAACAGTACTTTACCACTCTCCTGCCTTTTCCATGGTTATTCTATTGGAAAAGAATGAGTTTTGGACAACAACCTTTCATTCTTGAAAAAGTTTTTGCAGACCTCTGTGCAAGCTTTAGAACAAGATTTTGGATGTTTTCTTTCCTGGCAGAGTTTCTCTTTGCAAGATATGGTGGAAAAGCTTTTTGCTGAGTGTTGAGCGGCAAGACACGCAGAAGACGCAGATACGCAGCTCTCCGAAGCTAAGTGCCGGTCCACGGCTTCTTTCGGCAGAAGCCGCTCTTAGATTGCCACCGCGACCGGCCCAATGCTCTGTGTGCGAAGAAGCGGCTTCTTCGCCTCCGGGAGAATCGGTGAGCGGCAGCTTCCCAAAGGCGAAGATGCAAGCCGCACCATGCAGGCACAGTGTGGGCAGCCTTCAGACTTAGAGAAAACAGTACTTTACCACTCTCCTGCCTTTTCCATGGTTATTATATTGGAAAAGAACGAGTTTTGGACAACAACCTTTCATTCTTGCAAAAGTCTTTGCAGACCTCCGTGCAAGCTTTAGAACAAGATTTTGGATGTTTTCTTTCCTGGCAGAGTTTCTCTTTGCAAGATATGGTGGAAAAGCTTTTTGCTGAGTGTTGAGCGGCAAGACACGCAGAAGACGCAGATACGCAGCTCTCCGAAGCTAAGTGCCGGTCCACGGCTTCTTTCGGCAGAAGCCGCTCTTAGGTGCTCACCGCGACCGGCCCAATGCTCTGTGTGCGAAGAAGCCGCTTCTTCGACTGCGGGAGAATCGGCGAGCGGCAGTTTCCCAAAGGCGAAGATGCAAGCCGCACCATGCAGGCACAGTGTGGGCTGCATTCAGACTTAGAGAAAACAGTACTTTACCTCTCTCCAGCCTTTTCCATGGTTATTATATTGGAAAAGAACGAGTTTTGGACAACTAACTTTCATTCTTGCCAAACTCTTTGCAGACCTCCGTGCAAGCTTTAGAACAAGATTTTGGATGTTTTCTTTCCTGGCAGAGTTTCTCTTTGCAAGATATGGTGGAAAAGCTTTTTGCTGAGTGTTGAGCGGCAAGACACGCAGAAGACGCAGATACGCAGCTCTCCGAAGCTAAGTGCCGGTCCCGGGCATCTGTCGGCACAAACCGCTCTCAGGAGCTCCCTGCGCTCGCCACAATGTTCTGTGTGCGAAGAAGCAGCTTCTTCGCCTCCGGGAGAATCGGCGAGCGGCAGCTTCCCAAAGGCGAAGATGCAAGCCGCACCACACAGGAACAGTGTGGGCAGCCTTCAGACATAGAGAAAACAGTACTTTACCACTCTCCTGCCTTTTCCATGGTTATTATATTGGAAAAGAACGAGTTTTGGACAACAACCTTTCATTCTTGCAAAAGTCTTTGCAGACCTCCGTGCAAGCTTTAGAACAAGATTTTGGATGTTTTCTTTCCTGGCAGAGTTTCTCTTTGCAAGATATGGTGGAAAAGCTTTTTGCTGAGTGTTGAGCGGCAAGACACGCAGAAGACGCAGATACGCAGCTCTCCGAAGCTAAGTGCCGGTCCACGGCTTCTTTCGGCAGAAGCCGCTCTTAGATTGCCACCGCGACCGGCCCAATGCTCTGTGTGCGAAGAAGCGGCTTCTTCGCCTCCGGGAGAATCGGCGAGCGGCAGCTTCCCAAAGGCGAAGATGCAAGCCGCACCATGCAGGCACAGTGTGGGCAGCCTTCAGACTTAGAGAAAACAGTACTTTACCACTCTCCTGCCTTTTCCATGGTTATTGTATTGGAAAAGAACGAGTTTTGGACAACAACCTTTCATTCTTGCAAAAGTCTTTGCAGACCTCCATGCAAGCTTTAGAACAAGATTTTGGATGTTTTCTTTCCTGGCAGAGTTTCTCTTTGCAAGATATGGTGGAAAAGCTTTTTGCTGAGTGTAGAGCGGCAAGACACGCAGAAGACGCAGATACGCAGCTCTCCGAAGCTAAGTGCCGGTCCACGGCTTCTTTCGGCAGAAGCCGCTCTTAGGTGCTCACCACGACTGGCCCAATGCTCTGTGTGCGAAGAAGCCGCTTCTTCGCCTCCGGGAGAATCGGTGAGCGGCAGCTTTCCAAAGGCGAAGATGCAAGCCGCACAACGCAGGCACAGTGTGGGCAGCCTTCAGACTTAGAGAAAACAGTACTTTACCACTCTCCTGCCTTTTCCATGGTTATTATATTGGAAAAGAACGAGTTTTGGACAACAACCTTTCATTCTTGCCAAAGTCTTTGCAGACCTCCATGCAAGCTTTAGAACAAGATTTTGGATGTTTTCTTTCCTGGCAGAGTTTCTCTTTGCAAGATATGGTGGAAAAGCTTTTTGCTGAGTGTTGAGCGGCAAGACACGCAGAAGACGCAGATACGCAGCTCTCCGAAGCTAAGTGCCGGTCCACGGCTTCTTTCGGCAGAAGCTGCTCTTAGATTGTCACCGCGACCGGCCCAATGCTCTGTGTGCGAAGAAGCCGCTTCTTCGCCTGCGGGAGAATCGGCGAGCAGCAGCTTCCCAAAGGCGAAGATGCAAGCCGCACCGTGCAGGCACAGTGTGGGCTGCATTCAGACTTTGAGAAAACAGTACTTTACCTCTCTCCAGCCTTTTCCATGGTTATTATATTGGAAAAGAACGAGTTTTGGACAACTAACTTTCATTCTTGCCAAACTCTTTGCAGACCTCCGTGCAAGCTTTAGAACAAGATTTTGGATGTTTTCTTTCCTGGCAGAGTTTCTCTTTGCAAGATATGGTGGAAAAGCTTTTTGCTGAGTGTTGAGCGGCAAGACACGCAGAAGACGCAGATACGCAGCTCTCCGAAGCTAAGTGCCGGTCCCGGGCATCTGTCGGCACAAACCGCTCTCAGGAGCTCCCTGCGCTCGCCACAATGTTCTGTGTGCGAAGAAGCAGCTTCTTCGCCTCCGGGAGAATCGGCGAGCGGCAGCTTCCCAAAGGCGAAGATGCAAGCCGCACCACACAGGAACTGTGTGGGCAGCCTTCAGACATAGAGAAAACAGTACTTTACCACTCTCCTGCCTTTTCCATGGTTATTCTATTGGAAAAGAACGAGTTTTGGACAACAACCTTTCATTCTTGCAAAAGTCTTTGCAGACCTCCGTGCAAGCTTTAGAACAAGATTTTGGATGTTTTCTTTCCTGGCAGAGTTTCTCTTTGCAAGATATGGTGGAAAAGCTTTTTGCTGAGTGTTGAGCGGCAAGACACGCAGAAGACGCAGATACGCAGCTCTCCGAAGCTAAGTGCCGGTCCACGGCTTCTTTCGGCAGAAGCCGCTCTTAGGTGCTCACCGCGACCGGCCCAATGCTCTGTGTGCGAAGAAGCCGCTTCTTCGCCTGCGGGAGAATCGGCGAGCGGCAGTTTCCCAAAGGCGAAGATGCAAGCCGCACCGTGCAGGCACAGTGTGGGCTGCATTCAGACTTAGAGAAAACAGTACTTTACCTCTCTCCAGCCTTGTCCATGGTTATTATATTGGAAAAGAACGAGTTTTGGACAACTACCTTTCATTCTTGCCAAACTCTTTGCAGACCTCCATGCAAGCTTTAGAACAAGATTTTGGATGTTTTCTTTCCTGGCAGAGTTTCTCTTTGCAAGATATGGTGGAAAAGCTTTTTGCTGAGTGTAGAGCGGCAAGACACGCAGAAGACGCAGATACGCAGCTCTCCGAAGCTAAGTGCCGGTCCACGGCTTCTTTCGGCAGAAGCCGCTCTTAGATTGTCACCGCGACCGGCCCAATGCTCTGTGTGCGAAGAAGCCGCTTCTTCGCCTGCGGGAGAATCGGCGAGCAGCAGCTTCCCAAAGGCGAAGATGCAAGCCGCACCATGCAGGCACAGTGTGGGCTGCATTCAGACTTTGAGAAAACAGTACTTTACCTCTCTCCAGCCTTTTCCATGGTTATTATATTGGAAAAGAACGAGTTTTGGACAACAACCTTTCATTCTTGCAAAAGTCTTTGCAGACCTCCGTGCAAGCTTTAGAACAAGATTTTGGATGTTTTCTTTCCTGGCAGAGTTTCTCTTTGCAAGATATGGTGGAAAAGCTTTTTGCTGAGTGTTTAGCGGCAAGACACGCAGAAGACGCAGATACGCAGCTCTCCGAAGCCAAGTGCCGGTCCACGGCTTCTTTCGGCAAAAGCCGCTCTTAGATTGTCACCGCGACCGGCCACAATGCTCTGTGTGCGAAAAAGCAGCTTCTTCGCCTCCGGGAGAATCGGTGAGCGGCATCTTCCCAAATGCGAAGATGCAAGCCGCACCATGCAGGCACAGTGTGGGCAGCCTTCAGACTTAGAGAAAACAGTACTTTACCACTCTCCTGCCTTTTCCATGGTTATTATATTGGAAAAGAACGAGTTTTGGACAACAACCTTTCATTCTTGAAAAAGTTTTTGCAGACCTCTGTGCAAGCTTTAGAACAAGATTTTGGATGTTTTCTTTCCTGGCAGAGTTTCTCTTTGCAAGATATGGTGGAAAAGCTTTTTGCTGAGTGTTGAGCGGCAAGACACGCAGAAGACGCAGATACGCAGCTCTCCGAAGCTAAGTGCCGGTCCACGGCTTCTTTCGGCAGAAGCCGCTCTTAGATTGTCACCGCGACCGGCCACAATGCTCTGTGTGCGAAAAAGCAGCTTCTTCGCCTCCGGGAGAATCGGTGAGCGGCAGCTTCCCAAAGGCGAAGATGCAAGCCGCACCATGCAGGCACAGTGTGGGCAGCCTTCAGACTTAGAGAAAACAGTACTTTACCACTCTCCTGCCTTTTCCATGGTTATTATATTGGAAAAGAACGAGTTTTGGACAACAACCTTTCATTCTTGCAAAAGTCTTTGCAGACCTCCATGCAAGCTTTAGAACAAGATTTTGGATGTTTTCTTTCCTGGCAGAGTTTCTCTTTGCAAGATATGGTGGAAAAGCTTTTTGCTGAGTGTAGAGCGGCAAGACACGCAGAAGACGCAGATACGCAGCTCTCCGAAGCTAAGTGCCGGTCCACGGCTTCTTTCGGCAGAAGCCGCTCTTAGGTGCTCACCGCGACCGGCCCAATGCTCTGTGTGCGAAGAAGCCGCTTCTTCGCCTGCGGGAGAATCGGCGAGCGGCAGTTTCCCAAAGGCGAAGATGCAAGCCGCACCATGCAGGCACAGTGTGGGCTGCATTCAGACTTAGAGAAAACAGTACTTTACCTCTCTCCAGCCTTGTCCATGGTTATTATATTGGAAAAGAACGAGTTTTGGACAACTAACTTTCATTCTTGCCAAACTCTTTGCAGACCTCCGTGCAAGCTTTAGAACAAGATTTTGGATGTTTTCTTTCCTGGCAGAGTTTCTCTTTGCAAGATATGGTGGAAAAGCTTTTTGCTGAGTGTTGAGCGGCAAGACACGCAGAAGACGCAGATACGCAGCTCTCCGAAGCTAAGTGCCGGTCCCGGGCATCTGTCGGCACAAACCGCTCTCAGGAGCTCCCTGCGCTCGCCACAATGTTCTGTGTGCGAAGAAGCAGCTTCTTCGCCTCCGGGAGAATCGGCGAGCGGCAGCTTCCCAAAGGTGAAGATGCAAGCCGCACCACACAGGAACAGTGTGGGCAGCCTCCAGACATAGAGAAAACAGTACTTTACCACTCTCCTGCCTTTTCCATGGTTATTCTATTGGAAAAGAACGAGTTTTGGACAACAACCTTTCATTCTTGCAAAAGTCTTTGCAGACCTCCGTGCAAGCTTTAGAACAAGATTTTGGATGTTTTCTTTCCTGGCAGAGTTTCTCTTTGCAAGATATGGTGGAAAAGCTTTTTGCTGAGTGTTGAGCGGCAAGACACGCAGAAGACGCAGATACGCAGCTCTCCGAAGCTAAGTGCCGGTCCACGGCTTCTTTCGGCAGAAGCCGCTCTTAGATGGCCACCGCGACCGGCCCAATGCTCTGTGTGCGAAGAAGCGGCTTCTTCGCCTCCGGGAGAATCGGTGAGCGGCAGCTTCCCAAAGGCGAAGATGCAAGCCGCACCATGCAGGCACAGTGTGGGCAGCCTTCAGACTTAGAGAAAACAGTACTTTACCACTCTCCTGCCTTTTCCATGGTTATTATATTGGAAAAGAACGAGTTTTGGACAACAACCTTTCATTCTTGCAAAAGTCTTTGCAGACCTCCATGCAAGCTTTAGAACAAGATTTTGGATGTTTTCTTTCCTGGCAGAGTTTCTCTTTGCAAGATATGGTGGAAAAGCTTTTTGCTGAGTGTAGAGCGGCAAGACACGCAGAAGACGCAGATACGCAGCTCTCCGAAGCTAAGTGCCGGTCCACGGCTTCTTTCGGCAGAAGCCGCTCTTAGGTGCTCACCGCGACCGGCCCAATGCTCTGTGTGCGAAGAAGCCGCTTCTTCGCCTCCGGGAGAATCGGCGAGCGGCAGTTTCCCAAAGGCGAAGATGCAAGCCGCACCATGCAGGCACAGTGTGGGCTGCATTCAGACTTAGAGAAAACAGTACTTTACCTCTCTCCAGCCTTTTCCATGGTTATTATATTGGAAAAGAACGAGTTTTGGACAACTAACTTTCATTCTTGCCAAACTCTTTGCAGACCTCCGTGCAAGCTTTAGAACAAGATTTTGGATGTTTTCTTTCCTGGCAGAGTTTCTCTTTGCAAGATATGGTGGAAAAGCTTTTTGCTGAGTGTTGAGCGGCAAGACACGCAGAAGACGCAGATACGCAGCTCTCCGAAGCTAAGTGCCGGTCCCGGGCATCTGTCGGCACAAACCGCTCTCAGGAGCTCCCTGCGCTCGCCACAATGTTCTGTGTGCGAAGAAGCAGCTTCTTCGCCTCCGGGAGAATCGGCGAGTGGCAGCTTCCCAAAGGCGAAGATGCAAGCCGCACCACACAGGAACAGTGTGGGCAGCCTCCAGACATAGAGAAAACAGTACTTTACCACTCTCCTGCCTTTTCCATGGTTATTCTATTGGAAAAGAACGAGTTTTGGACAACAACCTTTCATTCTTGCAAAAGTCTTTGCAGACCTCCGTGCAAGCTTTAGAACAAGATTTTGGATGTTTTCTTTCCTGGCAGAGTTTCTCTTTGCAAGATATGGTGGAAAAGCTTTTTGCTGAGTGTTGAGCGGCAAGACACGCAGAAGACGCAGATACGCAGCTCTCCGAAGCTAAGTGCCGGTCCACGGCTTCTTTCGGCAGAAGCCGCTCTTAGATGGCCACCGCGACCGGCCCAATGCTCTGTGTGCGAAGAAGCGGCTTCTTCGCCTCCGGGAGAATCGGTGAGCGGCAGCTTCCCAAAGGCGAAGATGCAAGCCGCACCATGCAGGCACAGTGTGGGCAGCCTTCAGACTTAGAGAAAACAGTACTTTACCACTCTCCTGCCTTTTCCATGGTTATTATATTGGAAAAGAACGAGTTTTGGACAACAACCTTTCATTCTTGCAAAAGTCTTTGCAGACCTCCATGCAAGCTTTAGAACAAGATTTTGGATGTTTTCTTTCCTGGCAGAGTTTCTCTTTGCAAGATATGGTGGAAAAGCTTTTTGCTGAGTGTTGAGCGGCAAGACACGCAGAAGACGCAGATACGCAGCTCTCCGAAGCTAATTGCCGGTCCACGGCTTCTTTCGGCAGAAGCCGCTCTTAGGTGCTCACCGCGACCGGCCCAATGCTCTGTGTGCGAAGAAGCCGCTTCTTCGCCTGCGGGAGAATCGGCGAGCGGCAGTTTCCCAAAGGCGAAGATGCAAGCCGCACCATGCAGGCACAGTGTGGGCTGCATTCAGACTTAGAGAAAACAGTACTTTACCTCTCTCCAGCCTTTTCCATGGTTATTATATTGGAAAAGAACGAGTTTTGGACAACTAACTTTCATTCTTGCCAAACTCTTTGCAGACCTCCGTGCAAGCTTTAGAACAAGATTTTGGATGTTTTCTTTCCTGGCAGAGTTTCTCTTTGCAAGATATGGTGGAAAAGCTTTTTGCTGAGTGTTGAGCGGCAAGACACGCAGAAGACGCAGATACGCAGCTCTCCGAAGCTAAGTGCCGGTCCCGGGCATCTGTCGGCACAAACCGCTCTCAGGAGCTCCCTGCGCTCGCCACAATGTTCTGTGTGCGAAGAAGCAGCTTCTTCGCCTCCGGGAGAATCAGCGAGCGGCAGCTTCCCAAAGGCGAAGATGCAAGCCGCACCACACAGGAACAGTGTGGGCAGCCTTCAGACATAGAGAAAACAGTACTTTACCACTCTCCTCCCTTTTCCATGGTTATTCTATTGGAAAAGAACGAGTTTTGGACAACTACCTTTCATTCTTGCCAAACTCTTTGCAGACCTCCGTGCAAGCTTTAGAACAAGACTTTGGATGTTTTCTTTCCTGGCAGAGTTTCTCTTTGCAAGATATGGTGGAAAAGCTTTTTGCTGAGTGTTGAGCGGCAAGACACGCAGAAGACGCAGATACGCAGCTCTCCGAAGCTAAGTGCCGGTCCACGGCTTCTTTCGGCAGAAGCCGCTCTTAGATTGCCACCGCGACCGGCCCAATGCTCTGTGTGCGAAGAAGCGGCTTCTTCGCCTCCGGGAGAATCGGTGAGCGGCAGCTTCCCAAAGGCGAAGATGCAAGCCGCACCATGCAGGCACAGTGTGGGCAGCCTTCAGACTTAGAGAAAACAGTACTTTACCACTCTCCTGCCTTTTCCATGGTTATTATATTGGAAAAGAACGAGTTTTGGACAACAACCTTTCATTCTTGCAAAAGTCTTTGCAGACCTCCGTGCAAGCTTTAGAACAAGATTTTGGATGTTTTCTTTCCTGGCAGAGTTTCTCTTTGCAAGATATGGTGGAAAAGCTTTTTGCTGAGTGTAGAGCGGCAAGACACGCAGAAGACGCAGATACGCAGCTCTCCGAAGCTAAGTGCCGGTCCACGGCTTCTTTCGGCAGAAGCCGCTCTTAGGTGCTCACCGCGACCGGCCCAATGCTCTGTGTGCGAAGAAGCCGCTTCTTCGCCTGCGGGAGAATCGGCGAGCGGCAGTTTCCCAAAGGCGAAGATGCAAGCCGCACCATGCAGGCACAGTGTGGGCTGCATTCAGACTTAGAGAAAACAGTACTTTACCTCTCTCCAGCCTTGTCCATGGTTATTATATTGGAAAAGAACGAGTTTTGGACAACTAACTTTCATTCTTGCCAAACTCTTTGCAGACCTCCGTGCAAGCTTTAGAACAAGATTTTGGATGTTTTCTTTCCTGGCAGAGTTTCTCTTTGCAAGATATGGTGGAAAAGCTTTTTGCTGAGTGTTGAGCGGCAAGACACGCAGAAGACGCAGATACGCAGCTCTCCGAAGCTAAGTGCCGGTCCCGGGCATCTGTCGGCACAAACCGCTCTCAGGAGCTCCCTGCGCTCGCCACAATGTTCTGTGTGCGAAGAAGCAGCTTCTTCGCCTCCGGGAGAATCGGCGAGCGGCAGCTTCCCAAAGGCGAAGATGCAAGCCGCACCACACAGGAACAGTGTGGGCAGCCTCCAGACATAGAGAAAACAGTACTTTACCACTCTCCTGCCTTTTCCATGGTTATTCTATTGGAAAAGAACGAGTTTTGGACAACAACCTTTCATTCTTGCAAAAGTCTTTGCAGACCTCCGTGCAAGCTTTAGAACAAGATTTTGGATGTTTTCTTTCCTGGCAGAGTTTCTCTTTGCAAGATATGGTGGAAAAGCTTTTTGCTGAGTGTTGAGCGGCAAGACACGCAGAAGACGCAGATACGCAGCTCTCCGAAGCTAAGTGCCGGTCCACGGCTTCTTTCGGCAGAAGCCGCTCTTAGATGGCCACCGCGACCGGCCCAATGCTCTGTGTGCGAAGAAGCGGCTTCTTCGCCTCCGGGAGAATCGGTGAGCGGCAGCTTCCCAAAGGCGAAGATGCAAGCCGCACCATGCAGGCACAGTGTGGGCAGCCTTCAGACTTAGAGAAAACAGTACTTTACCACTCTCCTGCCTTTTCCATGGTTATTATATTGGAAAAGAACGAGTTTTGGACAACAACCTTTCATTCTTGCAAAAGTCTTTGCAGACCTCCATGCAAGCTTTAGAACAAGATTTTGGATGTTTTCTTTCCTGGCAGAGTTTCTCTTTGCAAGATATGGTGGAAAAGCTTTTTGCTGAGTGTTGAGCGGCAAGACACGCAGAAGACGCAGATACGCAGCTCTCCGAAGCTAATTGCCGGTCCACGGCTTCTTTCGGCAGAAGCCGCTCTTAGGTGCTCACCGCGACCGGCCCAATGCTCTGTGTGCGAAGAAGCCGCTTCTTCGCCTGCGGGAGAATCGGCGAGCGGCAGTTTCCCAAAGGCGAAGATGCAAGCCGCACCATGCAGGCACAGTGTGGGCTGCATTCAGACTTAGAGAAAACAGTACTTTACCTCTCTCCAGCCTTTTCCATGGTTATTATATTGGAAAAGAACGAGTTTTGGACAACTAACTTTCATTCTTGCCAAACTCTTTGCAGACCTCCGTGCAAGCTTTAGAACAAGATTTTGGATGTTTTCTTTCCTGGCAGAGTTTCTCTTTGCAAGATATGGTGGAAAAGCTTTTTGCTGAGTGTTGAGCGGCAAGACACGCAGAAGACGCAGATACGCAGCTCTCCGAAGCTAAGTGCCGGTCCCGGGCATCTTTCGGCACAAACCGCTCTCAGGAGCTCCCTGCGCTCGCCACAATGTTCTGTGTGCGAAGAAGCAGCTTCTTCGCCTGCGAGAGAATCGGCGAGCGGCAGCTTCCCAAAGGCGAAGATGCAAGCCGCACCACACAGGAACAGTGTGGGCAGCCTTCAGACATAGAGAAAACAGTACTTTACCACTCTCCTGCCTTTTCCATTGTTATTATATTGGAAAAGAACGAGTTTTGGACAACAACCTTTCATTCTTGCCAAACTCTTTGCAGACCTCCGTGCAAGCTTTAGAACAAGATTTTGGATGTTTTCTTTCCTGGCAGAGTTTCTCCTTGCAAGATATGGTGGAAAAGCTTTTTGCTGAGTGTTGAGCGGCAAGACACACAGAAGACGCAGATACGCAGCTCTCCAAAGCTAAGTGCTGGTCCCGGGCTTCTTTCAGCACAAACCACTCTCAGGAGCTCCCTGCGCTCGCCACAATGCTCTGTGTGCGAAGAAGCCGCTTCTTCGCATCCGGGAGAATCGGCGAGCGGCAGCTTCCCAAAGGCGAAGATGCAAGCCGCACCATGCAGGCACAGTGTGGGCAGCCTTCAGACTTAGAGAAAACAGTACTTTACCACTCTCCTGCCTTTTCCATGGTTATTCTATTGGAAAAGAACGAGTTTTGGACAACTACCTTTCATTCTTGCAAAAGTCTTTGCAGACCTCCATGCAAGCTTTAGAACAAGATTTTGGATGTTTTCTTTCCTGGCAGAGTTTCTCTTTGCAAGATATGGTGGAAAAGCTTTTTGCTGAGTGTTGAGCGGCAAGACACGCAGAAGACGCAGATACGCAGCTCTCCGAAGCTAAGTGCCGGTCCCGGGCATCTTTCGGCACAAACCGCTCTCAGGAGCTCCCTGCGCTCGCCACAATGCTCTGTGTGCGAAGAAGCCGCTTCTTCGCCTCCGGGAGAATCGGCGAGCGGCAGCTTCCCAAAGGCGAAGATGCAAGCTGCAGCACACAGGCACAGTGTGGGCAGCATTCAGACTTAGAGAAAACAGTACTTTACCACTCTCCTGTCTTTTCCATGGTTATTATATTGGAAAAGAACGAGTTTTGGACAACAACCTTTCATTCTTGCAAAAGTCTTTGCAGACCTCTGTGCAAGCTTTAGAACAAGATTTTGGATGTTTTCTTTCCTGGCAGAGTTTCTCTTTGCAAGATATGGTGGAAAAGATTTTTGCTGTGTGTTGAGCGGCAAGACACGCAGAAGACGCAGATACGCAGCTCTCCGAAGCTAAGTGCCGGTCCCGGGCTTCTTTCGGCCGAAGCCGCTCTTAGGTGCAAACCGCGACCGGCCCAATGCTCTGTGTGCGAAGAAGCAGCTTCTTCGCCTCCGGGAGAATCGGCGAGCGGCAGCTTCCCAAAGGCGAAGATGCAAGCCGCACCATGCAGGCACAGTGTGGGCAGCCTTCAGACTTAGAGAAAACAGTACTTTACCACTCTCCTGCCTTTTCCATGGTTATTTTATTGGAAAAGAACGAGTTTTGGACAACAACCTTTCATTCTTGAAAAAGTCTTTGCAGACCTCTGTGCAAGCTTTAGAACAAGATTTTGGATGTTTTCTTTCCTGGCAGAGTTTCTCTTTGCAAGATATGGTGGAAAAGCTTTTTGCTGAGTGTAGTGCGGCAAGACACGCAGAAGACGCAGATACGCAGCTCTCCGAAGCTAAGTGCCGGTCCCGGGCTTCTTTCGGCCGAAGCCGCTCTTAGGTGCAATCCGCGACCGGCCCAATGCTCTGTGTGCGAAGAAGCCGCTTCTTTGCCTGCGGGAGAATCGGCGAGCAGCAGCTTCCCAAAGGCGAAGATGCAAGCCGCACCATGCAGGCACAGTGTGGGCTGCATTCAGACTTAGAGAAAACAGTACTTTACCTCTCTCCAGCCTTTTCCATGGTTATTATATTGGAAAAGAACGAGTTTTGGACAACAACCTTTCATTCTTGCCAAACTCTTTGCAGACCTCCGTGCAAGCTTTAGAACAAGATTTTGGATGTTTTCTTTCCTGGCAGAGTTTCTCTTTGCAAGATATGGTGGAAAAGCTTTTTGCTGAGTGTTGAGCGGCAAGACACGCAGAAGACGCAGATACGCAGCTCTCCGAAGCTAAGTGCCGGTCCCGGGCTTCTTTCGGCAAAAGCCGCTCTTAGATTGTCACCGCGACCGGCCACAATGCTCTGTGTGCGAAGAAGCCGCTTCTTCGCCTCCGAGAGAATCGGTGAGCGGCATCTTCCCAAATGCGAAGATGCAAGCCGCACCATGCAGGCACAGTGTGGGCAGCCTTCAGACTTAGAGAAAACAGTACTTTACCACTCTCCTGCCTTTTCCATGGTTATTCTATTGGAAAAGAACGAGTTTTGGACAACAACCTTCCATTCTTGAAAAAGTTTTTGCAGACCTCCGTGCAAGCTTTAGAACAAGATTTTGGATGTTTTCTTTCCTGGCAGAGTTTCTCTTTGCAAGATATGGTGGAAAAGCTTTTTGCTGAGTGTTGAGCGGCAAGACACGCAGAAGACGCAGATACGCAGCTCTCCGAAGCTAAGTGCCGGTCCACGGCTTCTTTCGGCAGAAGCCGCTCTTAGGTGCAAACCGCGACCGGCCCAATGCTCTGTGTGCGAAGAAGCCGCTTCTTCGCCTGCGGGAGAATCGGCGAGCGGCAGCTTCCCAAAGGCGAAGATGCAAGCCGCACCATGCAGGCACAGTGTGGGCAGCCTTCAGACTTAGAGAAAACAGTACTTTACCACTCTCCTGCCTTTTCCATGGTTATTATATTGGAAAAGAACGAGTTTTGGACAACTACCTTTCATTCTTGCCAAACTCTTTGCAGACCTCCGTGCAAGCTTTAGAACAAGATTTTGGATGTTTTCTTTCCTGGCAGAGTTTCTCTTTGCAAGATATGGTGGAAAAGTTTTTTGCTGAGTGTTGAGCGGCAAGACACGCAGAAGACACAGATACGCAGCTCTCCGAAGCTAAGTGCCGGTCCACGGCTTCTTTCGGCACAAACCGCTCTCAGGAGCTCCCTGCGCTCGCCACAATGCTCTGTGTGCGAAGAAGCCGCTTCTTCGCCTCCGGGAGAATCGGTGAGCGGCAGCTTGCCAAAGGCGAAGATGCAAGCCGCACCATGCAGGCACAGTGTGGGCAGCCTTCAGACTTAGAGAAAACAGTACTTTACCACTCTCCTGCCTTTTCCATTGTTATTCTATTGGAAAAGAACGAGTTTTGGACAACTAACCTTTCATTCTTGAAAAAGTCTTTGCAGACCTCTGTGCAAGCTTTAGAACAAGATTTTGGATGTTTTCTTTCCTGGCAGAGTTTCTCTTTGCAAGATATGGTGGAAAAGCTTTTTGCTGAGTGTTGAGCGGCAAGACACGCAGAAGACGCAGATACGCAGCTCTCCGAAGCTAAGTGCCGGTCCCGGGCTTCTTTCGGCCGAAGCCGCTCTTAGGTGCAAACCGCGACCGGCCCAATGCTCTGTGTGCGAAGAAGCCGCTTCTTCGCCTGCGGGAGAATCGGCGAGCAGCAGCTTCCCAAAGGCGAAGATGCAAGCCGCACCATGCAGGCACAGTGTGGGCTGCATTCAGACATAGAGAAAACAGTACTTTACCTCTCTCCTGCCTTTTCCATGGTTATTCTATTGGAAAAGAACGAGTTTTGGACAACAACCTTTCATTCTTGCCAAACTCTTTGCAGAACTCCGTGCAAGCTTTAGAACAAGATTTTGGATGTTTTCTTTCCTGGCAGAGTTTCTCTTTGCAAGATATGGTGGAAAAGCTTTTTGCTGAGTGTTGAGCGGCAAGACACGCAGAAGACGCAGATACGCAGCTCTCCGAAGCTAAGTGCCGGTCCACGGCTTCTTTCAGCAGAAGCCGCTCTTAGGTGCTCACCGCGACCGGCCCAATGCTCTGTGTGCGAAGAAGCCGCTTCTTCGCCTCCGGGAGAATCGGCGAGCGGCAGCTTCCCAAAGGCGAAGATGCAAGCTGCAGCACACAGGCACAGTGTGGGCAGCATTCAGACTTAGAGAAAACAGTACTTTACCACTCTCCTGCCTTTTCCATGGTTATTATATTGGAAAAGAACGAGTTTTGGACAACTACCTTTCATTCTTGCCAAACTCTTTGCAGACCTCCGTGCAAGCTTTAGAACAAGATTTTGGATGTTTTCTTTCCTGGCAGAGTTTCTCTTTGCAAGATATGGTGGAAAAGCTTTTTGCTGAGTGTTGAGCGGCAAGACACACAGAAGATGCAGATACGCAGCTCTCCAAAGCTAAGTGCTGGTCCCGGGCTTCTTTCAGCACAAACCACTCTCAGGAGCTCCCTGCGCTCGCCACAATGCTCTGTGTGCGAAGAAGCCGCTTCTTCGCATCCGGGAGAATCGGCGAGCGGCAGCTTCCCAAAGGCGAAGATGCAAGCCGCACCATGCAGGCACAGTGTGGGCAGCCTTCAGACTTAGAGAAAACAGTACTTTACCACTCTCCTGCCTTTTCCATTGTTATTATATTGGAAAAGAACGAGTTTTGGACAACAACCTTTCATTCTTGCAAAAGTCTTTGCAGACCTCCATGCAAGCTTTAGAACAAGATTTTGGATGTTTTCTTTCCTGGCAGAGTTTCTCTTTGCAAGATATGGTGGAAAAGCTTTTTGCTGAGTGTTGAGCGGCAAGACACGCAGAAGACGCAGATACGCAGCTCTCCGAAGCTAAGTGCCGGTCCCGGGCTTCTTTCGGCACAAACCGCTCTCAGGAGCTCCCTGCGCTCGCCACAATGCTCTGTGTGCGAAGAAGCCGCTTCTTCGCCTCCGGGAGAATCGGCGAGCGGCAGCTTCCCAAAGGCGAAGATGCAAGCTGCAGCACACAGGCACAGTGTGGGCAGCATTCAGACTTAGAGAAAACAGTACTTTACCACTCTCCTGCCTTTTCCATTGTTATTATATTGGAAAAGAACGAGTTTTGGACAACAACTTTTCATTCTTGCAAAAGTCTTTGCAGACCTCCATGCAAGCTTTAGAACAAGATTTTGGATGTTTTCTTTCCTGGCAGAGTTTCTCTTTGCAAGATATGGTGGAAAAGCTTTTTGCTGAGTGTTGAGCGGCAAGACACGCAGAAGACGCAGATACGCAGCTCTCCGAAGCTAAGTGCCGGTCCCGGGCATCTTTCGGCACAAACCGCTCTCAGGAGCTCCCTGCGCTCGCCACAATGCTCTGTGTGCGCAGAAGCCGCTTCTTCGCCTCCGGGAGAATCGGCGAGCGGCAGCTTCCCAAAGGCGAAGATGCAAGCCGCACCACACAGGAACAGTGTGGGCAGCCTTCAGACATAGAGAAAACAGTACTTTACCACTCTCCTGCCTTTTCCATGGTTATTATATTGGAAAAGAACGAGTTTTGGATAACTACCTTTCATTCTTGCCAAACTCTTTGCAGACCTCCGTGCAAGCTTTAGAACAAGATTTTGGATGTTTTCCTTCCTGGCAGAGTTTCTCTTTGCAAGATATGGTGGAAAAGCTTTTTGCTGAGTGTTGAGCGGCAAGACACGCAGAAGACGCAGATACGCAGCTCTCCGAAGCTAAGTGCCGGTCCCGGGCTTCTTTCGGCAAAAGCCGCTCTTAGATTGCCACCGCGACCGGCCCAATGCTCTGTGTGCGAAGAAGCGGCTTCTTCGCCTCCGGGAGAATCGGTGAGCGGCAGCTTCCCAAAGGCGAAGATGCAAGCCGCACCATGCAGGCACAGTGTGGGCAGCCTTCAGACTTAGAGAAAACAGTACTTTACCACTCTCCTGCCTTTTCCATGGTTATTATATTGGAAAAGAACGAGTTTTGGACAACAACCTTTCATTCTTGCAAAAGTCTTTGCAGACCTCCGTGCAAGCTTTAGAACAAGATTTTGGATGTTTTCTTTCCTGGCAGAGTTTCTCTTTGCAAGATATGGTGGAAAAGCTTTTTGCTGAGTGTTGAGCGGCAAGACACGCAGAAGACGCAGATACGCAGCTCTCCGAAGCTAAGTGCCGGTCCACGGCTTCTTTCGGCAGAAGCCGCTCTTAGGTGCTCACCGCGACCGGCCCAATGCTCTGTGTGCGAAGAAGCCGCTTCTTCGCCTGCGGGAGAATCGGCGAGCGGCAGTTTCCCAAAGGCGAAGATGCAAGCCGCACCATGCAGGCACAGTGTGGGCTGCATTCAGACTTAGAGAAAACAGTACTTTACCTCTCTCCAGCCTTTTCCATGGTTATTATATTGGAAAAGAACGAGTTTTGGACAACTAACTTTCATTCTTGCAAAAGTCTTTGCAGACCTCTGTGCAAGCTTTAGAACAAGATTTTGGATGTTTTCTTTCCTGGCAGAGTTTCTCTTTGCAAGATATGGTGGAAAAGCTTTTTGCTGAGTGTTGAGCGGCAAGACACGCAGAAGACGCAGATACGCAGCTCTCCGAAGCTAAGTGCCGGTCCACGGCTTCTTTCGGCACAAACCGCTCTTAGATTGCCACCGCGACCGGCCCAATGCTCTGTGTGCGAAGAAGCGGCTTCTACGCCTCCGGGAGAATCGGCGAGCGGCAGCTTCCCAAAGGCGAAGATGCAAGCCGCACCATGCAGGCACAGTGTGGGCAGCCTTCAGACTTAGAGAAAACAGTACTTTACCACTCTCCTGCCTTTTCCATGGTTATTGTATTGGAAAAGAACGAGTTTTGGACAACAACCTTTCATTCTTGCAAAAGTCTTTGCAGACCTCCATGCAAGCTTTAGAACAAGATTTTGGATGTTTTCTTTCCTGGCAGAGTTTCTCTTTGCAAGATATGGTGGAAAAGCTTTTTGCTGAGTGTAGAGCGGCAAGACACGCAGAACACGCAGATACGCAGCTCTCCGAAGCTAAGTGCCGGTCCCGGGCTTCTTTCGGCAGAAGCCGCTCTTAGGTGCTCACCGCGACTGGCCCAATGCTCTGTGTGCGAAGAAGCCGCTTCTTCGCCTCCGGGAGAATCGGTGAGCGGCAGCTTTCCAAAGGCGAAGATGCAAGCCGCACAACGCAGGCACAGTGTGGGCAGCCTTCAGACTTAGAGAAAACAGTACTTTACCACTCTCCTGCCTTTTCCATTTTTATTATATTGGAAAAGAACGAGTTTTGGACAACAACTTTTCATTCTTGCAAAAGTCTTTGCAGACCTCCGTGCAAGCTTTAGAACAAGATTTTGGATGTTTTCCTTCCTGGCAGAGTTTCTCTTTGCAAGATATGGTGGAAAAGCTTTTTGCTGAGTGTTGAGCGGCAAGACACGCAGAAGACGCAGATACGCAGCTCTCCGAAGCTAAGTGCCGGTCCCGGGCATCTGTCGGCACAAACCGCTCTCAGGAGCTCCCTGCGCTCGCCACAATGTTCTGTGTGCGAAGAAGCAGCTTCTTCGCCTCCGGGAGAATCGGCGAGCGGCAGCTTCCCAAAGGCGAAGATGCAAGCCGCACCACACAGGAACTGTGTGGGCAGCCTTCAGACATAGAGAAAACAGTACTTTACCTCTCTCCTGCCTTTTCCATGGTTATTCTATTGGAAAAGAACGAGTTTTGGACAACTACCTTTCATTCTTGCAAAAGTCTTTGCAGACCTCCGTGCAAGCTTTAGAACAAGATTTTGGATGTTTTCTTTCCTGGCAGAGTTTCTCTTTGCAAGATATGGTGGAAAAGCTTTTTGCATAGTGTAGAGCGGCAAGACACGCAGAAGACGCAGATACGCAGCTCTCCGAAGCTAAGTGCCGGTCCACGGCTTCTTTCGGCAGAAGCCGCTCTTAGGTGCTCACCGAGACCGGCCCAATGCTCTGTGTGCGAAGAAGCGGCTTCTTCGCCTCCGGGAGAATCGGCGAGCAGCAGCTTCCCAAAGGCGAAGATGCAAGCCGCACCATGCAGGCACAGTGTGGGCTGCATTCAGACTTAGAGAAAACAGTACTTTACCTCTCTCCAGCCTTTTCCATGGTTATTATATTGGAAAAGAACGAGTTTTGGACAACTACCTTTCATTCTTGCCAAACTCTTTGCAGACCTCCGTGCAAGCTTTAGAACAAGATTTTGGATGTTTTCTTTCCTGGCAGAGTTTCTCTTTGCAAGATATGGTGGAAAAGCTTTTTGCTGAGTGTTGAGCGGCAAGACACGCAGAAGACGCAGATACGCAGCTCTCCGAAGCTAAATGCCGGTCCCGGGCATCTTTCGGCACAAACCGCTCTCAGGAGCTCCCTGCGCTCGCCACAATGTTCTGTGTGCGAAGAAGCAGCTTCTTCGCCTCCGGGAGAATCGGCGAGCGGCAGCTTCCCAAAGGCGAAGATGCAAGCCGCACCACACAGGAACAGTGTGGGCAGCCTTCAGACATAGAGAAAAGAGTACTTTACCACTCTCCTGCCTTTTCCATGGTTATTATATTGGAAAAGAACGAGTTTTGGACAACAACCTTTCATTCTTGCAAAAGTCTTTGCAGACCTCCGTGCAAGCTTTAGAACAAGATTTTGGATGTTTTCTTTCCTGGCAGAGTTTCTCTTTGCAAGATATGGTGGAAAAGCTTTTTGCTGAGTGTTGAGCGGCAAGACACGCAGAAGACGCAGATACGCAGCTCTCCGAAGCTAAGTGCCGGTCCACGGCTTCTTTCGGCAGAAGCCGCTCTTAGGTGCTCACCGCGACCGGCCCAATGCTCTGTGTGCGAAGAAGCCGCTTCTTCGCCTCCCGGAGAATCGGCGAGCGGCAGCTTCCCAAAGGCGAAGATGCAAGCTGCACCACACAGGCACAGTGTGGGCAGCATTCAGACTTAGAGAAAACAGTACTTTACCACTCTCCTGCCTTTTCCATGGTTATTATATTGGAAAAGAACGAGTTTTGGACAACTACCTTTCATTCTTGCCAAACTCTTTGCAGACCTCCGTGCAAGCTTTAGAACAAGATTTTGGATGTTTTCTTTCCTGGCAGAGTTTCTCTTTGCAAGATATGGTGGAAAAGCTTTTTGCTGAGTGTAGAGCGGCAAGACACGCAGAAGACGCAGATACGCAGCTCTCCGAAGCTAAGTGCCGGTCCACGGCTTCTTTCGGCAGAAGCCGCTCTTAGGTGCTCACCGCGACCGGCCCAATGCTCTGTGTGCGAAGAAGCCGCTTCTTCGCCTCCGGGAGAATCGGCGAGCGGCAGTTTCCCAAAGGCGAAGATGCAAGCCGCACCATGCAGGCACAGTGTGGGCTGCATTCAGACTTAGAGAAAACAGTACTTTACCTCTCTCCAGCCTTGTCCATGGTTATTATATTGGAAAAGAACGAGTTTTGGACAACTAACTTTCATTCTTGCCAAACTCTTTGCAGACCTCCGTGCAAGCTTTAGAACAAGATTTTGGATGTTTTCTTTCCTGGCAGAGTTTCTCTTTGCAAGATATGGTGGAAAAGCTTTTTGCTGAGTGTTGAGCGGCAAGACACGCAGAAGACGCAGATACGCAGCTCTCCGAAGCTAAGTGCCGGTCCCGGGCATCTGTCGGCACAAACCGCTCTCAGGAGCTCCCTGCGCTCGCCACAATGTTCTGTGTGCGAAGAAGCAGCTTCTTCGCCTGCGGGAGAATCGGCGAGCGGCAGCTTCCCAAAGGCGAAGATGCAAGCCGCACCACACAGGAACAGTGTGGGCAGCCTTCAGACATAGAGAAAACAGTACTTTACCACTCTCCTGCCTTTTCCATGGTTATTCTATTGGAAAAGAACGAGTTTTGGACAACAACCTTTCATTCTTGCAAAAGTCTTTGCAGACCTCCGTGCAAGCTTTAGAACAAGATTTTGGATGTTTTCTTTCCTGGCAGAGTTTCTCTTTGCAAGATATGGTGGAAAAGCTTTTTGCTGAGTGTTGAGCGGCAAGACACGCAGAAGACGCAGATACGCAGCTCTCCGAAGCTAAGTGCCGGTCCACGGCTTCTTTCGGCAGAAGCCGCTCTTAGATGGCCACCGCGACCGGCCCAATGCTCTGTGTGCGAAGAAGCGGCTTCTTCGCCTCCGGGAGAATCGGTGAGCGGCAGCTTCCCAAAGGCGAAGATGCAAGCCGCACCATGCAGGCACAGTGTGGGCAGCCTTCAGACTTAGAGAAAACAGTACTTTACCACTCTCCTGCCTTTTCCATGGTTATTATATTGGAAAAGAACGAGTTTTGGACAACTACCTTTCATTCTTGCCAAACTCTTTGCAGACCTCCGTGCAAGCTTTAGAACAAGATTTTGGATGTTTTCTTTCCTGGCAGAGTTTCTCCTTGCAAGATATGGTGGAAAAGCTTTTTGCTGAGTGTTGAGCGGCAAGACACGCAGAAGACGCAGATACGCAGCTCTCCGAAGCCAAGTGCCGGTCCACGGCTTCTTTCGGCAAAAGCCGCTCTTAGATTGTCACCGCGACCGGCCACAATGCTCTGTGTGCGAAAAAGCAGCTTCTTCGCCTCCGGGAGAATCGGTGAGCGGCATCTTCCCAAATGCGAAGATGCAAGCCGCACCATGCAGGCACAGTGTGGGCAGCCTTCAGACTTAGAGAAAACAGTACTTTACCACTCTCCTGCCTTTTCCATGGTTATTATATTGGAAAAGAACGAGTTTTGGACAACAACCTTTCATTCTTGAAAAAGTTTTTGCAGACCTCTGTGCAAGCTTTAGAACAAGATTTTGGATGTTTTCTTTCCTGGCAGAGTTTCTCTTTGCAAGATATGGTGGAAAAGCTTTTTGCTGAGTGTTGAGCGGCAAGACACGCAGAAGACGCAGATACGCAGCTCTCCGAAGCTAAGTGCCGGTCCACGGCTTCTTTCGGCAGAAGCCGCTCTTAGATTGTCACCGCGACCGGCCACAATGCTCTGTGTGCGAAAAAGCAGCTTCTTCGCCTCCGGGAGAATCGGTGAGCGGCAGCTTCCCAAAGGCGAAGATGCAAGCCGCACCATGCAGGCACAGTGTGGGCAGCCTTCAGACTTAGAGAAAACAGTACTTTACCACTCTCCTGCCTTTTCCATGGTTATTATATTGGAAAAGAACGAGTTTTGGACAACAACCTTTCATTCTTGCAAAAGTCTTTGCAGACCTCCATGCAAGCTTTAGAACAAGATTTTGGATGTTTTCTTTCCTGGCAGAGTTTCTCTTTGCAAGATATGGTGGAAAAGCTTTTTGCTGAGTGTAGAGCGGCAAGACACGCAGAAGACGCAGATACGCAGCTCTCCGAAGCTAAGTGCCGGTCCACGGCTTCTTTCGGCAGGAGCCGCTCTGAGGTGCTCACCGCGACCGGCCCAATGCTCTGTGTGCGAAGAAGCCGCTTCTTCGCCTGCGGGAGAATCGGCGAGCGGCAGTTTCCCAAAGGCGAAGATGCAAGCCGCACCATGCAGGCACAGTGTGGGCTGCATTCAGACTTAGAGAAAACAGTACTTTACCTCTCTCCAGCCTTGTCCATGGTTATTATATTGGAAAAGAACGAGTTTTGGACAACTAACTTTCATTCTTGCCAAACTCTTTGCAGACCTCCGTGCAAGCTTTAGAACAAGATTTTGGATGTTTTCTTTCCTGGCAGAGTTTCTCTTTGCAAGATATGGTGGAAAAGATTTTTGCTGTGTGTTGAGCGGCAAGACACGCAGAAGACGCAGATACGCAGCTCTCCGAAGCTAAGTGCCGGTCCACGGCTTCTTTCGGCAGAAGCCGCTCTTAGATGGCCACCGCGACCGGCCCAATGCTCTGTGTGCGAAGAAGCGGCTTCTTCGCCTCCGGGAGAATCGGTGAGCGGCAGCTTCCCAAAGGCGAAGATGCAAGCCGCACCATGCAGGCACAGTGTGGGCAGCCTTCAGACTTAGAGAAAACAGTACTTTACCACTCTCCTGCCTTTTCCATGGTTATTCTATTGGAAAAGAACGAGTTTTGGATAACTACCTTTCATTCTTGAAAAAGTTTTTGCAGACCTCCGTGCAAGCTTTAGAACAAGATTTTGGATGTTTTCTTTCCTGGCAGAGTTTCTCTTTGCAAGATATGGTGGAAAAGCTTTTTGCTGAGTGTTGAGCGGCAAGACACGCAGAAGACGCAGATACGCAGCTCTCCGAAGCTAAGTGCCGGTCCACGGCTTCTTTCGGCAGAAGCCGCTCTTAGGTGCAAACCGCGACCGGCCCAATGCTCTGTGTGCGAAGAAGCCGCTTCTTCGCCTGCGGGAGAATCGGCGAGCGGCAGCTTCCCAAAGGCGAAGATGCAAGCCGCACCATGCAGGCACAGTGTGGGCAGCCTTCAGACTTAGAGAAAACAGTACTTTACCACTCTCCTGCCTTTTCCATGGTTATTATATTGGAAAAGAACGAGTTTTGGACAACTACCTTTCATTCTTGCCAAACTCTTTGCAGACCTCCGTGCAAGCTTTAGAACAAGATTTTGGATGTTTTCTTTCCTGGCAGAGTTTCTCTTTGCAAGATATGGTGGAAAAGTTTTGTGCTGAGTGTTGAGCGGCAAGACACGCAGAAGACGCAGATACGCAGCTCTCCGAAGCTAAGTGCCGGTCCCGGGCTTCTTTCGGCACAAACCGCTCTCAGGAGCTCCCTGCGCTCGCCACAATGCTCTGTGTGCGAAGAAGCCGCTTCTTCGCCTCCGGGAGAATCGGCGAGCGGCAGCTTCCCAAAGGCGAAGATGCAAGCCGCACCATGCAGGCACAGTGTGGGCAGCCTTCAGACTTAGAGAAAACAGTACTTTACCTCTCTCCTGCCTTTTCCATGGTTATTCTATTGGAAAAGAACGAGTTTTGGACAACTACCTTTCATTCTTGCCAAACTCTTTGCAGACCTCCGTGCAAGCTTTAGAACAAGATTTTGGATGTTTTCTTTCCTGGCAGAGTTTCTCTTTGCAAGATATGGTGGAAAAGTTTTTTGCTGAGTGTTGAGCGGCAAGACACGCAGAAGACGCAGATACGCAGCTCTCCGAAGCTAAGTGCCGGTCCCGGGCATCTTTCGGCACAAACCGCTCTCAGGAGCTCCCTGCGCTCGCCACAATGCTCTGTGTGCGAAGAAGCCGCTTCTTCGCCTGCGGGAGAATCGGTGAGCAGCAGCTTCCCAAAGGCGAAGATGCAAGCTGCAGCACACAGGCACAGTGTGGGCTGCATTCAGACTTAGAGAAAACAGTACTTTACCACTCTCCTGTCTTTTCCATGGTTATTATATTGGAAAAGAACGAGTTTTGGACAACAACCTTTCATTCTTGCAAAAGTCTTTGCAGACCTCTGTGCAAGCTTTAGAACAAGATTTTGGATGTTTTCTTTCCTGGCAGAGTTTCTCTTTGCAAGATATGGTGGAAAAGCTTTTTGCTGAGTGTTGAGCGGCAAGACACGCAGAAGACGCAGATACGCAGCTCTCCGAAGCTAAGTGCCGGTCCACGGCTTCTTTCGGCAGAAGCCGCTCTTAGATTGTCACCGCGACCGGCCCAATGCTCTGTGTGCGAAGAAGCAGCTTCTTCGCCTCCGGGAGAATCGGCGAGCGGCAGCTTCCCAAATGCGAAGATGCAAGCTGCACCATGCAGGCACAATGTGGGCTGCATTCAGACTTAGAGAAAACAGTACTTTACCACTCTCCTGCCTTTTCCATTGTTATTATATTGGAAAAGAACGAGTTTTGGATAACTACCTTTCATTCTTGCAAAAGTCTTTGCAGACCTCCGTGCAAGCTTTAGAACAAGATTTTGGATGTTTTCTTCCCTGGCAGAGTTTCTCTTTGCAAGATATGGTGGAAAAGCTTTTTGCTGAGTGTTGAGCGGCAAGACACGCAGAAGACGCAGATACGCAGCTCTCCGAAGCTAAGTGCCGGTCCCGGGCTTCTTTCGGCAAAAGCCGCTCTTAGATTGTCACCGCGACCGGCCACAATGCTCTGTGTGCGAAGAAGCCGCTTCTTCGCCTCCGAGAGAATCGGTGAGCGGCATCTTCCCAAATGCGAAGATGCAAGCCGCACCATGCAGGCACAGTGTGGGCAGCCTTCAGACTTAGAGAAAACAGTACTTTACCACTCTCCTGCCTTTTCCATGGTTATTATATTGGAAAAGAACGAGTTTTGGACAACAACCTTCCATTCTTGAAAAAGTTTTTGCAGACCTCCGTGCAAGCTTTAGAACAAGATTTTGGATGTTTTCTTTCCTGGCAGAGTTTCTCTTTGCAAGATATGGTGGAAAAGCTTTTTGCTGAGTGTTGAGCGGCAAGACACGCAGAAGACGCAGATACGCAGCTCTCCGAAGCTAAGTGCCGGTCCACGGCTTCTTTCGGCAGAAGCCGCTCTTAGGTGCAAACCGCGACCGGCCCAATGCTCTGTGTGCGAAGAAGCCGCTTCTTCACCTGCGGGAGAATCGGCGAATAGCAGCTTCCCAAAGGCGAAGATGCAAGCCGCACCATGCAGGCACAGTGTGGGCTGCATTCAGACTTAGAGAAAACAGTACTTTACCACTCTCCTGCCTTTTCCATGGTTATTCTATTGGAAAAGAACGAGTTTTGGACAACAACCTTTCATTCTTGCCAAACTCTTTGCAGACCTCCGTGCAAGCTTTAGAACAAGATTTTGGATGTTTTCTTTCCTGGCAGAGTTTCTCTTTGCAAGATATGGTGGAAAAGCTTTTTGCTGAGTGTTGAGCGGCAAGACACGCAGAAGACGCAGATACGCAGCTCTCCGAAGCTAAGTGCCGGTCCACGGCTTCTTTCGGCACAAACCGCTCTCAGGAGCTCCCTGCGCTCGCCACAATGCTCTGTGTGCGAAGAAGCAGCTTCTTCGCCTCCGGGAGAATCGGAGAGCGGCAGCTTCCCAAAGGCGAAGATGCAAGCCGCACCACACAGGAACAGTGTGGGCAGCCTTCAGACATAGAGAAAACAGTACTTTACCACTCTCCTGCCTTTTCCATGGTTATTATATTGGAAAAGAACGAGTTTTGGACAACTACCTTTCATTCTTGCCAAACTCTTTGCAGACCTCCGTGCAAGCTTTAGAACAAGATTTTGGATGTTTTCTTTCCTGGCAGAGTTTCTCTTTGCAAGATATGGTGGAAAAGTTTTGTGCTGAGTGTTGAGCGGCAAGACACGCAGAAGACGCAGATACGCAGCTCTCCGAAGCTAAGTGCCGGTCCCGGGCTTCTTTCGGCACAAACCGCTCTCAGGATCTCCCTGCGCTAGCCACAATGCTCTGTGTGCGAAGAAGCCGCTTCTTCGCCTCTGGGAGAATCGGTGACCGGCAGCTTCCCAAAGGCGAAGATGCAAGCCGCACCACACAGGCACAGTGTGGGCAGCCTTCAGACTTAGAGAAAACAGTACTTTACCACTCTCCTGCCTTTTCCATTGTTATTATATTGGAAAAGAACGAGTTTTGGACAACTACCTTTCATTCTTGCAAAAGTCTTTGCAGACCTCCGTGCAAGCTTTAGAACAAGATTTTGGATGTTTTCTTTCCTGGCAGAGTTTCTCTTTGCAAGATATGGTGGAAAAGCTTTTTGCTGAGTGTAGAGCGGCAAGACACGCAGAAGACGCAGATACGCAGCTCTCCGAAGCTAAGTGCCGGTCCCGGGCTTCTTTCGGCAAAAGCCGCTCTTAGATTGTCACCGCGACCGGCCCAATGCTCTGTGTGCGAAGAAGCCGCTTCTTCGCCTCCGAGAGAATCGGTGAGCGGCATCTTCCCAAAGGCGAAGATGCAAGCCGCACCATGCAGGCACAGTGTGGGCAGCCTTCAGACTTAGAGAAAACAGTACTTTACCACTCTCCTGCCTTTTCCATGGTTATTATATTGGAAAAGAACGAGTTTTGGACAACTAACTTTCATTCTTGCAAAAGTCTTTGCAGACCTCCGTGCAAGCTTTAGAACAAGATTTTGGATGTTTTCTTTCCTGGCAGAGTTTCTCTTTGCAAGATATGGTGGAAAAGCTTTTTGCTGAGTGTAGAGCGGCAAGACACGCAGAAGACGCAGATACGCAGCTCTCCGAAGCTAAGTGCCGGTCCACGGCTTCTTTCGGCAGAAGCCGCTCTTAGGTGCTCACCGCGACCGGCCCAATGCTCTGTGTGCGAAGAAGCCGCTTCTTCGCCTCCGGGAGAATCGGCGAGCGGCAGTTTCCCAAAGGCGAAGATGCAAGCCGCACCATGCAGGCACAATGTGGGCTGCATTCAGACTTAGAGAAAACAGTACTTTACCTCTCTCCAGCCTTTTCCATGGTTATTATATTGGAAAAGAACGAGTTTTGGACAACTAACTTTCATTCTTGCCAAACTCTTTGCAGACCTCCGTGCAAGCTTTAGAACAAGATTTTGGATGTTTTCTTTCCTGGCAGAGTTTCTCTTTGCAAGATATGGTGGAAAAGCTTTTTGCTGAGTGTTGAGCGGCAAGACACGCAGAAGACGCAGATACGCAGCTCTCCGAAGCTAAGTGCCGGTCCACGGCTTCTTTCGGCAGAAGCCGCTCTTAGGTGCTCACCGCGACCGGCCCAATGCTCTGTGTGCGAAGAAGCAGCTCCTTCGCCTCCGGGAGAATCGGCGAGCGGCAGCTTCCCAAAGGCGAAGATGCAAGCCGCACCATGCAGGCACAGTGTGGGCAGCCTTCAGACTTAGAGAAAACAGTACTTTACCACTCTCCTGCCTTTTCCATTGTTATTATATTGGAAAAGAACGAGTTTTGGACAACAACTTTTCATTCTTGCAAAAGTCTTTGCAGACCTCCATGCAAGCTTTAGAACAAGATTTTGGATGTTTTCTTTCCTGGCAGAGTTTCTCTTTGCAAGATATGGTGGAAAAGCTTTTTGCTGAGTGTTGAGCGGCAAGACACGCAGAAGACGCAGATACGCAGCTCTCCGAAGCTAAGTGCCGGTCCCGGGCATCTTTCAGCACAAACCGCTCTCAGGAGCTCCCTGCGCTCGCCACAATGCTCTGTGTGCGCAGAAGCCGCTTCTTCGCCTCCGGGAGAATCGGCGAGCGGCAGCTTCCCAAAGGCGAAGATGCAAGCCGCACCACACAGGAACAGTGTGGGCAGCCTTCAGACATAGAGAAAACAGTACTTTACCACTCTCCTGCCTTTTCCATGGTTATTATATTGGAAAAGAACGAGTTTTGGATAACTACCTTTCATTCTTGCCAAACTCTTTGCAGATCTCCGTGCAAGCTTTAGAACAAGATTTTGGATGTTTTCCTTCCTGGCAGAGTTTCTCTTTGCAAGATATGGTGGAAAAGCTTTTTGCTGAGTGTTGAGCGGCAAGACACGCAGAAGACGCAGATACGCAGCTCTCCGAAGCTAAGTGCCGGTCCCGGGCTTCTTTCGGCAAAAGCCGCTCTTAGATTGTCACCGCGACCGGCCACAATGCTCTGTGTGCGAAGAAGCCGCTTCTTCGCCTCCGAGAGAATCGGTGAGCGGCATCTTCCCTAATGCGAAGATGCAAGCCGCACCATGCAGGCACAGTGTGGGCAGCCTTCAGACTTAGAGAAAACAGTACTTTACCACTCTCCTGCCTTTTCCATGGTTATTCTATTGGAAAAGAATGAGTTTTGGACAACAACCTTTCATTCTTGAAAAAGTTTTTGCAGACCTCTGTGCAAGCTTTAGAACAAGATTTTGGATGTTTTCTTTCCTGGCAGAGTTTCTCTTTGCAAGATATGGTGGAAAAGCTTTTTGCTGAGTGTTGAGCGGCAAGACACGCAGAAGACGCAGATACGCAGCTCTCCGAAGCTAAGTGCCGGTCCACGGCTTCTTTCGGCAGAAGCCGCTCTTAGATTGCCACCGCGACCGGCCCAATGCTCTGTGTGCGAAGAAGCGGCTTCTTCGCCTCCGGGAGAATCGGTGAGCGGCAGCTTCCCAAAGGCGAAGATGCAAGCCGCACCATGCAGGCACAGTGTGGGCAGCCTTCAGACTTAGAGAAAACAGTACTTTACCACTCTCCTGCCTTTTCCATGGTTATTCTATTGGAAAAGAACGAGTTTTGGACAACAACCTTTCATTCTTGCAAAAGTCTTTGCAGACCTCCGTGCAAGCTTTAGAACAAGATTTTGGATGTTTTCTTTCCTGGCAGAGTTTCTCTTTGCAAGATATGGTGGAAAAGCTTTTTGCTGAGTGTTGAGCGGCAAGACACGCAGAAGACGCAGATACGCAGCTCTCCGAAGCTAAGTGCCGGTCCACGGCTTCTTTCGGCAGAAGCCGCTCTTAGGTGCTCACCGCGACCGGCCCAATGCTCTGTGTGCGAAGAAGCCGCTTCTTCGCCTGCGGGAGAATCGGCGAGCGGCAGTTTCCCAAAGGCGAAGATGCAAGCCGCACCATGCAGGCACAGTGTGGGCTGCATTCAGACTTAGAGAAAACAGTACTTTACCTCTCTCCAGCCTTTTCCATGGTTATTATATTGGAAAAGAACGAGTTTTGGACAACTAACTTTCATTCTTGCAAAAGTCTTTGCAGACCTCCGTGCAAGCTTTAGAACAAGATTTTGGATGTTTTCTTTCCTGGCAGAGTTTCTCTTTGCAAGATATGGTGGAAAAGCTTTTTGCTGAGTGTTGAGCGGCAAGACACGCAGAAGACGCAGATACGCAGCTCTCCGAAGCTAAGTGCCGGTCCACGGCTTCTTTCGGCAGAAGCCGCTCTTAGATTGCCACCGCGACCGGCCCAATGCTCTGTGTGCGAAGAAGCGGCTTCTTCGCCTCCGGGAGAATCGGCGAGCGGCAGCTTCCCAAAGGCGAAGATGCAAGCCGCACCATGCAGGCACAGTGTGGGCAGCCTTCAGACTTAGAGAAAACAGTACTTTACCACTCTCCTGCCTTTTCCATGGTTATTGTATTGGAAAAGAACGAGTTTTGGACAACAACCTTTCATTCTTGCAAAAGTCTTTGCAGACCTCCATGCAAGCTTTAGAACAAGATTTTGGATGTTTTCTTTCCTGGCAGAGTTTCTCTTTGCAAGATATGGTGGAAAAGCTTTTTGCTGAGTGTAGAGCGGCAAGACACGCAGAAGACGCAGATACGCAGCTCTCCGAAGCTAAGTGCCGGTCCACGGCTTCTTTCGGCAGAAGCCGCTCTTAGGTGCTCACCGCGACCGGCCCAATGCTCTGTGTGCGAAGAAGCCGCTTCTTCGCCTCCGGGAGAATCGGTGAGCGGCAGCTTTCCAAAGGCGAAGATGCAAGCCGCACAACGCAGGCACAGTGTGGGCAGCCTTCAGACTTAGAGAAAACAGTACTTTACCACTCTCCTGCCTTTTCCATTTTTATTATATTGGAAAAGAACGAGTTTTGGACAACAACTTTTCATTCTTGCAAAAGTCTTTGCAGACCTCCGTGCAAGCTTTAGAACAAGATTTTGGATGTTTTCCTTCCTGGCAGAGTTTCTCTTTGCAAGATATGGTGGAAAAGCTTTTTGCTGAGTGTTGAGCGGCAAGACACGCAGAAGACGCAGATACGCAGCTCTCCGAAGCTAAGTGCCGGTCCCGGGCTCCTTTCGGCAAAAGCCGCTCTTAGATTGTCACCGCGACCGGCCACAATGCTCTGTGTGCGAAGAAGCAGCTTCTTCGCCTCCGAGAGAATCGGTGAGCGGCATCTTCCCAAAGGCGAAGATGCAAGCCGCACCATGCAGGCACAGTGTGGGCAGCCTTCAGACTTAGAGAAAACAGTACTTTACCACTCTCCTGCCTTTTCCATGGTTATTCTATTGGAAAAGAACGAGTTTTGGACAACTACCTTTCATTCTTGCAAAAGTCTTTGCAGACCTCCATGCAAGCTTTAGAACAAGATTTTGGATGTTTTCTTTCCTGGCAGAGTTTCTCTTTGCAAGATATGGTGGAAAAGCTTTTTGCTGAGTGTAGAGCGGCAAGACACGCAGAAGACGCAGATACGCAGCTCTCCGAAGCTAAGTGCCGGTCCCGGGCTTCTTTCGGCACAAACCGCTCTTAGATTGTCACCGCGACCGGCCCAATGCTCTGTGTGCGAAGAAGCCGCTTCTTCGCCTGCGGGAGAATCGGCGAGCAGCAGCTTCCCAAAGGCGAAGATGCAAGCCGCACCATGCAGGCACAGTGTGGGCTGCATTCAGACTTAGAGAAAACAGTACTTTACCTCTCTCCAGCCTTTTCCATGGTTATTATATTGGAAAAGAACGAGTTTTGGACAACTAACTTTCATTCTTGCCAAACTCTTTGCAGACCTCCGTGCAAGCTTTAGAACAAGATTTTGGATGTTTTCTTTCCTGGCAGAGTTTCTCTTTGCAAGATATGGTGGAAAAGCTTTTTGCTGAGTGTTGAGCGGCAAGACACGCAGAAGACGCAGATACGCAGCTCTCCGAAGCTAAGTGCCGGTCCCGGGCATCTGTCGGCACAAACCGCTCTCAGGAGCTCCCTGCGCTCGCCACAATGTTCTGTGTGCGAAGAAGCAGCTTCTTCGCCTCCGGGAGAATCGGCGAGCGGCAGCTTCCCAAAGGCGAAGATGCAAGCCGCACCACACAGGAACTGTGTGGGCAGCCTTCAGACATAGAGAAAACAGTACTTTACCACTCTCCTGCCTTTTCCATGGTTATTCTATTGGAAAAGAACGAGTTTTGGACAACAACCTTTCATTCTTGCAAAAGTCTTTGCAGACCTCCGTGCAAGCTTTAGAACAAGATTTTGGATGTTTTCTTTCCTGGCAGAGTTTCTCTTTGCAAGATATGGTGGAAAAGCTTTTTGCATAGTGTAGAGCGGCAAGACACGCAGAAGACGCAGATACGCAGCTCTCCGAAGCTAAAGCCGGTCCACGGCTTCTTTCGGCAGAAGCCGCTCTTAGGTGCTCACCGTGACCGGCCCAATGCTCTGTGTGCGAAGAAGCCGCTTCTTCGCCTCCGGGAGAATCGGCGAGCGGCAGCTTCCCAAAGGCGAAGATGCAAGCCGCACCATGCAGGCACAGTGTGGGCTGCATTCAGACTTAGAGAAAACAGTACTTTACCTCTCTCCAGCCTTTTCCATGGTTATTATATTGGAAAAGAACGAGTTTTGGACAACTACCTTTCATTCTTGCCAAACTCTTTGCAGACCTCCGTGCAAGCTTTAGAACAAGATTTTGGATGTTTTCTTTCCTGGCAGAGTTTCTCTTTGCAAGATATGGTGGAAAAGCTTTTTGCTGAGTGTTGAGCGGCAAGACACGCAGAAGACGCAGATACGCAGCTCTCCGAAGCTAAATGCTGGTCCCGGGCATCTTTCGGCACAAACCGCTCTCAGGAGCTCCCTGCGCTCGCCACAATGTTCTGTGTGCGAAGAAGCAGCTTCTTCGCCTCCGGGAGAATCGGCGAGCGGCAGCTTCCCAAAGGCGAAGATGCAAGCCGCACCACACAGGAACAGTGTGGGCAGCCTTCAGACATAGAGAAAAGAGTACTTTACCACTCTCCTGCCTTTTCCATGGTTATTATATTGGAAAAGAACGAGTTTTGGACAACAACCTTTCATTCTTGCAAAAGTCTTTGCAGACCTCCGTGCAAGCTTTAGAACAAGATTTTGGATGTTTTCTTTCCTGGCAGAGTTTCTCTTTGCAAGATATGGTGGAAAAGCTTTTTGCTGAGTGTTGAGCGGCAAGACACGCAGAAGACGCAGATACGCAGCTCTCCGAAGCTAAGTGCCGGTCCACGGCTTCTTTCGGCAGAAGCCGCTCTTAGGTGCTCACCGCGACCGGCCCAATGCTCTGTGTGCGAAGAAGCCGCTTCTTCGCTTCCCGGAGAATCGGCGAGCGGCAGCTTCCCAAAGGCGAAGATGCAAGCTGCACCACACAGGCACAGTGTGGGCAGCATTCAGACTTAGAGAAAACAGTACTTTACCACTCTCCTGCCTTTTCCATGGTTATTATATTGGAAAAGAACGAGTTTTGGACAACTACCTTTCATTCTTGCCAAACTCTTTGCAGACCTCCGTGCAAGCTTTAGAACAAGATTTTGGATGTTTTCTTTCCTGGCAGAGTTTCTCTTTGCAAGATATGGTGGAAAAGCTTTTTGCTGAGTGTTGAGCGGCAAGACACGCAGAAGACGCAGATACGCAGCTCTCCGAAGCCAAGTGCCGGTCCACGGCTTCTTTCGGCAAAAGCCGCTCTTAGATTGTCACCGCGACCGGCCACAATGCTCTGTGTGCGAAAAAGCAGCTTCTTCGCCTCCGGGAGAATCGGTGAGCGGCATCTTCCCAAATGCGAAGATGCAAGCCGCACCATGCAGGCACAGTGTGGGCAGCCTTCAGACTTAGAGAAAACAGTACTTTACCACTCTCCTGCCTTTTCCATGGTTATTATATTGGAAAAGAACGAGTTTTGGACAACAACCTTTAATTCTTGAAAAAGTTTTTGCAGACCTCTGTGCAAGCTTTAGAACAAGATTTTGGATATTTTCTTTCCTGGCAGAGTTTCTCTTTGCAAGATATGGTGGAAAAGCTTTTTGCTGAGTGTTGAGCGGCAAGACACGCAGAAGACGCAGATACGCAGCTCTCCGAAGCTAAGTGCCGGTCCACGGCTTCTTTCGGCAGAAGCCGCTCTTAGATTGTCACCGCGACCGGCCACAATGCTCTGTGTGCGAAAAAGCAGCTTCTTCGCCTCCGGGAGAATCGGTGAGCGGCAGCTTCCCAAAGGCGAAGATGCAAGCCGCACCATGCAGGCACAGTGTGGGCAGCCTTCAGACTTAGAGAAAACAGTACTTTACCACTCTCCTGCCTTTTCCATGGTTATTATATTGGAAAAGAACGAGTTTTGGACAACAACCTTTCATTCTTGCAAAAGTCTTTGCAGACCTCCATGCAAGCTTTAGAACAAGATTTTGGATGTTTTCTTTCCTGGCAGAGTTTCTCTTTGCAAGATATGGTGGAAAAGCTTTTTGCTGAGTGTAGAGCGGCAAGACACGCAGAAGACGCAGATACGCAGCTCTCCGAAGCTAAGTGCCGGTCCACGGCTTCTTTCGGCAGAAGCCGCTCTTAGGTGCTCACCGCGACCGGCCCAATGCTCTGTGTGCGAAGAAGCCGCTTCTTCGCCTGCGGGAGAATCGGCGAGCGGCAGTTTCCCAAAGGCGAAGATGCAAGCCGCACCATGCAGGCACAGTGTGGGCTGCATTCAGACTTAGAGAAAACAGTACTTTACCTCTCTCCAGCCTTGTCCATGGTTATTATATTGGAAAAGAACGAGTTTTGGACAACTAACTTTCATTCTTGCCAAACTCTTTGCAGACCTCCGTGCAAGCTTTAGAACAAGATTTTGGATGTTTTCTTTCCTGGCAGAGTTTCTCTTTGCAAGATATGGTGGAAAAGCTTTTTGCTGAGTGTTGAGCGGCAAGACACGCAGAAGACGCAGATACGCAGCTCTCCGAAGCTAAGTGCCGGTCCCGGGCATCTGTCGGCACAAACCGCTCTCAGGAGCTCCCTGCGCTCGCCACAATGTTCTGTGTGCGAAGAAGCAGCTTCTTCGCCTCCGGGAGAATCGGCGAGCGGCAGCTTCCCAAAGGCGAAGATGCAAGCCGCACCACACAGGAACAGTGTGGGCAGCCTCCAGACATAGAGAAAACAGTACTTTACCACTCTCCTGCCTTTTCCATGGTTATTCTATTGGAAAAGAACGAGTTTTGGACAACAACCTTTCATTCTTGCAAAAGTCTTTGCAGACCTCCGTGCAAGCTTTAGAACAAGATTTTGGATGTTTTCTTTCCTGGCAGAGTTTCTCTTTGCAAGATATGGTGGAAAAGCTTTTTGCTGAGTGTTGAGCGGCAAGACACGCAGAAGACGCAGATACGCAGCTCTCCGAAGCTAAGTGCCGGTCCACGGCTTCTTTCGGCAGAAGCCGCTCTTAGATGGCCACCGCGACCGGCCCAATGCTCTGTGTGCGAAGAAGCGGCTTCTTCGCCTCCGGGAGAATCGGTGAGCGGCAGCTTCCCAAAGGCGAAGATGCAAGCCGCACCATGCAGGCACAGTGTGGGCAGCCTTCAGACTTAGAGAAAACAGTACTTTACCACTCTCCTGCCTTTTCCATGGTTATTCTATTGGAAAAGAACGAGTTTTGGACAACTACCTTTCATTCTTGCCAAACTCTTTGCAGACCTCCGTGCAAGCTTTAGAACAAGATTTTGGATGTTTTCTTTCCTGGCAGAGTTTCTCTTTGCAAGATATGGTGGAAAAGCTTTTTGCTGAGTGTTGAGCGGCAAGACACGCAGAAGACGCAGATACGCAGCTCTCCGAAGCCAAGTGCCGGTCCACGGCTTCTTTCGGCAAAAGCCGCTCTTAGATTGTCACCGCGACCGGCCACAATGCTCTGTGTGCGAAAAAGCAGCTTCTTCGCCTCCGGGAGAATCGGTGAGCGGCATCTTCCCAAATGCGAAGATGCAAGCCGCACCATGCAGGCACAGTGTGGGCAGCCTTCAGACTTAGAGAAAACAGTACTTTACCACTCTCCTGACTTTTCCATGGTTATTATATTGGAAAAGAACGAGTTTTGGACAACAACCTTTCATTCTTGAAAAAGTTTTTGCAGACCTCTGTGCAAGCTTTAGAACAAGATTTTGGATGTTTTCTTTCCTGGCAGAGTTTCTCTTTGCAAGATATGGTGGAAAAGCTTTTTGCTGAGTGTTGAGCGGCAAGACACGCAGAAGACGCAGATACGCAGCTCTCCGAAGCTAAGTGCCGGTCCACGGCTTCTTTCGGCAGAAGCCGCTCTTAGATTGTCACCGCGACCGGCCACAATGCTCTGTGTGCGAAAAAGCAGCTTCTTCGCCTGCGGGAGAATCGGTGAGCGGCAGCTTCCCAAAGGCGAAGATGCAAGCCGCACCATGCAGGCACAGTGTGGGCAGCCTTCAGACTTAGAGAAAACAGTACTTTACCACTCTCCTGCCTTTTCCATGGTTATTATATTGGAAAAGAACGAGTTTTGGACAACAACCTTTCATTCTTGCAAAAGTCTTTGCAGACCTCCATGCAAGCTTTAGAACAAGATTTTGGATGTTTTCTTTCCTGGCAGAGATTCTCTTTGCAAGATATGGTGGAAAAGCTTTTTGCTGAGTGTAGAGCGGCAAGACACGCAGAAGACGCAGATACGCAGCTCTCGGAAGCTAAGTGCCGGTCCACGGCTTCTTTCGGCAGAAGCCGCTCTGAGGTGCTCACCGCGACCGGCCCAATGCTCTGTGTGCGAAGAAGCCGCTTCTTCGCCTGCGGGAGAATCGGCGAGCGGCAGTTTCCCAAAGGCGAAGATGCAAGCCGCACCATGCAGGCACAGTGTGGGCTGCATTCAGACTTAGAGAAAACAGTACTTTACCTCTCTCCAGCCTTGTCCATGGTTATTATATTGGAAAAGAACGAGTTTTGGACAACTAACTTTCATTCTTGCCAAACTCTTTGCAGACCTCCGTGCAAGCTTTAGAACAAGATTTTGGATGTTTTCTTTCCTGGCAGAGTTTCTCTTTGCAAGATATGGTGGAAAAGCTTTTTGCTGAGTGTTGAGCGGCAAGACACGCAGAAGACGCAGATACGCAGCTCTCCGAAGCTAAGTGCCGGTCCCGGGCATCTGTCGGCACAAACCGCTCTCAGGAGCTCCCTGCGCTCGCCACAATGTTCTGTGTGCGAAGAAGCAGCTTCTTCGCCTCCGGGAGAATCGGCGAGCGGCAGCTTCCCAAAGGCGAAGATGCAAGCCGCACCACACAGGAACAGTGTGGGCAGCCTTCAGACATAGAGAAAACAGTACTTTACCACTCTCCTGCCTTTTCCATGGTTATTCTATTGGAAAAGAACGAGTTTTGGACAACAACCTTTCATTCTTGCAAAAGTCTTTGCAGACCTCCGTGCAAGCTTTAGAACAAGATTTTGGATGTTTTCTTTCCTGGCAGAGTTTCTCTTTGCAAGATATGGTGGAAAAGCTTTTTGCTGAGTGTTGAGCGGCAAGACACGCAGAAGACGCAGATACGCAGCTCTCCGAAGCTAAGTGCCGGTCCACGGCTTCTTTCGGCAGAAGCCGCTCTTAGATGGCCACTGCGACCGGCCCAATGCTCTGTGTGCGAAGAAGCGGCTTCTTCGCCTCCGGGAGAATCGGTGAGCGGCAGCTTCCCAAAGGCGAAGATGCAAGCCGCACCATGCAGGCACAGTGTGGGCAGCCTTCAGACTTAGAGAAAACAGTACTTTACCACTCTCCTGCCTTTTCCATGGTTATTTTATTGGAAAAGAACGAGTTTTGGACAACAACTTTTCATTCTTGCCAAACTCTTTGCAGACCTCCGTGCAAGCTTTAGAACAAGATTTTGGATGTTTTCTTTCCTGGCAGAGTTTCTCTTTGCAAGATATGGTGGAAAAGCTTTTTGCTGAGTGTTGAGCGGCAAGACACGCAGAAGACGCAGATACGCAGCTCTCCGAAGCCAAGTGCCGGTCCACGGCTTCTTTCGGCAAAAGCCGCTCTTAGATTGTCACCGCGACCGGCCACAATGCTCTGTGTGCGAAAAAGCAGCTTCTTCGCCTCCGGGAGAATCGGTGAGCGGCATCTTCCCAAATGCGAAGATGCAAGCCGCACCATGCAGGCACAGTGTGGGCAGCCTTCAGACTTAGAGAAAACAGTACTTTACCACTCTCCTGCCTTTTCCATGGTTATTATATTGGAAAAGAACGAGTTTTGGACAACAACCTTTCATTCTTGCAAAAGTCTTTGCAGACCTCCATGCAAGCTTTAGAACAAGATTTTGGATGTTTTCTTTCCTGGCAGAGTTTCTCTTTGCAAGATATGGTGGAAAAGCTTTTTGCTGAGTGTAGAGCGGCAAGACACGCAGAAGACGCAGATACGCAGCTCTCCGAAGCTAAGTGCCGGTCCACGGCTTCTTTCGGCAGAAGCCGCTCTTAGGTGCTCACCGCGATCGGCCCAATGCTCTGTGTGCGAAGAAGCCGCTTCTTCGCCTGCGGGAGAATCGGCGAGCGGCAGTTTCCCAAAGGCGAAGATGCAAGCCGCACCATGCAGGCACAGTGTGGGCTGCATTCAGACTTAGAGAAAACAGTACTTTACCTCTCTCCAGCCTTGTCCATGGTTATTATATTGGAAAAGAACGAGTTTTGGACAACTAACTTTCATTCTTGCCAAACTCTTTGCAGACCTCCGTGCAAGCTTTAGAACAAGATTTTGGATGTTTTCTTTCCTGGCAGAGTTTCTCTTTGCAAGATATGGTGGAAAAGCTTTTTGCTGAGTGTTGAGCGGCAAGACACGCAGAAGACGCAGATACGCAGCTCTCCGAAGCTAAGTGCCGGTCCCGGGCATCTTTCGGCACAAACCGCTCTCAGGAGCTCCCTGCGCTCGCCACAATGTTCTGTGTGCGAAGAAGCAGCTTCTTCGCCTCCGGGAGAATCGGCGAGCGGCAGCTTCCCAAAGGCGAAGATGCAAGCCGCACCACACAGGAACAGTGTGGGCAGCCTTCAGACTTAGAGAAAACAGTACTTTACCACTCTCCTGCCTTTTCCATGGTTATTATATTGGAAAAGAACGAGTTTTGGACAACAACCTTTCATTCTTGCAAAAGTCTTTGCAGACCTCCGTGCAAGCTTTAGAACAAGATTTTGGATGTTTTCTTTCCTGGCAGAGTTTCTCTTTGCAAGATATGGTGGAAAAGCTTTTTGCTGAGTGTTGAGCGGCAAGACACGCAGAAGACGCAGATACGCAGCTCTCCGAAGCTAAGTGCCGGTCCACGGCTTCTTTCGGCAGAAGCCGCTCTTAGGTGCTCACCGCGACCGGCCCAATGCTCTGTGTGCGAAGAAGCCGCTTCTTCGCCTGCGGGAGAATCGGCGAGCGGCAGCTTCCCAAAGGCGAAGATGCAAGCCGCACCATGCAGGCACAGTGTGGGCAGCCTTCAGACTTAGAGAAAACAGTACTTTACCTCTCTCCAGCCTTTTCCATGGTTATTATATTGCAAAAGAATGAGTTTTGGACAACTAACTTTCATTCTTGCCAAACTCTTTGCAGACCTCCGTGCAAGCTTTAGAACAAGATTTTGGATGTTTTCTTTCCTGGCAGAGTTTCTCTTTGCAAGATATGGTGGAAAAGCTTTTTGCTGAGTGTTGAGCGGCAAGACACGCAGAAGACGCAGATACGCAGCTCTCCGAAGCTAAGTGCCGGTCCCGGGCATCTGTCGGCACAAACCGCTCTCAGGAGCTCCCTGCGCTCGCCACAATGTTCTGTGTGCGAAGAAGCAGCTTCTTCGCCTCCGGGAGAATCGGCGAGCGGCAGCTTCCCAAAGGCGAAGATGCAAGCCGCACCACACAGGAACAGTGTGGGCAGCCTTCAGACATAGAGAAAACAGTACTTTACCACTCTCCTGCCTTTTCCATGGTTATTCTATTGGAAAAGAACGAGTTTTGGACAACAACCTTTCATTCTTGCAAAAGTCTTTGCAGACCTCCGTGCAAGCTTTAGAACAAGATTTTGGATGTTTTCTTTCCTGGCAGAGTTTCTCTTTGCAAGATATGGTGGAAAAGCTTTTTGCTGAGTGTGTAGCGGCAAGACACGCAGAAGACGCAGATACGCAGCTCTCCGAAGCTAAGTGCCGGTCCACGGCTTCTTTCGGCAGAAGCCGCTCTTAGATGGCCACCGCGACCGGCCCAATGCTCTGTGTGCGAAGAAGCGGCTTCTTCGCCTCCGGGAGAATCGGTGAGCGGCAGCTTCCCAAAGGCGAAGATGCAAGCCGCACCATGCAGGCACAGTGTGGGCAGCCTTCAGACTTAGAGAAAACAGTACTTTACCACTCTCCTGCCTTTTCCATGGTTATTCTATTGGAAAAGAACGAGTTTTGGACAACTACCTTTCATTCTTGCCAAACTCTTTGCAGACCTCCGTGCAAGCTTTAGAACAAGATTTTGGATGTTTTCTTTCCTGGCAGAGTTTCTCTTTGCAAGATATGGTGGAAAAGCTTTTTGCTGAGTGTTGAGCGGCAAGACACGCAGAAGACGCAGATACGCAGCTCTCCGAAGCCAAGTGCCGGTCCACGGCTTCTTTCGGCAAAAGCCGCTCTTAGATTGTCACCGCGACCGGCCACAATGCTCTGTGTGCGAAAAAGCAGCTTCTTCGCCTCCGGGAGAATCGGTGAGCGGCATCTTCCCAAATGCGAAGATGCAAGCCGCACCATGCAGGCACAGTGTGGGCAGCCTTCAGACTTAGAGAAAACAGTACTTTACCACTCTCCTGCCTTTTCCATGGTTATTATATTGGAAAAGAACGAGTTTTGGACAACAACCTTTCATTCTTGAAAAAGTTTTTGCAGACCTCTGTGCAAGCTTTAGAACAAGATTTTGGATGTTTTCTTTCCTGGCAGAGTTTCTCTTTGCAAGATATGGTGGAAAAGCTTTTTGCTGAGTGTTGAGCGGCAAGACACGCAGAAGACGCAGATACGCAGCTCTCCGAAGCTAAGTGCCGGTCCACGGCTTCTTTCGGCAGAAGCCGCTCTTAGATTGTCACCGCGACCGGCCACAATGCTCTGTGTGCGAAAAAGCAGCTTCTTCGCCTGCGGGAGAATCGGTGAGCGGCAGCTTCCCAAAGGCGAAGATGCAAGCCGCACCATGCAGGCACAGTGTGGGCAGCCTTCAGACTTAGAGAAAACAGTACTTTACCACTCTCCTGCCTTTTCCATGGTTATTATATTGGAAAAGAACGAGTTTTGGACAACAACCTTTCATTCTTGCAAAAGTCTTTGCAGACCTCCATGCAAGCTTTAGAACAAGATTTTGGATGTTTTCTTTCCTGGCAGAGTTTCTCTTTGCAAGATATGGTGGAAAAGCTTTTTGCTGAGTGTAGAGCGGCAAGACACGCAGAAGACGCAGATACGCAGCTCTCGGAAGCTAAGTGCCGGTCCACGGCTTCTTTCGGCAGAAGCCGCTCTGAGGTGCTCACCGCGACCGGCCCAATGCTCTGTGTGCGAAGAAGCCGCTTCTTCGCCTGCGGGAGAATCGGCGAGCGGCAGTTTCCCAAAGGCGAAGATGCAAGCCGCACCATGCAGGCACAGTGTGGGCTGCATTCAGACTTAGAGAAAACAGTACTTTACCTCTCTCCAGCCTTGTCCATGGTTATTATATTGGAAAAGAACGAGTTTTGGACAACTAACTTTCATTCTTGCCAAACTCTTTGCAGACCTCCGTGCAAGCTTTAGAACAAGATTTTGGATGTTTTCTTTCCTGGCAGAGTTTCTCTTTGCAAGATATGGTGGAAAAGCTTTTTGCTGAGTGTTGAGCGGCAAGACACGCAGAAGACGCAGATACGCAGCTCTCCGAAGCTAAGTGCCGGTCCCGGGCATCTGTCGGCACAAACCGCTCTCAGGAGCTCCCTGCGCTCGCCACAATGTTCTGTGTGCGAAGAAGCAGCTTCTTCGCCTCCGGGAGAATCGGCGAGCGGCAGCTTCCCAAAGGCGAAGATGCAAGCCGCACCACACAGGAACAGTGTGGGCAGCCTTCAGACATAGAGAAAACAGTACTTTACCACTCTCCTGCCTTTTCCATGGTTATTCTATTGGAAAAGAACGAGTTTTGGACAACAACCTTTCATTCTTGCAAAAGTCTTTGCAGACCTCCGTGCAAGCTTTAGAACAAGATTTTGGATGTTTTCTTTCCTGGCAGAGTTTCTCTTTGCAAGATATGGTGGAAAAGCTTTTTGCTGAGTGTTGAGCGGCAAGACACGCAGAAGACGCAGATACGCAGCTCTCCGAAGCTAAGTGCCGGTCCACGGCTTCTTTCGGCAGAAGCCGCTCTTAGATGGCCACTGCGACCGGCCCAATGCTCTGTGTGCGAAGAAGCGGCTTCTTCGCCTCCGGGAGAATCGGTGAGCGGCAGCTTCCCAAAGGCGAAGATGCAAGCCGCACCATGCAGGCACAGTGTGGGCAGCCTTCAGACTTAGAGAAAACAGTACTTTACCACTCTCCTGCCTTTTCCATGGTTATTTTATTGGAAAAGAACGAGTTTTGGACAACAACTTTTCATTCTTGCCAAACTCTTTGCAGACCTCCGTGCAAGCTTTAGAACAAGATTTTGGATGTTTTCTTTCCTGGCAGAGTTTCTCTTTGCAAGATATGGTGGAAAAGCTTTTTGCTGAGTGTTGAGCGGCAAGACACGCAGAAGACGCAGATACGCAGCTCTCCGAAGCCAAGTGCCGGTCCACGGCTTCTTTCGGCAAAAGCCGCTCTTAGATTGTCACCGCGACCGGCCACAATGCTCTGTGTGCGAAAAAGCAGCTTCTTCGCCTCCGGGAGAATCGGTGAGCGGCATCTTCCCAAATGCGAAGATGCAAGCCGCACCATGCAGGCACAGTGTGGGCAGCCTTCAGACTTAGAGAAAACAGTACTTTACCACTCTCCTGCCTTTTCCATGGTTATTATATTGGAAAAGAACGAGTTTTGGACAACAACCTTTCATTCTTGCAAAAGTCTTTGCAGACCTCCATGCAAGCTTTAGAACAAGATTTTGGATGTTTTCTTTCCTGGCAGAGTTTCTCTTTGCAAGATATGGTGGAAAAGCTTTTTGCTGAGTGTAGAGCGGCAAGACACGCAGAAGACGCAGATACGCAGCTCTCCGAAGCTAAGTGCCGGTCCACGGCTTCTTTCGGCAGAAGCCGCTCTTAGGTGCTCACCGCGATCGGCCCAATGCTCTGTGTGCGAAGAAGCCGCTTCTTCGCCTGCGGGAGAATCGGCGAGCGGCAGTTTCCCAAAGGCGAAGATGCAAGCCGCACCATGCAGGCACAGTGTGGGCTGCATTCAGACTTAGAGAAAACAGTACTTTACCTCTCTCCAGCCTTGTCCATGGTTATTATATTGGAAAAGAACGAGTTTTGGACAACTAACTTTCATTCTTGCCAAACTCTTTGCAGACCTCCGTGCAAGCTTTAGAACAAGATTTTGGATGTTTTCTTTCCTGGCAGAGTTTCTCTTTGCAAGATATGGTGGAAAAGCTTTTTGCTGAGTGTTGAGCGGCAAGACACGCAGAAGACGCAGATACGCAGCTCTCCGAAGCTAAGTGCCGGTCCCGGGCATCTTTCGGCACAAACCGCTCTCAGGAGCTCCCTGCGCTCGCCACAATGTTCTGTGTGCGAAGAAGCAGCTTCTTCGCCTCCGGGAGAATCGGCGAGCGGCAGCTTCCCAAAGGCGAAGATGCAAGCCGCACCACACAGGAACAGTGTGGGCAGCCTTCAGACTTAGAGAAAACAGTACTTTACCACTCTCCTGCCTTTTCCATGGTTATTATATTGGAAAAGAACGAGTTTTGGACAACAACCTTTCATTCTTGCAAAAGTCTTTGCAGACCTCCGTGCAAGCTTTAGAACAAGATTTTGGATGTTTTCTTTCCTGGCAGAGTTTCTCTTTGCAAGATATGGTGGAAAAGCTTTTTGCTGAGTGTTGAGCGGCAAGACACGCAGAAGACGCAGATACGCAGCTCTCCGAAGCTAAGTGCCGGTCCACGGCTTCTTTCGGCAGAAGCCGCTCTTAGGTGCTCACCGCGACCGGCCCAATGCTCTGTGTGCGAAGAAGCCGCTTCTTCGCCTGCGGGAGAATCGGCGAGCGGCAGTTTCCCAAAGGCGAAGATGCAAGCCGCACCATGCAGGCACAGTGTGGGCAGCATTCAGACTTAGAGAAAACAGTACTTTACCTCTCTCCAGCCTTTTCCATGGTTATTATATTGCAAAAGAATGAGTTTTGGACAACTAACTTTCATTCTTGCCAAACTCTTTGCAGACCTCCGTGCAAGCTTTAGAACAAGATTTTGGATGTTTTCTTTCCTGGCAGAGTTTCTCTTTGCAAGATATGGTGGAAAAGCTTTTTGCTGAGTGTTGAGCGGCAAGACACGCAGAAGACGCAGATACGCAGCTCTCCGAAGCTAAGTGCCGGTCCCGGGCATCTGTCGGCACAAACCGCTCTCAGGAGCTCCCTGCGCTCGCCACAATGTTCTGTGTGCGAAGAAGCAGCTTCTTCGCCTCCGGGAGAATCGGCGAGCGGCAGCTTCCCAAAGGCGAAGATGCAAGCCGCACCACACAGGAACAGTGTGGGCAGCCTTCAGACATAGAGAAAACAGTACTTTACCACTCTCCTGCCTTTTCCATGGTTATTCTATTGGAAAAGAACGAGTTTTGGACAACAACCTTTCATTCTTGCAAAAGTCTTTGCAGACCTCCGTGCAAGCTTTAGAACAAGATTTTGGATGTTTTCTTTCCTGGCAGAGTTTCTCTTTGCAAGATATGGTGGAAAAGCTTTTTGCTGAGTGTTGAGCGGCAAGACACGCAGAAGACGCAGATACCCAGCTCTCCGAAGCTAAGTGCCGGTCCACGGCTTCTTTCGGCAGAAGCCGCTCTTAGATTGCCACCGCGACCGGCCCAATGCTCTGTGTGCGAAGAAGCCGCTTCTTCGCCTGCGGGAGAATCGGTGAGCGGCAGCTTCCCAAAGGCGAAGATGCAAGCCGCACCATGCAGGCACAGTGTGGGCAGCCTTCAGACTTAGAGAAAACAGTACTTTACCACTCTCCTGCCTTTTCCATGGTTATTATATTGGAAAAGAACGAGTTTTGGACAACAACCTTTCATTCTTGCAAAAGTCGTTGCAGACCTCCGTGCAAGCTTTAGAACAAGATTTTGGATGTTTTCTTTCCTGGCAGAGTTTCTCTTTGCAAGATATGGTGGAAAAGCTTTTTGCTGAGTGTTGAGCGGCAAGACACGCAGAAGACGCAGATACGCAGCTCTCCGAAGCTAAGTGCCGGTCCACGGCTTCTTTCGGCAGAAGCCGCTCTTAGGTGCTCACCGCGACCGGCCCAATGCTCTGTGTGCGAAGAAGCCGCTTCTTCGCCTCCGGGAGAATCGGCGAGCGGCAGCTTCCCAAAGGCGAAGATGCAAGCTGCACCACACAGGCACAGTGTGGGCAGCATTCAGACTTAGAGAAAACAGTACTTTACCACTCTCCTGCCTTTTCCATGGTTATTATATTGGAAAAGAACGAGTTTTGGACAACTACCTTTCATTCTTGCCAAACTCTTTGCAGACCTCCGTGCAAGCTTTAGAACAAGATTTTGGATGTTTTCTTTCCTGGCAGAGTTTCTCTTTGCAAGATATGGTGGAAAAGCTTTTTGCTGAGTGTTGAGCGGCAAGACACGCAGAAGACGCAGATACGCAGCTCTCCGAAGCTAAGTGCCGGTCCCGGGCTTCTTTCGGCACAAACCACTCTCAGGAGCTCCCTGCGCTCGCCACAATGCTCTGTGTGCGAAGAAGCCGCTTCTTCGCCTCCGGGAGAATCGGCGAGCGGCAGCTTCCCAAAGGCGAAGATGCAAGCCGCACCATGCAGGCACAGTGTGGGCAGCCTTCAGACTTAGATAAAACAGTACTTTACCACTCTCCTGCCTTTTCCATGGTTATTATATTGGAAAAGAACGAGTTTTGGACAACAACCTTTCATTCTTGCAAAAGTCTTTGCAGACCTCTGTGCAAGCTTTAGAACAAGATTTTGGATGTTTTCTTTCCTGGCAGAGTTTCTCTTTGCAAGATATGGTGGAAAAGCTTTTTGCTGAGTGTAGAGCGGCAAGACACGCAGAAGACGCAGATACGCAGCTCTCGGAAGCTAAGTGCCGGTCCACGGCTTCTTTCGGCAGAAGCCGCTCTTAGGTGCAAACCGCGACCGGCCCAATGCTCTGTGTGCGAAGAAGCCGCTTCTTCGCCTGCGGTAGAATCGGCGAGCGGCAGCTTCCCAAAGGCGAAGATGCAAGCCGCACCACGCAGGCACAGTGTGGGCAGCCTTCAAACTTAGAGAAAACAGTACTTTACCACTCTCCTGCCTTTTCCATGGTTATTATATTGGAAAAGAACGAGTTTTGGACAACAACTTTTCATTCTTGCCAAACTCTTTGCAGACCCCCGTGCAAGCTTTAGAACAAGTTTTTGGATGTTTTCCTTCCTGGCAGAGTTTCTCTTTGCAAGATATGGTGGAAAAGCTTTTTGCTGAGTGTTGAGCGGCAAGACACGCAGTTGACGCAGACACGCAGCTCTCCGAAGTTAAGTGCCGGTCCACGGCTTCTTTCGGCAGAAGCCGCTCTTAGGTGCTCACCGCGACCGGCCCAATGCTCTGTGTGCGAAGAAGCAGCTTCTTCGCCTCCGGGAGAATCGGTGAGCGGCAGTTTCCCAAAGGCGAAGATGCAAGCCGCACCACGCAGGCACAGTGTGGGCAGCCTTCAGACTTAGAGAAAACAGTACTTTACCACTCTCCTGCCTTTTCTATGGTTATTATATTGGAAAAGAACGAGTTTTGGACAACAACCTTTCATTCTTGCAAAAGTCGTTGCAGACCTCTGTGCAAGCTTTAGAACAAGATTTTGGATGTTTTCTTTCCTGGCAGAGTTTCTCTTTGCAAGATATGGTGGAAAAGCTTTTTGCTGAGTGTTGAGCGGCAAGACACGCAGAAGACGCAGATACGCAGCTCTCCGAAGCTAAGTGCCGGTCCACGGCTTCTTTCGGCAGAAGCCGCTCTTAGGTGCAAACCGCGACCGGCCCAATGCTCTGTGTGCGAAGAAGCCGCTTCTTCGCCTGCGGGAGAATCGGCGAGCGGCAGCTTCCCAAAGGCGAAGATGCAAGCCGCACCATGCAGGCACAGTGTGGGCAGCCTTCAGACATAGAGAAAACAGTACTTTACCACTCTCCTGCCTTTTCCATGGTTATTCTATTGGAAAAGAACGAGTTTTGGACAACTACCTTTCATTCTTGCCAAACTCTTTGCAGACCTCCGTGCAAGCTTTAGAACAAGATTTTGGATGTTTTCTTCCCTGGCAGAGTTTCTCTTTGCAAGATATGGTGGAAAAGCTTTTTGCTGAGTGTTGAGTGGCAAGACACGCAGTTGACGCAGACACGCAGCTCTCCGAAGTTAAGTGCCGGTCCACGGCTTCTTTCGGCAGAAGCCGCTCTTAGGTGCTCACCGCGACCGGCCCAATGCTCTGTGTGCGAAGAAGCAGCTTCTTCGCCTGCGGGAGAATCGGCGAGCGGCAGCTTCCCAAAGGCGAAGATGCAAGCCGCACCATGCAGGCACAGTGTGGGCAGCCTTCAGACTTAGAGAAAACAGTACTTTACCACTCTCCTGCCTTTTCCATGGTTATTATATTGGAAAAGAACGAGTTTTGGACAACAACCTTTCATTCTTGAAAAAGTCTTTGCAGACCTCTGTGCAAGCTTTAGAACAAGATTTTGGATGTTTTCTTTCCTGGCAGAGTTTCTCTTTGCAAGATATGGTGGAAAAGCTTTTTGCTGAGTGTTGAGCGGCAAGACACGCAGAAGACGCAGATACGCAGCTCTCCGAAGCTAAGTGCCGGTCCCGGGCTTCTTTCAGCACAAACCGCTCTCAGGAGCTCCCTGCGCTCGCCACAATGCTCTGTGTGCGAAGAAGCCGCTTCTTCGCCTCCGGGAGAATCGGCGAGCGGCAGCTTCCCAAAGGCGAAGATGCAAGCCGCACCACGCAGGCACAGTGTGGGCAGCCTTCAGACTTAGAGAAAACAGTACTTTACCTCTCTCCTGCCTTTTCCATGGTTATTCTATTGGAAAAGAACGAGTTTTGGACAACTACCTTTCATTCTTGCCAAACTCTTTGCAGACCTCCGTGCGAGCTTTAGAACAAGATTTTGGATGTTTTCTTTCCTGGCAGAGTTTCTCTTTGCAAGATATGGTGGAAAAGTTTTTTGCTGAGTGTTGAGCGGCAAGACACGCAGAAGACGCAGATACGCAGCTCTCCGAAGCTAAGTGCCGGTCCCAGGCTTCTTTCGGCCGAAGCCGCTCTTAGGTGCAAACCGCGACCGGCCCAATGCTCTGTGTGCGAAGAAGCCGCTTCTTCGCCTGCGGGAGAATCGGCGAGCGGCAGCTTCCCAAAGGCGAAGATGCAAGCCGCACCATGCAGGCACAGTGTGGGCAGCCTTCAGACTTAGAGAAAACAGTACTTTACCACTCTCCTGCCTTTTCCATGGTTATTTTATTGGAAAAGAACGAGTTTTGGACAACAACCTTTCATTCTTGCAAAAGTCTTTGCAGACCTCTGTGCAAGCTTTAGAACAAGATTTTGGATGTTTTCTTTCCTGGCAGAGTTTCTCTTTGCAAGATATGGTGGAAAAGCTTTTTGCTGAGTGTAGAGCGGCAAGACACGCAGAAGACGCAGATACGCAGCTCTCCGAAGCTAAGTGCCGGTCCCGGGCTTCTTTCGGCCGAAGCCGCTCTTAGGTGCAAACCGCGACCGGCCCAATGCTCTGTGTGCGAAGAAGCCGCTTCTTCGCCTGCGGGAGAATCGGCGAGCAGCAGCTTCCCAAAGGCGAAGATGCAAGCCGCACCATGCAGGCACAGTGTGGGCTGCATTCAGACTTAGGGAAAACAGTACTTTACCTCTCTCCAGCCTTTTCCATGGTTATTATATTGGAAAAGAACGAGTTTTGGACAACAACCTTTCATTCTTGCCAAACTCTTTGCAGACCTCCGTGCAAGCTTTAGAACAAGATTTTGGATGTTTTCTTTCCTGGCAGAGTTTCTCTTTGCAAGATATGGTGGAAAAGCTTTTTGCTGAGTGTTGAGCGGCAAGACACGCAGAAGACGCAGATACGCAGCTCTCCGAAGCTAAGTGCCGGTCCCGGGCTTCTTTCGGCAAAAGCCGCTCTTAGATTGTCACCGCGACCGGCCACAATGCTCTGTGTGCGAAGAAGCCGCTTCTTCGCCTCCGAGAGAATCGGTGAGCGGCATCTTCCCAAATGCGAAGATGCAAGCCGCACCATGCAGGCACAGTGTGGGCAGCCTTCAGACTTAGAGAAAACAGTACTTTACCACTCTCCTGCCTTTTCCATGGTTATTCTATTGGAAAAGAACGAGTTTTGGACAACAACCTTCCATTCTTGAAAAAGTTTTTGCAGACCTCCGTGCAAGCTTTAGAACAAGATTTTGGATGTTTTCTTTCCTGGCAGAGTTTCTCTTTGCAAGATATGGTGGAAAAGCTTTTTGCTGAGTGTTGAGCGGCAAGACACGCAGAAGACGCAGATACGCAGCTCTCTGAAGCTAAGTGCCGGTCCACGGCTTCTTTCGGCAGAAGCCGCTCTTAGGTGCAAACCGCGACCGGCCCAATGCTCTGTGTGCGAAGAAGCCGCTTCTTCGCCTGCGGGAGAATCGGCGAGTGGCAGCTTCCCAAAGGCGAAGATGCAAGCCGCACCATGCAGGCACAGTGTGGGCAGCCTTCAGACTTAGAGAAAACAGTACTTTACCACTCTCCTGCCTTTTCCATGGTTATTATATTGGAAAAGAACGAGTTTTGGACAACTACCTTTCATTCTTGCCAAACTCTTTGCAGACCTCCGTGCAAGGTTTAGAACAAGATTTTGGATGTTTTCTTTCCTGGCAGAGTTTCTCTTTGCAAGATATGGTGGAAAAGTTTTTTGCTGAGTGTTGAGCGGCAAGACACGCAGAAGACACAGATACGCAGCTCTCCGAAGCTAAGTGCTGGTCCACGGCTTCTTTCGGCACAAACCGCTCTCAGGAGCTCCCTGCGCTCGCCACAATGCTCTGTGTGCGAAGAAGCCGCTTCTTCGCCTCCGGGAGAATCGGCGAGCGGCAGCTTCCCAAAGGCGAAGATGCAAGCCGCACCATGCAGGCACAGTGTGGGCAGCCTTCAGACTTAGAGAAAACAGTACTTTACCTCTCTCCCACCTTTTCCATTGTTATTATATTGGAAAAGAACGAGTTTTGGACAACTACCTTTCATTCTTGCCAAACTCTTTGCAGACCTCCGTGCAAGCTTTAGAACAAGATTTTGGATGTTTTCTTTCCTGGCAGAGTTTCTCTTTGCAAGATATGGTGGAAAAGTTTTTTGCTGAGTGTTGAGCGGCAAGACACGCAGAAGACGCAGATACGCAGCTCTCCGAAGCTAAGTGCCGGTCCCGGGCTTCTTTCGGCACAAACCGCTCTCAGGATCTCCCTGCGCTCGCCACAATGCTCTGTGTGCGAAGAAGCCGCTTCTTCGCCTCTGGGAGAATCGGTGAGCGGCAGCTTCCCAAAGGCGAAGATGCAAGCCGCACCATGCAGGCACAGTGTGGGCAGCCTTCAGACTTAGAGAAAACAGTACTTTACCACTCTCCTGCCTTTTCCATGGTTATTCTATTGGAAAAGAACGAGTTTTGGACAACAACCTTCCATTCTTGAAAAAGTCTTTGCAGACCTCTGTGCAAGCTTTAGAACAAGATTTTGGATGTTTTCTTTCCTGGCAGAGTTTCTCTTTGCAAGATATGGTGGAAAAGCTTTTTGCTGAGTGTTGAGCGGCAAGACACGCAGAAGACGCAGATACGCAGCTCTCTGAAGCTAAGTGCCGGTCCCGGGCTTCTTTCGGCCGAAGACGCTCTTAGGTGCTCACCGCGACCGGCCCAATGCTCTGTGTGCGAAGAAGCCGCTTCTTCGCCTCCGGGAGAATCGGCGAGCGGCAGCTTCCCAAAGGCGAAGATGCAAGCTGCACCACACAGGCACAGTGTGGGCAGCCTTCAAACTTAGAGAAAACAGTACTTTACCACTCTCCTGCCTTTTCCATGGTTATTATATTGGAAAAGAACGAGTTTTGGACAACTACCTTTCATTCTTGCCAAACTCTTTGCAGACCTCCGTGCAAGCTTTAGAACAAGATTTTGGATGTTTTCTTTCCTGGCAGAGTTTCTCTTTGCAAGATATGGTGGAAAAGCTTTTTGCTGAGTGTTGAGCGGCAAGACACGCAGAAGACGCAGATACGCAGCTCTCCGAAGCTAAGTGCCGGTCCCGGGCTTCTTTCGGCACAAACCACTCTCAGGAGCTCCCTGCGCTCGCCACAATGCTCTGTGTGCGAAGAAGCCGCTTCTTCGCCTCCGGGAGAATCGGCGAGCGGCAGCTTCCCAAAGGCGAAGATGCAAGCCGCACCATGCAGGCACAGTGTGGGCAGCCTTCAGACTTAGAGAAAACAGTACTTTACCACTCTCCTGCCTTTTCCATGGTTATTATATTGGAAAAGAACGAGTTTTGGACAACAACCTTTCATTCTTGCAAAAGTCTTTGCAGACCTCTGTGCAAGCTTTAGAACAAGATTTTGGATGTTTTCTTTCCTGGCAGAGTTTCTCTTTGCAAGATATGGTGGAAAAGCTTTTTGCTGAGTGTAGAGCGGCAAGACACGCAGAAGACGCAGATACGCAGCTCTCGGAAGCTAAGTGCCGGTCCACGGCTTCTTTCGGCAGAAGCCGCTCTTAGGTGCAAACCGCGACCGGCCCAATGCTCTGTGTGCGAAGAAGCCGCTTCTTCGCCTGCGGGAGAATCGGCGAGCGGCAGCTTCCCAAAGGCGAAGATGCAAGCCGCACCACGCAGGCACAGTGTGGGCAGCCTTCAAACTTAGAGAAAACAGTACTTTACCACTCTCCTGCCTTTTCCATGGTTATTATATTGGAAAAGAACGAGTTTTGGACAACAACTTTTCATTCTTGCCAAACTCTTTGCAGACCCCCGTGCAAGCTTTAGAACAAGTTTTTGGATGTTTTCCTTCCTGGCAGAGTTTCTCTTTGCAAGATATGGTGGAAAAGCTTTTTGCTGAGTGTTGAGCGGCAAGACACGCAGTTGACGCAGACACGCAGCTCTCCGAAGTTAAGTGCCGGTCCACGGCTTCTTTCGGCAGAAGCCGCTCTTAGGTGCTCACCGCGACCGGCCCAATGCTCTGTGTGCGAAGAAGCAGCTTCTTCGCCTCCGGGAGAATCGGTGAGCGGCAGTTTCCCAAAGGCGAAGATGCAAGCCGCACCACGCAGGCACAGTGTGGGCAGCCTTCAGACTTAGAGAAAACAGTACTTTACCACTCTCCTGCCTTTTCTATGGTTATTATATTGGAAAAGAACGAGTTTTGGACAACAACCTTTCATTCTTGCAAAAGTCGTTGCAGACCTCTGTGCAAGCTTTAGAACAAGATTTTGGATGTTTTCTTTCCTGGCAGAGTTTCTCTTTGCAAGATATGGTGGAAAAGCTTTTTGCTGAGTGTTGAGCGGCAAGACACGCAGAAGACGCAGATACGCAGCTCTCCGAAGCTAAGTGCCGGTCCACGGCTTCTTTCGGCAGAAGCCGCTCTTAGGTGCAAACCGCGACCGGCCCAATGCTCTGTGTGCGAAGAAGCCGCTTCTTCGCCTGCGGGAGAATCGGCGAGCGGCAGCTTCCCAAAGGCGAAGATGCAAGCCGCACCATGCAGGCACAGTGTGGGCAGCCTTCAGACATAGAGAAAACAGTACTTTACCACTCTCCTGCCTTTTCCATGGTTATTCTATTGGAAAAGAACGAGTTTTGGACAACTACCTTTCATTCTTGCCAAACTCTTTGCAGACCTCCGTGCAAGCTTTAGAACAAGATTTTGGATGTTTTCTTCCCTGGCAGAGTTTCTCTTTGCAAGATATGGTGGAAAAGCTTTTTGCTGAGTGTTGAGTGGCAAGACACGCAGTTGACGCAGACATGCAGCTCTCCGAAGTTAAGTGCCGGTCCACGGCTTCTTTCGGCAGAAGCCGCTCTTAGGTGCTCACCGCGACCGGCCCAATGCTCTGTGTGCGAAGAAGCAGCTTCTTCGCCTGCGGGAGAATCGGCGAGCGGCAGCTTCCCAAAGGCGAAGATGCAAGCCGCACCATGCAGGCACAGTGTGGGCAGCCTTCAGACTTAGAGAAAACAGTACTTTACCACTCTCCTGCCTTTTCCATGGTTATTATATTGGAAAAGAACGAGTTTTGGACAACAACCTTTCATTCTTGAAAAAGTCTTTGCAGACCTCTGTGCAAGCTTTAGAACAAGATTTTGGATGTTTTCTTTCCTGGCAGAGTTTCTCTTTGCAAGATATGGTGGAAAAGCTTTTTGCTGAGTGTTGAGCGGCAAGACACGCAGAAGACGCAGATACGCAGCTCTCCGAAGCTAAGTGCCGGTCCCGGGCTTCTTTCAGCACAAACCGCTCTCAGGAGCTCCCTGCGCTCGCCACAATGCTCTGTGTGCGAAGAAGCCGCTTCTTCGCCTCCGGGAGAATCGGCGAGCGGCAGCTTCCCAAAGGCGAAGATGCAAGCCGCACCACGCAGGCACAGTGTGGGCAGCCTTCAGACTTAGAGAAAACAGTACTTTACCTCTCTCCTGCCTTTTCCATGGTTATTCTATTGGAAAAGAACGAGTTTTGGACAACTACCTTTCATTCTTGCCAAACTCTTTGCAGACCTCCGTGCGAGCTTTAGAACAAGATTTTGGATGTTTTCTTTCCTGGCAGAGTTTCTCTTTGCAAGATATGGTGGAAAAGCTTTTTGCTGAGTGTTGAGCGGCAAGACACGCAGAAGACGCAGATACGCAGCTCTCCGAAGCTAAGTGCCGGTCCACGGCTTCTTTCGGCCGAAGCAGCTCTTAGGTGCAAACCGCGACCGGCCCAATGCTCTGTGTGCGAAGAAGCCGCTTCTTCGCCTGCGGGAGAATCGGCGAGCGGCAGCTTCCCAAAGGCGAAGATGCAAGCCGCACCATGCAGGCACAGTGTGGGCAGCCTTCAGACTTAGAGAAAACAGTACTTTACCACTCTCCTGCCTTTTCCATGGTTATTTTATTGGAAAAGAACGAGTTTTGGACAACAACCTTTCATTCTTGCAAAAGTCTTTGCAGACCTCTGTGCAAGCTTTAGAACAAGATTTTGGATGTTTTCTTTCCTGGCAGAGTTTCTCTTTGCAAGATATGGTGGAAAAGCTTTTTGCTGAGTGTAGAGCGGCAAGACACGCAGAAGACGCAGATACGCAGCTCTCCGAAGCTAAGTGCCGGTCCCGGGCTTCTTTCGGCCGAAGCCGCTCTTAGGTGCAAACCGCGACCGGCCCAATGCTCTGTGTGCGAAGAAGCCGCTTCTTCGCCTGCGGGAGAATCGGCGAGCAGCAGCTTCCCAAAGGCGAAGATGCAAGCCGCACCATGCAGGCACAGTGTGGGCTGCATTCAGACTTAGGGAAAACAGTACTTTACCTCTCTCCAGCCTTTTCCATGGTTATTATATTGGAAAAGAACGAGTTTTGGACAACAACCTTTCATTCTTGCCAAACTCTTTGCAGACCTCCGTGCAAGCTTTAGAACAAGATTTTGGATGTTTTCTTTCCTGGCAGAGTTTCTCTTTGCAAGATATGGTGGAAAAGCTTTTTGCTGAGTGTTGAGCGGCAAGACACGCAGAAGACGCAGATACGCAGCTCTCCGAAGCTAAGTGCCGGTCCCGGGCTTCTTTCGGCAAAAGCCGCTCTTAGATTGTCACCGCGACCGGCCACAATGCTCTGTGTGCGAAGAAGCCGCTTCTTCGCCTCCGAGAGAATCGGTGAGCGGCATCTTCCCAAATGCGAAGATGCAAGCCGCACCATGCAGGCACAGTGTGGGCAGCCTTCAGACTTAGAGAAAACAGTACTTTACCACTCTCCTGCCTTTTCCATGGTTATTCTATTGGAAAAGAACGAGTTTTGGACAACAACCTTCCATTCTTGAAAAAGTTTTTGCAGACCTCCGTGCAAGCTTTAGAACAAGATTTTGGATGTTTTCTTTCCTGGCAGAGTTTCTCTTTGCAAGATATGGTGGAAAAGCTTTTTGCTGAGTGTTGAGCGGCAAGACACGCAGAAGACGCAGATACGCAGCTCTCTGAAGCTAAGTGCCGGTCCACGGCTTCTTTCGGCAGAAGCCGCTCTTAGGTGCAAACCGCGACCGGCCCAATGCTCTGTGTGCGAAGAAGCCGCTTCTTCGCCTGCGGGAGAATCGGCGAGTGGCAGCTTCCCAAAGGCGAAGATGCAAGCCGCACCATGCAGGCACAGTGTGGGCAGCCTTCAGACTTAGAGAAAACAGTACTTTACCACTCTCCTGCCTTTTCCATGGTTATTATATTGGAAAAGAACGAGTTTTGGACAACTACCTTTCATTCTTGCCAAACTCTTTGCAGACCTCCGTGCAAGCTTTAGAACAAGATTTTGGATGTTTTCTTTCCTGGCAGAGTTTCTCTTTGCAAGATATGGTGGAAAAGTTTTTTGCTGAGTGTTGAGCGGCAAGACACGCAGAAGACACAGATACGCAGCTCTCCGAAGCTAAGTGCTGGTCCACGGCTTCTTTCGGCACAAACCGCTCTCAGGAGCTCCCTGCGCTCGCCACAATGCTCTGTGTGCGAAGAAGCCGCTTCTTCGCCTCCGGGAGAATCGGCGAGCGGCAGTTTCCCAAAGGCGAAGATGCAAGCCGCACCATGCAGGCACAGTGTGGGCTGCATTCAGACTTAGAGAAAACAGTACTTTACCTCTCTCCAGCCTTTTCCATGGTTATTATATTGGAAAAGAACGAGTTTTGGACAACTACCTTTCATTCTTGCCAAACTCTTTGCAGACCCCCGTGCAAGCTTTAGAACAAGATTTTGGATGTTTTCTTTCCTGGCAGAGTTTCTCTTTGCAAGATATGGTGGAAAAGCTTTTTGCTGAGTGTTGAGCGGCAAGACACGCAGAAGACGCAGATACGCAGCTCTCCGAAGCTAAGTGCCGGTCCCGGGCTTCTTTCGGCACAAACCGCTCTCAGGAGCTCCCTGCGCTCGCCACAATGCTCTGTGTGCGAAGAAGCCGCTTCTTCGCCTCCGGGAGAATCGGTGAGCGGCAGCTTCCCAAAGGCGAAGATGCAAGCCGCACCATGCAGGCACAGTGTGGGCAGCCTTCAGACTTCGAGAAAACAGTACTTTACCACTCTCCTGCCTTTTCCATTGTTATTATATGGGAAAAGAACGAGTTTTGGACAACAACCTTTCATTCTTGCAAAAGTCTTTGCAGACCTCCATGCAAGCTTTAGAACAAGATTTTGGATGTTTTCTTTCCTGGCAGAGTTTCTCTTTGCAAGATATGGTGGAAAAGCTTTTTGCTGAGTGTAGAGCGGCAAGACACGCAGAAGACGCAGATACGCAGCTCTCCGAAGCTAAGTGCCGGTCCACGGCTTCTTTCGGCAGAAGCCGCTCTTAGATTGTCACCGCGACCGGCCCAATGCTCTGTGTGCAAAGAAGCGGCTTCTTCGCCTCCGGGAGAATCGGTGAGCGGCAGCTTCCCAAAGGCGAATTGGCAAGCCGCACCATGCAGGCACAGTGTGGGCAGCCTTCAGACTTAGAGAAAACAGTACTTTACCACTCTCCTGCCTTTTCCATGGTTATTATATTGGAAAAGAACGAGTTTTGGACAACAACCTTTCATTCTTGCAAAAGTCTTTGCAGACCTCCGTGCAAGCTTTAGAACAAGATTTTGGATGTTTTCTTTCCTGGCAGAGTTTCTCTTTGCAAGATATGGTGGAAAAGCTTTTTGCTGAGTGTAGAGCGGCAAGACACGCAGAAGACGCAGATACGCAGCTCTCCGAAGCTAAGTGCCGGTCCACGGCTTCTTTCGGCAGAAGCCGCTCTTAGGTGCAAACCGCGACCGGCCCAATGCTCTGTGTGCGAAGAAGCCGCTTCTTCGCCTGCGGGAGAATCGGCGAGCGGCAGCTTCCCAAAGGCGAAGATGCAAGCTGCACCATGCAGGCACAGTATGGGCAGCCTTCAGACTTAGAGAAAACAGTACTTTACCACTCTCCTGCCTTTTCCATGGTTATTCTATTGGAAAAGAACGAGTTTTGGACAACTACCTTTCATTCTTGCCAAACTCTTTGCAGACCTCCGTGCAAGCTTTAGAACAAGATTTTGGATGTTTTCTTTCCTGGCAGAGTTTCTCTTTGCAAGATATGGTGGAAAAGCTTTTTGCTGAGTGTTGAGCGGCAAGACACGCAGTTGATGCAGACACGAAGCTCTCCGAAGTTAAGTGCCGGTCCACGGCTTCTTTCGGCAGAAGCCGCTCTTAGGTGCAAACCGCGACCGGCCCAATGCTCTGTGTGCGAAGAAGCAGCTTCTTCGCCTCCGGGAGAATCGGTGAGCGGCAGCTTCCCAAAGGCGAAGATGCAAGCCGCACCATGCAGGCACAGTGTGGGCAGCCTTCAGACTTAGAGAAAACAGTACTTTACCACTCTCCTGCCTTTTCCATTGTTATTATATTGGAAAAGAACGAGTTTTGGACAACTACCTTTCATTCTTGCCAAACTCTTTGCAGACCTCCGTGCAAGCTTTAGAACAAGATTTTGGATGTTTTCTTTCCTGGCAGAGTTTCTCTTTGCAAGATATGATGGAAAAGGTTTTTGCTGAGTGTTGAGCGGCAAGACACGCAGAAGACGCAGATACGCAGCTCTCCGAAGCTAAGTGCCGGTCCACGGCTTCTTTCGGCAGAAGCCGCTCTTAGATTGTCACCGCGACCGGCCCAATGCTCTGTGTGCAAAGAAGCGGCTTCTTCGCCTCCGGGAGAATCGGTGAGCGGCAGCTTCCCAAAGGCGAAGATGCAAGCCGCACCATGCAGGCACAGTGTGGGCTGCATTCAGACTTAGAGAAAACAGTACTTTACCTCTCTCCAGCATTTTCCATGGTTATTCTATTGGAAAAGAACGAGTTTTGGACAACAACCTTTCATTCTTGCCAAACTCTTTGCAGACCTCCGTGCAAGCTTTAGAACAAGATTTTGGATGTTTTCTTTCCTGGCAGAGTTTCTCTTTGCAAGATATGGTGGAAAAGCTTTTTGCTGAGTGTTGAGCGGCAAGACACGCAGAAGACGCAGATACGCAGCTCTCCGAAGCTAAGTGCCGGTCCACGGATTCTTTCGGCAGAAGCCGCTCTTAGGTGCTCACCGCGACCGGCCCAATGCTCTGTGTGCGAAGAAGCCGCTTCTTCGCCTCCGGGAGAATCGGCGAGCGGCAGCTTCCCAAAGGCGAAGATGCAAGCTGCAGCACACAGGCACAGTGTGGGCAGCCTTCAGACTTAGAGAAAACAGTACTTTACCACTCTCCTGCCTTTTCCATGGTTATTATATTGGAAAAGAACGAGTTTTGGACAACTACCTTTCATTCTTGCCAAACTCTTTGCAGACCTCCGTGCAAGCTTTAGAACAAGATTTTGGATGTTTTCTTTCCTGGCAGAGTTTCTCTTTGTAAGATATGGTGGAAAAGCTTTTTGCTGAGTGTTGAGCGGCAAGACACGCAGAAGACGCAGATACGCAGCTCTCCAAAGCTAAGTGCTGGTCTCGGGCTTCTTTCAGCACAAACCACTCTCAGGAGCTCCCTGCGCTCGCCACAATGCTCTGTGTGCGAAGAAGCCGCTTCTTCGCCTCCGGGAGAATCGGTGAGCGGCAGCTTCCCAAAGGCGAAGATGCAAGCCGCACCATGCAGGCACAGTGTGGGCAGCCTTCAGACTTAGAGAAAACAGTACTTTACCACTCTCCTGCCTTTTCCATGGTTATTCTATTGGAAAAGAACGAGTTTTGGACAACTACCTTTCATTCTTGCAAAAGTCTTTGCAGACCTCCATGCTAGCTTTAGAACAAGATTTTGGATGTTTTCTTTCCTGGCAGAGTTTCTCTTTGCAAGATATGGTGGAAAAGCTTTTTGCTGAGTGTTGAGCGGCAAGACACGCAGAAGACGCAGATACGCAGCTCTCCGAAGCTAAGTGCCGGTCCCGGGCTTCTTTCAGCACAAACCGCTCTCAGGAGCTCCCTGCGCTCGCCACAATGCTCTGTGTGCGAAGAAGCCGCTTCTTCGCCTCCGGGAGAATCGGCGAGCGGCAGCTTCCCAAAGGCGAAGATGCAAGCCGCACCACGCAGGCACAGTGTGGGCAGCCTTCAGACTTAGAGAAAACAGTACTTTACCTCTCTCCTGCCTTTTCCATGGTTATTCTATTGGAAAAGAACGAGTTTTGGACAACTACCTTTCATTCTTGCCAAACTCTTTGCAGACCTCCGTGCGAGCTTTAGAACAAGATTTTGGATGTTTTCTTTCCTGGCAGAGTTTCTCTTTGCAAGATATGGTGGAAAAGCTTTTTGCTGAGTGTTGAGCGGCAAGACACGCAGAAGACGCAGATACGCAGCTCTCCGAAGCTAAGTGCCGGTCCACGGCTTCTTTCGGCCGAAGCAGCTCTTAGGTGCAAACCGCGACCGGCCCAATGCTCTGTGTGCGAAGAAGCCGCTTCTTCGCCTGCGGGAGAATCGGCGAGCGGCAGCTTCCCAAAGGCGAAGATGCAAGCCGCACCATGCAGGCACAGTGTGGGCAGCCTTCAGACTTAGAGAAAACAGTACTTTACCACTCTCCTGCCTTTTCCATGGTTATTTTATTGGAAAAGAACGAGTTTTGGACAACAACCTTTCATTCTTGCAAAAGTCTTTGCAGACCTCTGTGCAAGCTTTAGAACAAGATTTTGGATGTTTTCTTTCCTGGCAGAGTTTCTCTTTGCAAGATATGGTGGAAAAGCTTTTTGCTGAGTGTAGAGCGGCAAGACACGCAGAAGACGCAGATACGCAGCTCTCCGAAGCTAAGTGCCGGTCCCGGGCTTCTTTCGGCCGAAGCCGCTCTTAGGTGCAAACCGCGACCGGCCCAATGCTCTGTGTGCGAAGAAGCCGCTTCTTCGCCTGCGGGAGAATCGGCGAGCAGCAGCTTCCCAAAGGCGAAGCTGCAAGCCGCACCATGCAGGCACAGTGTGGGCTGCATTCAGACTTAGGGAAAACAGTACTTTACCTCTCTCCAGCCTTTTCCATGGTTATTATATTGGAAAAGAACGAGTTTTGGACAACAACCTTTCATTCTTGCCAAACTCTTTGCAGACCTCCGTGCAAGCTTTAGAACAAGATTTTGGATGTTTTCTTTCCTGGCAGAGTTTCTCTTTGCAAGATATGGTGGAAAAGCTTTTTGCTGAGTGTTGAGCGGCAAGACACGCAGAAGACGCAGATACGCAGCTCTCCGAAGCTAAGTGCCGGTCCCGGGCTTCTTTCGGCAAAAGCCGCTCTTAGATTGTCACCGCGACCGGCCACAATGCTCTGTGTGCGAAGAAGCCGCTTCTTCGCCTCCGAGAGAATCGGTGAGCGGCATCTTCCCAAATGCGAAGATGCAAGCCGCACCATGCAGGCACAGTGTGGGCAGCCTTCAGACTTAGAGAAAACAGTACTTTACCACTCTCCTGCCTTTTCCATGGTTATTCTATTGGAAAAGAACGAGTTTTGGACAACAACCTTCCATTCTTGAAAAAGTTTTTGCAGACCTCCGTGCAAGCTTTAGAACAAGATTTTGGATGTTTTCTTTCCTGGCAGAGTTTCTCTTTGCAAGATATGGTGGAAAAGCTTTTTGCTGAGTGTTGAGCGGCAAGACACGCAGAAGACGCAGATACGCAGCTCTCTGAAGCTAAGTGCCGGTCCACGGCTTCTTTCGGCAGAAGCCGCTCTTAGGTGCAAACCGCGACCGGCCCAATGCTCTGTGTGCGAAGAAGCCGCTTCTTCGCCTGCGGGAGAATCGGCGAGTGGCAGCTTCCCAAAGGCGAAGATGCAAGCCGCACCATGCAGGCACAGTGTGGGCAGCCTTCAGACTTAGAGAAAACAGTACTTTACCACTCTCCTGCCTTTTCCATGGTTATTATATTGGAAAAGAACGAGTTTTGGACAACTACCTTTCATTCTTGCCAAACTCTTTGCAGACCTCCGTGCAAGCTTTAGAACAAGATTTTGGATGTTTTCTTTCCTGGCAGAGTTTCTCTTTGCAAGATATGGTGGAAAAGTTTTTTGCTGAGTGTTGAGCGGCAAGACACGCAGAAGACACAGATACGCAGCTCTCCGAAGCTAAGTGCTGGTCCACGGCTTCTTTCGGCACAAACCGCTCTCAGGAGCTCCCTGCGCTCGCCACAATGCTCTGTGTGCGAAGAAGCCGCTTCTTCGCCTCCGGGAGAATCGGCGAGCGGCAGTTTCCCAAAGGCGAAGATGCAAGCCGCACCATGCAGGCACAGTGTGGGCTGCATTCAGACTTAGAGAAAACAGTACTTTACCTCTCTCCAGCCTTTTCCATGGTTATTATATTGGAAAAGAACGAGTTTTGGACAACTACCTTTCATTCTTGCCAAACTCTTTGCAGACCCCCGTGCAAGCTTTAGAACAAGATTTTGGATGTTTTCTTTCCTGGCAGAGTTTCTCTTTGCAAGATATGGTGGAAAAGCTTTTTGCTGAGTGTTGAGCGGCAAGACACGCAGAAGACGCAGATACGCAGCTCTCCGAAGCTAAGTGCCGGTCCCGGGCTTCTTTCGGCACAAACCGCTCTCAGGAGCTCCCTGCGCTCGCCACAATGCTCTGTGTGCGAAGAAGCCGCTTCTTCGCCTCCGGGAGAATCGGTGAGCGGCAGCTTCCCAAAGGCGAAGATGCAAGCCGCACCATGCAGGCACAGTGTGGGCAGCCTTCAGACTTCGAGAAAACAGTACTTTACCACTCTCCTGCCTTTTCCATTGTTATTATATGGGAAAAGAACGAGTTTTGGACAACAACCTTTCATTCTTGCAAAAGTCTTTGCAGACCTCCATGCAAGCTTTAGAACAAGATTTTGGATGTTTTCTTTCCTGGCAGAGTTTCTCTTTGCAAGATATGGTGGAAAAGCTTTTTGCTGAGTGTAGAGCGGCAAGACACGCAGAAGACGCAGATACGCAGCTCTCCGAAGCTAAGTGCCGGTCCACGGCTTCTTTCGGCAGAAGCCGCTCTTAGATTGTCACCGCGACCGGCCCAATGCTCTGTGTGCAAAGAAGCGGCTTCTTCGCCTCCGGGAGAATCGGTGAGCGGCAGCTTCCCAAAGGCGAATTGGCAAGCCGCACCATGCAGGCACAGTGTGGGCAGCCTTCAGACTTAGAGAAAACAGTACTTTACCACTCTCCTGCCTTTTCCATGGTTATTATATTGGAAAAGAACGAGTTTTGGACAACAACCTTTCATTCTTGCAAAAGTCTTTGCAGACCTCCGTGCAAGCTTTAGAACAAGATTTTGGATGTTTTCTTTCCTGGCAGAGTTTCTCTTTGCAAGATATGGTGGAAAAGCTTTTTGCTGAGTGTAGAGCGGCAAGACACGCAGAAGACGCAGATACGCAGCTCTCCGAAGCTAAGTGCCGGTCCACGGCTTCTTTCGGCAGAAGCCGCTCTTAGGTGCAAACCGCGACCGGCCCAATGCTCTGTGTGCGAAGAAGCCGCTTCTTCGCCTGCGGGAGAATCGGCGAGCGGCAGCTTCCCAAAGGCGAAGATGCAAGCTGCACCATGCAGGCACAGTATGGGCAGCCTTCAGACTTAGAGAAAACAGTACTTTACCACTCTCCTGCCTTTTCCATGGTTATTCTATTGGAAAAGAACGAGTTTTGGACAACTACCTTTCATTCTTGCCAAACTCTTTGCAGACCTCCGTGCAAGCTTTAGAACAAGATTTTGGATGTTTTCTTTCCTGGCAGAGTTTCTCTTTGCAAGATATGGTGGAAAAGCTTTTTGCTGAGTGTTGAGCGGCAAGACACGCAGTTGATGCAGACACGAAGCTCTCCGAAGTTAAGTGCCGGTCCACGGCTTCTTTCGGCAGAAGCCGCTCTTAGGTGCAAACCGCGACCGGCCCAATGCTCTGTGTGCGAAGAAGCAGCTTCTTCGCCTCCGGGAGAATCGGTGAGCGGCAGCTTCCCAAAGGCGAAGATGCAAGCCGCACCATGCAGGCACAGTGTGGGCAGCCTTCAGACTTAGAGAAAACAGTACTTTACCACTCTCCTGCCTTTTCCATTGTTATTATATTGGAAAAGAACGAGTTTTGGACAACTACCTTTCATTCTTGCCAAACTCTTTGCAGACCTCCGTGCAAGCTTTAGAACAAGATTTTGGATGTTTTCTTTCCTGGCAGAGTTTCTCTTTGCAAGATATGATGGAAAAGGTTTTTGCTGAGTGTTGAGCGGCAAGACACGCAGAAGACGCAGATACGCAGCTCTCCGAAGCTAAGTGCCGGTCCACGGCTTCTTTCGGCAGAAGCCGCTCTTAGATTGTCACCGCGACCGGCCCAATGCTCTGTGTGCAAAGAAGCGGCTTCTTCGCCTCCGGGAGAATCGGTGAGCGGCAGCTTCCCAAAGGCGAAGATGCAAGCCGCACCATGCAGGCACAGTGTGGGCTGCATTCAGACTTAGAGAAAACAGTACTTTACCTCTCTCCAGCATTTTCCATGGTTATTCTATTGGAAAAGAACGAGTTTTGGACAACAACCTTTCATTCTTGCCAAACTCTTTGCAGACCTCCGTGCAAGCTTTAGAACAAGATTTTGGATGTTTTCTTTCCTGGCAGAGTTTCTCTTTGCAAGATATGGTGGAAAAGCTTTTTGCTGAGTGTTGAGCGGCAAGACACGCAGAAGACGCAGATACGCAGCTCTCCGAAGCTAAGTGCCGGTCCACGGATTCTTTCGGCAGAAGCCGCTCTTAGGTGCTCACCGCGACCGGCCCAATGCTCTGTGTGCGAAGAAGCCGCTTCTTCGCCTCCGGGAGAATCGGCGAGCGGCAGCTTCCCAAAGGCGAAGATGCAAGCTGCAGCACACAGGCACAGTGTGGGCAGCCTTCAGACTTAGAGAAAACAGTACTTTACCACTCTCCTGCCTTTTCCATGGTTATTATATTGGAAAAGAACGAGTTTTGGACAACTACCTTTCATTCTTGCCAAACTCTTTGCAGACCTCCGTGCAAGCTTTAGAACAAGATTTTGGATGTTTTCTTTCCTGGCAGAGTTTCTCTTTGTAAGATATGGTGGAAAAGCTTTTTGCTGAGTGTTGAGCGGCAAGACACGCAGAAGACGCAGATACGCAGCTCTCCAAAGCTAAGTGCTGGTCTCGGGCTTCTTTCAGCACAAACCACTCTCAGGAGCTCCCTGCGCTCGCCACAATGCTCTGTGTGCGAAGAAGCCGCTTCTTCGCCTCCGGGAGAATCGGTGAGCGGCAGCTTCCCAAAGGCGAAGATGCAAGCCGCACCATGCAGGCACAGTGTGGGCAGCCTTCAGACTTAGAGAAAACAGTACTTTACCACTCTCCTGCCTTTTCCATGGTTATTCTATTGGAAAAGAACGAGTTTTGGACAACTACCTTTCATTCTTGCAAAAGTCTTTGCAGACCTCCATGCTAGCTTTAGAACAAGATTTTGGATGTTTTCTTTCCTGGCAGAGTTTCTCTTTGCAAGATATGGTGGAAAAGCTTTTTGCTGAGTGTTGAGCGGCAAGACACGCAGAAGACGCAGATACGCAGCTCTCCGAAGCTAAGTGCCGGTCCCGGGCATCTTTCGGCACAAACCGCTCTCAGGAGCTCCCTGCGCTCGCCACAATGCTCTGTGTGCGAAGAAGCCGCTTCTTCGCCTCCGGGAGAATCGGTGAGCGGCAGCTTCCCAAAGGCGAAGATGCAAGCCGCACCACGCAGGCACAGTGTGGGCAGCCTTCAGACTTAGAGAAAACAGTACTTTACCACTCTCCTGCCTTTTCCATTGTTATTATATTGGAAAAGAACGAGTTTTGGACAACAACTTTTCATTCTTGCAAAAGTCTTTGCAGACCTCCGTGCAAGCTTTAGAACAAGATTTTGGATGTTTTCCTTCCTGGCAGAGTTTCTCTTTGCAAGATATGGTGGAAAAGCTTTTTGCTGAGTGTTGAGCGGCAAGACACGCAGAAGACGCAGATACGCAGCTCTCCGAAGCTAAGTGCCGGTCCCGGGCTTCTTTCGGCAAAAGCCGCTCTTAGATTGTCACCGCGACCGGCCACAATGCTCTGTGTGCGAAGAAGCCGCTTCTTCGCCTCCGAGAGAATCGGTGAGCGGCATCTTCCCGAATGCGAAGATGCAAGCCGCACCATGCAGGCACAGTGTGGGCAGCCTTCAGACTTAGAGAAAACAGTACTTTACCACTCTCCTGCCTTTTCCATGGTTATTCGATTGGAAAAGAACGAGTTTTGGACAACAACCTTTCATTCTTGAAAAAGTTTTTGCAGACCTCTGTGCAAGCTTTAGAACAAGATTTTGGATGTTTTCTTTCCTGGCAGAGTTTCTCTTTGCAAGATATGGTGGAAAAGCTTTTTGCTGAGTGTTGAGCGGCAAGACACGCAGAAGACGCAGATACGCAGCTCTCCGAAGCTAAGTGCCGGTCCCGGGCTTCTTTCGGCCGAAGCCGCTCTTAGGTGCAAACCGCGACCGGCCCAATGCTCTGTGTGCGAAGAAGCCGCTTCTTCGCCTCCGGGAGAATCGGCGAGCGGCAGCTTCCCAAAGGCGAAGATGCAAGCTGCACCACACAGGCACAGTGTGGGCAGCATTCAGACTTAGAGAAAACAGTACTTTACCACTCTCCTGCCTTTTCCATGGTTATTCTATTGGAAAAGAACGAGTTTTGGACAACTACCTTTCATTCTTGCCAAACTCTTTGCAGACCTCCGTGCAAGCTTTAGAACAATATTTTGGATGCTTTCTTTCCTGGCAGAGTTTCTCTTTGCAAGATATGGTGGAAAAGCTTTTTGCTGAGTGTTGAGCGGCAAGACACGCAGAAGACGCAGATACGCAGCTCTCCGAAGCTAAGTGCCGGTCCCGGGCTTCTTTCAGCACAAACCGCTCTCAGGAGCTCCCTGCGCTCGCCACAATGCTCTGTGTGCGAAGAAGCCGCTTCTTCGCCTCCGGGAGAATCGGCGAGCGGCAGCTTCCCAAAGGCGAAGATGCAAGCCGCACCATGCAGGCACAGTGTGGGCTGCATTCAGACTTAGAGAAAACAGTACTTTACCACTCTCCTGCCTTTTCCATGGTTAGTATATTGGAAAGAACGAGTTTTGGATAACTACCTTTCATTCTTGCCAAACTCTTTGCAGACCTCCGTGCAAGCTTTAGAACAAGATTTTGGATGTTTTCTTTCCTGGCAGAGTTTCTCTTTGCAAGATATGGTGGAAAAGCTTTTTGCTGAGTGTTGAGCGGCAAGACACGCAGAAGACGCAGATACGCAGCTCTCCGAAGCTAAGTGCCGGTCCCGGGCTTCTTTCAGCACAAACCGCTCTCAGGAGCTCCCTGCGCTCGCCACAATGCTCTGTGTGCGAAGAAGCCGCTTCTTCGCCTCCGAGAGAATCGGTGAGCGGCAGCTTCCCAAAGGCGAAGATGCAAGCCGCACCACGCAGGCACAGTGTGGGCAGCCTTCAGACTTAGAGAAAACAGTACTTTACCACTCTCCTGCCTTTTCCATGGTTATTCTATTGGGAAAGAACGAGTTTTGGACAACAACCTTTCATTCTTGCAAAAGTTTTTGCAGACCTCTGTGCAAGCTTTAGAACAAGATTTTGGATGTTTTCTTTCCTGGCAGAGTTTCTCCTTGCAAGATATGGTGGAAAAGCTTTTTGCTGAGTGTAGAGCGGCAAGACACGCAGAAGACGCAGATACGCAGCTGTCCGAAGCTAAGTGCCGGTCCACGGCTTCTTTCGGCAGAAGCCGCTCTTAGATTGCCACCGCGACCGGCCCAATGCTCTGTGTGCGAAGAAGCGGCTTCTTCGCCTCCGGGAGAATCGGTGAGCGGCAGCTTCCCAAAGGCGAAGATGCAAGCCGCACCATGCAGGCACAGTGTGGGCAGCATTCAGACTTAGAGAAAACAGTACTTTACCACTCTCCTGCCTTTTCCATGGTTATTATATTGGAAAAGAACGAGTTTTGGACAACAACCTTTCATTCTTGCCAAACTCTTTGCAGACCTCCGTGCAAGCTTTAGAACAAGATTTTGGATGTTTTCTTTCCTGGCAGAGTTTCTCTTTGCAAGATATGGTGGAAAAGCTTTTTGCTGAGTGTTGAGCGGCAAGACACGCAGAAGACGCAGACACGCAGCTCTCCGAAGCTAAGTGCCGGTCCATGGCTTCTTTCGGCAGAAGCCGCTCTTAGGTGCTCACCGCGACCGGCCCAATGCTCTGTGTGCGAAGAAGCAGCTTCTTCGCCTCCGGGAGAATTGGTGAGCGGCAGCTTCCCAAAGGCGAAGATGCAAGCCGCCCCTTGCAGGCACAGTGTGGGCAGCCTTCAGACTTAGAGAAAACAGTACTTTACCACTCTCCTGCCTTTTCCATTGTTATTATATTGGAAAAGAACGAGTTTTGGACAACTACCTTTCATTCTTGCCAAACTCTTTGCAGACCTCCGTGCAAGCTTTAGAACAAGATTTTGGATGTTTTCTTTCCTGGCAGAGTTTCTCTTTGCAAGATATGGTGGAAAAGCTTTTTGCTGAGTGTTGAGCGGCAAGACACACAGAAGACGCAGACACGCAGCTCTCCGAAGCTAAGTGCCGGTCCACGGCTTCTTTCGGCAGAAGCCGCTCTTAGGTGCTCACCGCGACCGGCCCAATGCTCTGTGTGCGAAGAAGCCGCTTCTTCGCCTCCGGGAGAATCGGCGAGCGGCAGCTTCCCAAAGGCGAAGATGCAAGCTGCAGCACACAGGCACAGTGTGGGCAGCATTCAGACTTAGAGAAAACAGTACTTTACCACTCTCCTGCCTTTTCCATGGTTATTATATTGGAAAAGAACGAGTTTTGGACAACTACCTTTCATTCTTGCCAAACTCTTTGCAGACCTCCGTGCAAGCTTTAGAACAAGATTTTGGATGTTTTCTTTCCTGGCAGAGTTTCTCTTTGCAAGATATGGTTGAAAAGCTTTTTGCTGAGTGTTGAGCGGCAAGACACGCAGAAGACGCAGATACGCAACTCTCCGAAGCTAAGTGCCGGTCCCGGGCTTCTTTCAGCACAAACCGCTCTCAGGAGCTCCCTGCGCTCGCCACAATGCTCTGTGTGTGAAGAAGCGGCTTCTTCGCCTGCGGGAGAATCGGCGAGCGGCAGCTTCCCAAAGGCGAAGATGCAAGCCGCACCATGCAGGCACAGTGTGGGCTGCATTCAGACTTAGAGAAAACAGTACTTTACCACTCTCCTGCCTTTTCCATGGTTAGTATATTGGAAAGAACGAGTTTTGGATAACTACCTTTCATTCTTGCCAAACTCTTTGCAGACCTCCGTGCAAGCTTTAGAACAAGATTTTGGATGTTTTCTTTCCTGGCAGAGTTTCTCTTTGCAAGATATGGTGGAAAAGCTTTTTGCTGAGTGTTGAGCGGCAAGACACGCAGAAGACGCAGATACGCAGCTCTTCGAAGCTAAGTGCCGGTCCCAGGCTTCTTTCAGCACAAACCGCTCTCAGGAGCTCCCTGCGCTCGCCACAATGCTCTGTGTGCGAAGAAGCCGCTTCTTCGCCTCCGGGAGAATCGGCGAGCGGCAGCTTCCCAAAGGCGAAGATGCAAGCCGCACCATGCAGGCACAGTGTGGGCTGCATTCAGACTTAGAGAAAACAGTACTTTACCACTCTCCTGCCTTTTCCATGGTTATTATATTGGAAAAGAACGAGTTTTGGATAACTACCTTTCATTCTTGCCAAACTCTTTGCAGACCTCCGTGCAAGCTTTAGAACAAGATTTTGGATGTTTTCTTTCCTGGCAGAGTTTCTCTTTGCAAGATATGGTGGAAAAGCTTTTTGCTGAGTGTAGAGCGGCAAGACACGCAGAAGACGCAGATACGCAGCTCTCCGAAGCTAAGTGCCGGTCCCGGGCTTCTTTCGGCAAAAGCCGCTCTTAGATTGTCTCCGCGACCGGCCCAATGCTCTGTGTGCGAAGAAGCCGCTTCTTCGCCTCCGGGAGAATCGGTGAGCGGCAGCTTCCCAAAGGCGAAGATGCAAGCCGCACCACGCAGGCACAGTGTGGGCAGCCTTCAGACTTAGAGAAAACAGTACTTTACCACTCTCCTGCCTTTTCCATTGTTATTATATTGGGAAAGAACGAGTTTTGGACAACAACCTTTCATTCTTGCCAAACTCTTTGCAGACCTCCGTGCAAGCTTTAGAACAAGATTTTGGATGTTTTCTTTCCTGGCAGAGTTTCTCCTTGCAAGATATGGTGGAAAAGCTTTTTGCTGAGTGTAGAGCGGCAAGACACGCAGAAGACGCAGATACGCAGCTGTCCGAAGCTAAGTGCCGGTCCACGGCTTCTTTCGGCAGAAGCCGCTCTTAGATTGCCACCGCGACCGGCCCAATGCTCTGTGTGCGAAGAAGCCGCTTCTTCGCCTCCGGGAGAATCGGTGAGCGGCAGCTTCCCAAAGGCGAAGATGCAAGCCGCACCACGCAGGCACAGTGTGGGCAGCCTTCAGACTTAGAGAAAACAGTACTTTACCACTCTCCTGCCTTTTCCATGGTTATTATATTGGAAAAGAACGAGTTTTGGACAACAACTTTTCATTCTTGCAAAAGTCTTTGCAGACCTCCGTGCAAGCTTTAGAACAAGATTTTGGATGTTTTCCTTCCTGGCAGAGTTTCTCTTTGCAAGATATGGTGGAAAAGCTTTTTGCTGAGTGTTGAGCGGCAAGACACGCAGAAGACGCAGATACGCAGCTCTCCGAAGCTAAGTGCCGGTCCCGGGCTTCTTTCGGCAAAAGCCGCTCTTAGATTGTCACCGCGACCGGCCACAATGCTCTGTGTGCGAAGAAGCCGCTTCTTCGCCTCCGAGAGAATCGGTGAGCGGCATCTTCCCAAATGCGAAGATGCAAGCCGCACCATGCAGGCACAGTGTGGGCAGCCTTCAGACTTAGAGAAAACAGTACTTTACCACTCTCCTGCCTTTTCCATGGTTATTCGATTGGAAAAGAACGAGTTTTGGACAACAACCTTTCATTCTTGAAAAAGTTTTTGCAGACCTCTGTGCAAGCTTTAGAACAAGATTTTGGATGTTTTCTTTCCTGGCAGAGTTTCTCTTTGCAAGATATGGTGGAAAAGCTTTTTGCTGAGTGTTGAGCGGCAAGACACGCAGAAGACGCTGATACGCAGCTCTCCGAAGCTAAGTGCCGGTCCCGGGCTTCTTTCGGCAGAAGCCGCTCTTAGATTGCCACCGCGACCGGCCCAATGCTCTGTGTGCGAAGAAGCGGCTTCTTCGCCTCCGGGAGAATCGGTGAGCGGCAGCTTCCCAAAGGCGAAGATGCAAGCCGCACCATGCAGGCACAGTGTGGGCAGCATTCAGACTTAGAGAAAACAGTACTTTACCACTCTCCTGCCTTTTCCATGGTTATTATATTGGAAAAGAACGAGTTTTGGACAACTACCTTTCATTCTTGCCAAACTCTTTGCAGACCTCCATGCAAGCTTTAGAACAAGATTTTGGATGTTTTCTTTCCTGGCAGAGTTTCTCTTTGCAAGATATGGTGGAAAAGCTTTTTGCTGAGTGTTGAGCGGCAAGACACGCAGAAGACGCAGATACGCAGCTCTCCGAAGCTAAGTGCCGGTCCACGGCTGCTTTCGGCAGAAGCCGCTCTTAGATTGTCACCGCGACCGGCCCAATGCTCTGTGTGCGAAGAAGCGGCTTCTTCGCCTCCGGGAGAATCGGTGAGCGGCAGCTTCCCAAAGGCGAAGATGCAAGCCGCACCATGCAGGCACAGTGTGGGCAGCCTTCAGACTTAGAGAAAACAGTACTTTACCACTCTCCTGCCTTTTCCATGGTTATTATATTGGAAAAGAACGAGTTTTGGACAACTACCTTTCATTCTTGCCAAACTCTTTGCAGACCTCCATGCAAGCTTTAGAACAAGATTTTGGATGTTTTCTTTCCTGGCAGAGTTTCTCTTTGCAAGATATGGTGGAAAAGCTTTTTGCTGAGTGTTGAGCGGCAAGACACGCAGAAGACGCAGATACGCAGCTCTCCGAAGCTAAGTGTCGGTCCACGGCTTCTTTCGGCAGAAGCCGCTCTTAGGTGCTCACCGCGACCGGCCCAATGCTCTGTGTGCGAAGAAGCCGCTTCTTCGCCTGCGGGAGAATCGGCGAGCGGCAGTTTCCCAAAGGCGAAGATGCAAGCCGCACCATGCAGGCACAGTGTGGGCAGCATTCAGACTTAGAGAAAACAGTACTTTACCTCTCTCCAGCCTTTTCCATGTTTATTATATTGGAAAAGAACGAGTTTTGGACAACTACCTTTCATTCCTGCCAAACTCTTTGCAGACCTCCGTGCAAGCTTTAGAACAAGATTTTGGATTTTTTCTTTCCTGGCAGAGTTTCTCTTTGCAAGATATGGTGGAAAAGCTTTTTGCTGAGTGTTGAGCGGCAAGACACGCAGAAGACGCAGATACGCAGCTCTCCGAAGCTAAGTGCCGGTCCCGGGCATCTTTCGGCAAAAACCGCTCTCAGGAGCTCCCTGCGCTCGCCACAATGCTCTGTGTGCGAAGAAGCCGCTTCTTCGCCTCCGGGAGAATTGGCGAGCGGCAGCTTCCCAAAGGCGAAGATGCAAGCCGCACCATGCAGGCACAGTGTGGGCAGCCTTCAGACTTAGAGAAAACAGTACTTTACCTCTCTCCTGCCTTTTCCATGGTTATTATATTGGAAAAGAACGAGTTTTGGACAACTACCTTTCATTCCTGCCAAACTCTTTGCAGACCTCCGTGCAAGCTTTAGAACAAGATTTTGGATGTTTTCTTTCCTGGCAGAGTTTCTCTTTGCAAGATATGGTGGAAAAGCTTTTTGCTGAGTGTTGAGCGGCAAGACACGCAGAAGACGCAGATACGCAGCTCTCCGAAGCTAAGTGCCGGTCCCGGGCTTCTTTCGGCCGAAGCCGCTCTTAGGTGCAAACCGCGACCGGCCCAATGCTCTGTGTGCGAAGAAGCCGCTTCTTCGCCTGCGGGAGAATCGGCGAGCAGCAGCTTCCCAAAGGCGAAGATGCAAGCCGCACCATGCAGGCACAGTGTGGGCTGCATTCAGACTTAGAGAAAACAGTACTTTACCTCTCTCCAGCCTTTTCCATGGTTATTATATTGAAAAAGAACGAGTTTTGGACAACAACCTTTCATTCTTGCCAAACTCTTTGCAGACCTCCGTGCAAGCTTTAGAACAAGATTTTGGATGTTTTCTTTCCTGGCAGAGTTTCTCTTTGCAAGATATGGTGGAAAAGCTTTTTGCTGAGTGTTGAGCGGCAAGACACGCAGAAGACGCAGATACGCAGCTCTCCGAAGCTAAGTGCCGGTCCCTGGCATCTTTCGGCACAAACCGCTCTCAGGAGCTCCCTGCGCTCGCCACAATGCTCTGTGTGCGAAGAAGCAGCTTCTTCGCCTCCGGGAGAATCGGCGAGCGGCAGCTTCCCAAAGGCGAAGATGCAAGCCGCACCACACAGGAACAGTGTGGGCAGCCTTCAGACATAGAGAAAACAGTACTTTACCACTCTCCTGCCTTTTCCATGGTTATTATATTGGAAAAGAACGAGTTTTGGACAACAACCTTTCATTCTTGCAAAAGTCTTTGCAGACCTCCGTGCAAGCTTTAGAACAAGATTTTGGATGTTTTCTTTCCTGGCAGAGTTTCTCTTTGCAAGATATGGTGGAAAAGCTTTTTGCTGAGTGTTGAGCGGCAAGACACGCAGAAGACGCAGATACGCAGCTCTCCGAAGCTAAGTGCCGGTCCCGGGCTTCTTTCGGCAAAAGCCGCTCTTAGATTGTCACCGCGACCGGCCCAATGCTCTGTGTGCGAAGAAGCAGCTTCTTCGCCTCCGAGAGAATCGGTGAGCGGCATCTTCCCAAATGCGAAGACGCAAGCCGCACCATGCAGGCACAGTGTGGGCAGCCTTCAGACTTAGAGAAAACAGTACTTTACCACTCTCCTGCCTTTTCCATGGTTATTATATTGGAAAAGAACGAGTTTTGGACAACAACCTTTCATTCTTGAAAAAGTCTTTGCAGACCTCTGTGCAAGCTTTAGAACAAGATTTTGGATGTTTTCTTTCCTGGCAGAGTTTCTCTTTGCAAGATATGGTGGAAAAGCTTTTTGCTGAGTGTTGAGCGGCAAGACACGCAGAAGACGCAGATACGCAGCTCTCCGAAGCTAAGTGCCGGTCCCGGGCTTCTTTCGGCACAAACCGCTCTCAGGAGCTCCCTGCGCTCGCCACAATGCTCTGTGTGTGAAGAAGCCGCTTCTTCGCCTCCGGGAGAATCGGCGAGCGGCAGCTTCCCAAAGGCGAAGATGCAAGCCGCACCATGCAGGCACAGTGTGGGCTACATTCAGACTTAGAGAAAACAGTACTTTACCACTCTCCTGCCTTTTCCATGGTTATGATATTGGAAAAGAACGAGTTTTGGATAAATACCTTTCATTCTTGCCAAACTCTTTGCAGACCTCCGTGCAAGCTTTAGAACAAGATTTTGGATGTTTTCTTTCCTGGCAGAGTTTCTCTTTGCAAGATATGGTGGAAAAGCTTTTTGCTGAGTGTTGAGCGGCAAGACACACAGAAGACGCAGACACGCAGCTCTCCGAAGCTAAGTGCCGGTCCACGGCTTCTTTCGGCAGAAGCCGCTCTTAGGTGCTCACCGCGACCGGCCCAATGCTCTGTGTGCGAAGAAGCCGCTTCTTCGCCTCCGGGAGAATCGGCGAGCGGCAGCTTCCCAAAGGCGAAGATGCAAGCTGCACCACACAGGCACAGTGTGGGCAGCATTCAGACTTAGAGAAAACAGTACTTTACCACTCTCCTGCCTTTTCCATGGTTATTCTATTGGAAAAGAACGAGTTTTGGACAACTACCTTTCATTCTTGCCAAACTCTTTGCAGACCTCCGTGCAAGCTTTAGAACAATATTTTGGATGCTTTCTTTCCTGGCAGAGTTTCTCTTTGCAAGATATGGTGGAAAAGCTTTTTGCTGAGTGTTGAGCGGCAAGACACGCAGAAGACGCAGATACGCAGCTCTCCGAAGCTAAGTGCCGGTCCCGGGCTTCTTTCAGCACAAACCGCTCTCAGGAGCTCCCTGCGCTCGCCACAATGCTCTGTGTGCGAAGAAGCCGCTTCTTCGCCTCCGGGAGAATCGGCGAGCGGCAGCTTCCCAAAGGCGAAGATGCAAGCCGCACCATGCAGGCACAGTGTGGGCTGCATTCAGACTTAGAGAAAACAGTACTTTACCACTCTCCTGCCTTTTCCATGGTTAGTATATTGGAAAGAACGAGTTTTGGATAACTACCTTTCATTCTTGCCAAACTCTTTGCAGACCTCCGTGCAAGCTTTAGAACAAGATTTTGGATGTTTTCTTTCCTGGCAGAGTTTCTCTTTGCAAGATATGGTGGAAAAGCTTTTTGCTGAGTGTTGAGCGGCAAGACACGCAGAAGACGCAGATACGCAGCTCTCCGAAGCTAAGTGCCGGTCCCGGGCTTCTTTCAGCACAAACCGCTCTCAGGAGCTCCCTGCGCTCGCCACAATGCTCTGTGTGCGAAGAAGCCGCTTCTTCGCCTCCGGGAGAATCGGCGAGCGGCAGCTTCCCAAAGGCGAAGATGCAAGCCGCACCATGCAGGCACAGTGTGGGCTGCATTCAGACTTAGAGAAAACAGTACTTTACCACTCTCCTGCCTTTTCCATGGTTATTATATTGGAAAAGAACGAGTTTTGGATAACTACCTTTCATTCTTGCCAAACTCTTTGCAGACCTCCGTGCAAGCTTTAGAACAAGATTTTGGATGTTTTCTTTCCTGGCAGAGTTTCTCTTTGCAAGATATGGTGGAAAAGTTTTTTGCTGAGTGTTGAGCGGCAAGACACGCAGAAGACGCAGATACGCAGCTCTCCGAAGCTAAGTGCCGGTCCCGGGCTTCTTTCGGCAAAAGCCGCTCTTAGATTGTCACCGCGACCGGCCCAATGCTCTGTGTGCGAAGAAGCCGCTTCTTCGCCTCCGAGAGAATCGGTGAGCGGCAGCTTCCCAAAGGCGAAGATGCAAGCCGCACCACGCAGGCACAGTGTGGGCAGCCTTCAGACTTAGAGAAAACAGTACTTTACCACTCTCCTGCCTTTTCCATTGTTATTATATTGGGAAAGAACGAGTTTTGGACAACAACCTTTCATTCTTGCAAAAGTTTTTGCAGACCTCTGTGCAAGCTTTAGAACAAGATTTTGGATGTTTTCTTTCCTGGCAGAGTTTCTCCTTGCAAGATATGGTGGAAAAGCTTTTTGCTGAGTGTAGAGCGGCAAGACACGCAGAAGACGCAGATACGCAGCTGTCCGAAGCTAAGTGCCGGTCCACGGCTTCTTTCGGCAGAAGCCGCTCTTAGATTGCCACCGCGACCGGCCCAATGCTCTGTGTGCGAAGAAGCGGCTTCTTCGCCTCCGGGAGAATCGGTGAGCGGCAGCTTCCCAAAGGCGAAGATGCAAGCCGCACCATGCAGGCACAGTGTGGGCAGCATTCAGACTTAGAGAAAACAGTACTTTACCACTCTCCTGCCTTTTCCATGGTTATTCGATTGGAAAAGAACGAGTTTTGGACAACAACCTTTCATTCTTGCCAAACTCTTTGCAGACCTCCGTGCAAGCTTTAGAACAAGATTTTGGATGTTTTCTTTCCTGGCAGAGTTTCTCTTTGCAAGATATGGTGGAAAAGCTTTTTGCGGAGTGTTGAGCGGCAAGACACGCAGAAGACGCAGACACGCAGCTCTCCGAAGCTAAGTGCCGGTCCATGGCTTCTTTCGGCAGAAGCCGCTCTTAGGTGCTCACCGCGACCGGCCCAATGCTCTGTGTGCGAAGAAGCAGCTTCTTCGCCTCCGGGAGAATCGGCGAGCGGCAGCTTCCCAAAGGCGAAGATGCAAGCCGCCCCTTGCAGGCACAGTGTGGGCAGCCTTCAGACTTAGAGAAAACAGTACTTTACCACTCTCCTGCCTTTTCCATGGTTATTATATTGGAAAAGAACGAGTTTTGGACAACAACCTTTCATTCTTGAAAAAGTCTTTGCAGACCTCTGTGCAAGCTTTAGAACAAGATTTTGGATGTTTTCTTTCCTGGCAGAGTTTCTCTTTGCAAGATATGGTGGAAAAGCTTTTTGCTGAGTGTTGAGCGGCAAGACACGCAGAAGACGCAGATACGCAGCTCTCCGAAGCTAAGTGCCGGTCCCGGGCTTCTTTCGGCACAAACCGCTCTCAGGAGCTCCCTGCGCTCGCCACAATGCTCTGTGTGTGAAGAAGCCGCTTCTTCGCCTCCGGGAGAATCGGCGAGCGGCAGCTTCCCAAAGGCGAAGATGCAAGCCGCACCATGCAGGCACAGTGTGGGCTGCATTCAGACTTAGAGAAAACAGTACTTTACCACTCTCCTGCCTTTTCCATGGTTATGATATTGGAAAAGAACGAGTTTTGGATAACTACCTTTCATTCTTGCCAAACTCTTTGCAGACCTGCGTGCAAGCTTTAGAAGAAGATTTTGGATGTTTTCTTTCCTGGCAGAGTTTCTCTTTGCAAGATATGGTGGAAAAGCTTTTTGCTGAGTGTTGAGCGGCAAGACACACAGAAGACGCAGACACGCAGCTCTCCGAAGCTAAGTGCCGGTCCACGGCTTCTTTGGGCAGAAGCCGCTCTTAGGTGCTCACCGCGACCGGCCCAATGCTCTGTGTGCGAAGAAGCCGCTTCTTCGCCTCCGGGAGAATCGGCGAGCGGCAGCTTCCCAAAGGCGAAGATGCAAGCTGCACCACACAGGCACAGTGTGGGCAGCATTCAGACTTAGAGAAAACAGTACTTTACCACTCTCCTGCCTTTTCCATGGTTATTATATTGGAAAAGAACGAGTTTTGGACAACTACCTTTCATTCTTGCCAAACTCTTTGCAGACCTCCGTGCAAGCTTTAGAACAAGATTTTGGATGTTTTCTTTCCTGGCAGAGTTTCTCTTTGCAAGATATGGTGGAAAAGCTTTTTGCTGAGTGTTGAGCGGCAAGACACGCAGAAGACGCAGATACGCAGCTCTCCGAAGCTAAGTGCCGGTCCCGGGCTTCTTTCAGCACAAACCGCTCTCAGGAGCTCCCTGCGCTCGCCACAATGCTCTGTGTGCGAAGAAGCCGCTTCTTCGCCTCCGGGAGAATCGGCGAGCGGCAGCTTCCCAAAGGCGAAGATGCAAGCCGCACCATGCAGGCACAGTGTGGGCTGCATTCAGACTTAGAGAAAACAGTACTTTACCACTCTCCTGCCTTTTCCATGGTTAGTATATTGGAAAGAACGAGTTTTGGATAACTACCTTTCATTCTTGCCAAACTCTTTACAGACCTCCGTGCAAGCTTTAGAACAAGATTTTGGATGTTTTCTTTCCTGGCAGAGTTTCTCTTTGCAAGATATGGTGGAAAAGCTTTTTGCTGAGTGTTGAGCGGCAAGACACGCAGAAGACGCAGATACGCAGCTCTCCGAAGCTAAGTGCCGGTCCCGGGCTTCTTTCAGCACAAACCGCTCTCAGGAGCTCCCTGCGCTCGCCACAATGCTCTGTGTGCGAAGAAGCCGCTTCTTCGCCTCCGGGAGAATCGGCGAGCGGCAGCTTCCCAAAGGCGAAGATGCAAGCCGCACCATGCAGGCACAGTGTGGGCTGCATTCAGACTTAGAGAAAACAGTACTTTACCACTCTCCTGCCTTTTCCATGGTTATTATATTGGAAAAGAACGAGTTTTGGATAACTACCTTTCATTCTTGCCAAACTCTTTGCAGACCTCCGTGCAAGCTTTAGAACAAGATTTTGGATGTTTTCTTTCCTGGCAGAGTTTCTCTTTGCAAGATATGGTGGAAAAGTTTTTTGCTGAGTGTTGAGCGGCAAGACACGCAGAAGACGCAGATACGCAGCTCTCCGAAGCTAAGTGCCGGTCCCGGGCTTCTTTCGGCAAAAGCCGCTCTTAGATTGTCACCGCGACCGGCCCAATGCTCTGTGTGCGAAGAAGCCGCTTCTTCGACTCCGAGAGAATCGGTGAGCGGCAGCTTCCCAAAGGCGAAGATGCAAGCCGCACCACGCAGGCACAGTGTGGGCAGCCTTCAGACTTAGAGAAAACAGTACTTTACCACTCTCCTGCCTTTTCCATTGTTATTATATTGGGAAAGAACGAGTTTTGGACAACAACCTTTCATTCTTGCAAATGTTTTTGCAGACCTCTGTGCAAGCTTTAGAACAAGATTTTGGATGTTTTCTTTCCTGGCAGAGTTTCTCCTTGCAAGATATGGTGGAAAAGCTTTTTGCTGAGTGTAGAGCGGCAAGACACGCAGAAGACGCAGATACGCAGCTGTCCGAAGCTAAGTGCCGGTCCACGGCTTCTTTCGGCAGAAGCCGCTCTTAGATTGCCACCGCGACCGGCCCAATGCTCTGTGTGCGAAGAAGCGGCTTCTTCGCCTCCGGGAGAATCGGTGAGCGGCAGCTTCCCAAAGGCGAAGATGCAAGCCGCACCATGCAGGCACAGTGTGGGCAGCATTCAGACTTAGAGAAAACAGTACTTTACCACTCTCCTGCCTTTTCCATGGTTATTTTATTGGAAAAGAACGAGTTTTGGACAACAACCTTTCATTCTTGCCAAACTCTTTGCAGACCTCCGTGCAAGCTTTAGAACAAGATTTTGGATGTTTTCTTTCCTGGCAGAGTTTCTCTTTGCAAGATATGGTGGAAAAGCTTTTTGCGGAGTGTTGAGCGGCAAGACACGCAGAAGACGCAGACACGCAGCTCTCCGAAGCTAAGTGCCGGTCCATGGCTTCTTTCGGCAGAAGCCGCTCTTAGGTGCTCACCGCGACCGGCCCAATGCTCTGTGTGCGAAGAAGCAGCTTCTTCGCCTCCGGGAGAATCGGCGAGCGGCAGCTTCCCAAAGGCGAAGATGCAAGCCGCCCCTTGCAGGCACAGTGTGGGCAGCCTTCAGACTTAGAGAAAACAGTACTTTACCACTCTCCTGCCTTTTCCATTGTTATTATATTGGAAAAGAACGAGTTTTGGACAACTACCTTTCATTCTTGCCAAACTCTTTGCAGACCTCCATGCAAGCTTTAGAACAAGATTTTGGATGTTTTCTTTCCTGGCAGAGTTTCTCTTTGCAAGATATGGTGGAAAAGCTTTTTGCTGAGTGTTGAGCGGCAAGACACGCAGAAGACGCAGATACGCAGCTCTCCGAAGCTAAGTGCCGGTCCCGGGCTTCTTTCGGCACAAACCGCTCTCAGGAGCTCCCTGCGCTCGCCACAATGCTCTGTGTGTGAAGAAGCCGCTTCTTCGCCTCCGGGAGAATCGGCGAGCGGCAGCTTCCCAAAGGCGAAGATGCAAGCCGCACCATGCAGGCACAGTGTGGGCTGCATTCAGACTTAGAGAAAACAGTACTTTACCACTCTCCTGCCTTTTCCATGGTTATGATATTGGAAAAGAACGAGTTTTGGATAACTACCTTTCATTCTTGCCAAACTCTTTGCAGACCTGCGTGCAAGCTTTAGAAGAAGATTTTGGATGTTTTCTTTCCTGGCAGAGTTTCTCTTTGCAAGATATGGTGGAAAAGCTTTTTGCTGAGTGTTGAGCGGCAAGACACACAGAAGACGCAGACACGCAGCTCTCCGAAGCTAAGTGCCGGTCCACGGCTTCTTTGGGCAGAAGCCGCTCTTAGGTGCTCACCGCGACCGGCCCAATGCTCTGTGTGCGAAGAAGCCGCTTCTTCGCCTCCGGGAGAATCGGCGAGCGGCAGCTTCCCAAAGGCGAAGATGCAAGCTGCACCACACAGGCACAGTGTGGGCAGCATTCAGACTTAGAGAAAACAGTACTTTACCACTCTCCTGCCTTTTCCATGGTTATTCTATTGGAAAAGAACGAGTTTTGGACAACTACCTTTCATTCTTGCCAAACTCTTTGCAGACCTCCGTGCAAGCTTTAGAACAAGATTTTGGATGTTTTCTTTCCTGGCAGAGTTTCTCTTTGCAAGATATGGTGGAAAAGCTTTTTGCTGAGTGTTGAGCGGCAAGACACGCAGAAGACGCAGATACGCAGCTCTCCGAAGCTAAGTGCCGGTCCCGGGCTTCTTTCAGCACAAACCGCTCTCAGGAGCTCCCTGCGCTCGCCACAATGCTCTGTGTGCGAAGAAGCCGCTTCTTCGCCTCCGGGAGAATCGGCGAGCGGCAGCTTCCCAAAGGCGAAGATGCAAGCCGCACCATGCAGGCACAGTGTGGGCTGCATTCAGACTTAGAGAAAACAGTACTTTACCACTCTCCTGCCTTTTCCATGGTTAGTATATTGGAAAGAACGAGTTTTGGATAACTACCTTTCATTCTTGCCAAACTCTTTGCAGACCTCCGTGCAAGCTTTAGAACAAGATTTTGGATGTTTTCTTTCCTGGCAGAGTTTCTCTTTGCAAGATATGGTGGAAAAGCTTTTTGCTGAGTGTTGAGCGGCAAGACACGCAGAAGACGCAGATACGCAGCTCTCCGAAGCTAAGTGCCGGTCCCGGGCTTCTTTCAGCACAAACCGCTCTCAGGAGCTCCCTGCGCTCGCCACAATGCTCTGTGTGCGAAGAAGCCGCTTCTTCGCCTCCGGGAGAATCGGCGAGCGGCAGCTTCCCAAAGGCGAAGATGCAAGCCGCACCATGCAGGCACAGTGTGGGCTGCATTCAGACTTAGAGAAAACAGTACTTTACCACTCTCCTGCCTTTTCCATGGTTATTATATTGGAAAAGAACGAGTTTTGGATAACTACCTTTCATTCTTGCCAAACTCTTTGCAGACCTCCGTGCAAGCTTTAGAACAAGATTTTGGATGTTTTCTTTCCTGGCAGAGTTTCTCTTTGCAAGATATGGTGGAAAAGTTTTTTGCTGAGTGTTGAGCGGCAAGACACGCAGAAGACGCAGATACGCAGCTCTCCGAAGCTAAGTGCCGGTCCCGGGCTTCTTTCGGCAAAAGCCGCTCTTAGATTGTCACCGCGACCGGCCCAATGCTCTGTGTGCGAAGAAGCCGCTTCTTCGCCTCCGAGAGAATCGGTGAGCGGCAGCTTCCCAAAGGCGAAGATGCAAGCCGCACCACGCAGGCACAGTGTGGGCAGCCTTCAGACTTAGAGAAAACAGTACTTTACCACTCTCCTGCCTTTTCCATTGTTATTATATTGGGAAAGAACGAGTTTTGGACAACAACCTTTCATTCTTGCAAATGTTTTTGCAGACCTCTGTGCAAGCTTTAGAACAAGATTTTGGATGTTTTCTTTCCTGGCAGAGTTTCTCCTTGCAAGATATGGTGGAAAAGCTTTTTGCTGAGTGTAGAGCGGCAAGACACGCAGAAGACACAGATACGCAGCTGTCCGAAGCTAAGTGCCGGTCCACGGCTTCTTTCGGCAGAAGCCGCTCTTAGATTGCCACCGCGACCGGCCCAATGCTCTGTGTGCGAAGAAGCGGCTTCTTCGCCTCCGGGAGATTCGGTGAGCGGCAGCTTCCCAAAGGCGAAGATGCAAGCCGCACCATGCAGGCACAGTGTGGGCAGCATTCAGACTTAGAGAAAACAGTACTTTACCACTCTCCTGCCTTTTCCATGGTTATTTTATTGGAAAAGAACGAGTTTTGGACAACAACCTTTCATTCTTGCCAAACTCTTTGCAGACCTCCGTGCAAGCTTTAGAACAAGATTTTGGATGTTTTCTTTCCTGGCAGAGTTTCTCTTTGCAAGATATGGTGGAAAAGCTTTTTGCGGAGTGTTGAGCGGCAAGACACGCAGAAGACGCAGACACGCAGCTCTCCGAAGCTAAGTGCCGGTCCATGGCTTCTTTCGGCAGAAGCCGCTCTTAGGTGCTCACCGCGACCGGCCCAATGCTCTGTGTGCGAAGAAGCAGCTTCTTCGCCTCCGGGAGAATCGGCGAGCGGCAGCTTCCCAAAGGCGAAGATGCAAGCCGCCCCTTCCAGGCACAGTGTGGGCAGCCTTCAGACTTAGAGAAAACAGTACTTTACCACTCTCCTGCCTTTTCCATTGTTATTATATTGGAAAAGAACGAGTTTTGGACAACTACCTTTCATTCTTGCCAAACTCTTTGCAGACCTCCATGCAAGCTTTAGAACAAGATTTTGGATGTTTTCTTTCCTGGCAGAGTTTCTCTTTGCAAGATATGGTGGAAAAGTTTTTTGCTGAGTGTTGAGCGGCAAGACACGCAGAAGACGCAGATACGCAGCTCTCCGAAGCTAAGTGCCGGTCCCGGGCTTCTTTCGGCAAAAGCCGCTCTTAGATTGTCACCGCGACCGGCCCAATGCTCTGTGTGCGAAGAAGCCGCTTCTTCGCCTCCGGGAGAATCGGCGAGCGGCAGCTTCCCAAAGGCGAAGATGCAAGCTGCACCACACAGGCACAGTGTGGGCAGCATTCAGACTTAGAGAAAACAGTACTTTACCACTCTCCTGCCTTTTCCATGGTTATTCTATTGGAAAAGAACGAGTTTTGGACAACTACCTTTCATTCTTGCCAAACTCTTTGCAGACCTCCGTGCAAGCTTTAGAACAAGATTTTGGATGCTTTCTTTCCTGGCAGAGTTTCTCTTTGCAAGATATGGTGGAAAAGCTTTTTGCTGAGTGTTGAGCGGCAAGACACACAGAAGACGCAGATACGCAGCTCTCCGAAGCTAAGTGCCGGTCCCAGGCTTCTTTCAGCACAAACCGCTCTCAGGAGCTCCCTGCGCTCGCCACAATGCTCTGTGTGCGAAGAAGCCGCTTCTTCGCCTCCGGGAGAATCGGCGAGCGGCAGCTTCCCAAAGGCGAAGATGCAAGCCGCACCATGCAGGCACAGTGTGGGCTGCATTCAGACTTAGAGAAAACAGTACTTTACCACTCTCCTGCCTTTTCCATGGTTAGTATATTGGAAAGAACGAGTTTTGGATAACTACCTTTCATTCTTGCCAAACTCTTTGCAGACCTCCGTGCAAGCTTTAGAACAAGATTTTGGATGTTTTCTTTCCTGGCAGAGTTTCTCTTTGCAAGATATGGTGGAAAAGCTTTTTGCTGAGTGTTGAGCGGCAAGACACGCAGAAGACGCAGATACGCAGCTCTCCGAAGCTAAGTGCCGGTCCCGGGCTTCTTTCAGCACAAACCGCTCTCAGGAGCTCCCTGCGCTCGCCACAATGCTCTGTGTGCGAAGAAGCCGCTTCTTCGCCTCCGGGAGAATCGGCGAGCGGCAGCTTCCCAAAGGCGAAGATGCAAGCCGCACCATGCAGGCACAGTGTGGGCTGCATTCAGACTTAGAGAAAACAGTACTTTACCACTCTCCTGCCTTTTCCATGGTTATTATATTGGAAAAGAACGAGTTTTGGACAACTACCTTTCATTCTTGCCAAACTCTTTGCAGACCTCCGTGCAAGCTTTAGAACAAGATTTTGGATGTTTTCTTTCCTGGCAGAGTTTCTCTTTGCAAGATATGGTGGAAAAGTTTTTTGCTGAGTGTTGAGCGGCAAGACACGCAGAAGACGCAGATACGCAGCTCTCCGAAGCTAAGTGCCGGTCCCGGGCTTCTTTCGGCAGAAGCCGCTCTTAGATTGTCACCGCGACCGGCCCAATGCTCTGTGTGCGAAGAAGCCGCTTCTTCGCCTCCGAGAGAATCGGTGAGCGGCAGCTTCCCAAAGGCGAAGATGCAAGCCGCACCACGCAGGCACAGTGTGGGCAGCCTTCAGACTTAGAGAAAACAGTACTTTACCACTCTCCTGCCTTTTCCATTGTTATTATATTGGGAAAGAACGAGTTTTGGACAACAACCTTTCATTCTTGCAAAAGTTTTTGCAGACCTCTGTGCAAGCTTTAGAACAAGATTTTGGATGTTTTCTTTCCTGGCAGAGTTTCTCCTTGCAAGATATGGTGGAAAAGCTTTTTGCTGAGTGTTGAGCGGCAAGACACACAGAAGACGCAGACACGCAGCTCTCCGAAGCTAAGTGCCGGTCCACGGCTTCTTTGGGCAGAAGCCGCTCTTAGGTGCTCACCGCGACCGGCCCAATGCTCTGTGTGCGAAGAAGCCGCTTCTTCGCCTCCGGGAGAATCGGCGAGCGGCAGCTTCCCAAAGGCGAAGATGCAAGCTGCACCACACAGGCACAGTGTGGGCAGCATTCAGACTTAGAGAAAACAGTACTTTACCACTCTCCTGCCTTTTCCATGGTTATTATATTGGAAAAGAACGAGTTTTGGACAACTACCTTTCATTCTTGCCAAACTCTTTGCAGACCTCCGTGCAAGCTTTAGAACAAGATTTTGGATGTTTTCTTTCCTGGCAGAGTTTCTCTTTGCAAGATATGGTGGAAAAGCTTTTTGCTGAGTGTTGAGCGGCAAGACACGCAGAAGACGCAGATACGCAGCTCTCCGAAGCTAAGTGCCGGTCCCGGGCTTCTTTCGGCACAAACCGCTCTCAGGAGCTCCCTGCGCTCGCCACAATGCTCTGTGTGTGAAGAAGCCGCTTCTTCGCCTCCGGGAGAATCGGCGAGCGGCAGCTTCCCAAAGGCGAAGATGCAAGCCGCACCATGCAGGCACAGTGTGGGCTGCATTCAGACTTAGAGAAAACAGTACTTTACCACTCTCCTGCCTTTTCCATGGTTATGATATTGGAAAAGAACGAGTTTTGGATAACTACCTTTCATTCTTGCCAAACTCTTTGCAGACCTGCGTGCAAGCTTTAGAAGAAGATTTTGGATGTTTTCTTTCCTGGCAGAGTTTCTCTTTGCAAGATATGGTGGAAAAGCTTTTTGCTGAGTGTTGAGCGGCAAGACACACAGAAGACGCAGACACGCAGCTCTCCGAAGCTAAGTGCCGGTCCACGGCTTCTTTGGGCAGAAGCCGCTCTTAGGTGCTCACCGCGACCGGCCCAATGCTCTGTGTGCGAAGAAGCCGCTTCTTCGCCTCCGGGAGAATCGGCGAGCGGCAGCTTCCCAAAGGCGAAGATGCAAGCTGCACCACACAGGCACAGTGTGGGCAGCATTCAGACTTAGAGAAAACAGTACTTTACCACTCTCCTGCCTTTTCCATGGTTATTATATTGGAAAAGAACGAGTTTTGGACAACTACCTTTCATTCTTGCCAAACTCTTTGCAGACCTCCGTGCAAGCTTTAGAACAAGATTTTGGATGTTTTCTTTCCTGGCAGAGTTTCTCTTTGCAAGATATGGTGGAAAAGCTTTTTGCTGAGTGTTGAGCGGCAAGACACGCAGAAGACGCAGATACGCAGCTCTCCGAAGCTAAGTGCCGGTCCCGGGCTTCTTTCAGCACAAACCGCTCTCAGGAGCTCCCTGCGCTCGCCACAATGCTCTGTGTGCGAAGAAGCCGCTTCTTCGCCTCCGGGAGAATCGGCGAGCGGCAGCTTCCCAAAGGCGAAGATGCAAGCCGCACCATGCAGGCACAGTGTGGGCTGCATTCAGACTTAGAGAAAACAGTACTTTACCACTCTCCTGCCTTTTCCATGGTTAGTATATTGGAAAGAACGAGTTTTGGATAACTACCTTTCATTCTTGCCAAACTCTTTGCAGACCTCCGTGCAAGCTTTAGAACAAGATTTTGGATGTTTTCTTTCCTGGCAGAGTTTCTCTTTGCAAGATATGGTGGAAAAGCTTTTTGCTGAGTGTTGAGCGGCAAGACACGCAGAAGACGCAGATACGCAGCTCTCCGAAGCTAAGTGCCGGTCCCGGGCTTCTTTCAGCACAAACCGCTCTCAGGAGCTCCCTGCGCTCGCCACAATGCTCTGTGTGCGAAGAAGCCGCTTCTTCGCCTCCGGGAGAATCGGCGAGCGGCAGCTTCCCAAAGGCGAAGATGCAAGCCGCACCATGCAGGCACAGTGTGGGCTGCATTCAGACTTAGAGAAAACAGTACTTTACCACTCTCCTGCCTTTTCCATGGTTATTATATTGGAAAAGAACGAGTTTTGGATAACTACCTTTCATTCTTGCCAAACTCTTTGCAGACCTCCGTGCAAGCTTTAGAACAAGATTTTGGATGTTTTCTTTCCTGGCAGAGTTTCTCTTTGCAAGATATGGTGGAAAAGTTTTTTGCTGAGTGTTGAGCGGCAAGACACGCAGAAGACGCAGATACGCAGCTCTCCGAAGCTAAGTGCCGGTCCCGGGCTTCTTTCGGCAAAAGCCGCTCTTAGATTGTCACCGCGACCGGCCCAATGCTCTGTGTGCGAAGAAGCCGCTTCTTCGCCTCCGAGAGAATCGGTGAGCGGCAGCTTCCCAAAGGCGAAGATGCAAGCCGCACCACGCAGGCACAGTGTGGGCAGCCTTCAGACTTAGAGAAAACAGTACTTTACCACTCTCCTGCCTTTTCCATTGTTATTATATTGGGAAAGAACGAGTTTTGGACAACAACCTTTCATTCTTGCAAATGTTTTTGCAGACCTCTGTGCAAGCTTTAGAACAAGATTTTGGATGTTTTCTTTCCTGGCAGAGTTTCTCCTTGCAAGATATGGTGGAAAAGCTTTTTGCTGAGTGTAGAGCGGCAAGACACGCAGAAGACGCAGATACGCAGCTATCCGAAGCTAAGTGCCGGTCCACGGCTTCTTTCGGCAGAAGCCGCTCTTAGATTGCCACCGCGACCGGCCCAATGCTCTGTGTGCGAAGAAGCGGCTTCTTCGCCTCCGGGAGAATCGGTGAGCGGCAGCTTCCCAAAGGCGAAGATGCAAGCCGCACCATGCAGGCACAGTGTGGGCAGCATTCAGACTTAGAGAAAACAGTACTTTACCACTCTCCTGCCTTTTCCATGGTTATTATATTGGAAAAGAACGAGTTTTGGACAACAACCTTTCATTCTTGCCAAACTCTTTGCAGACCTCCGTGCAAGCTTTAGAACAAGATTTTGGATGTTTTCTTTCCTGGCAGAGTTTCTCTTTGCAAGATATGGTGGAAAAGCTTTTTGCGGAGTGTTGAGCGGCAAGACACGCAGAAGACGCAGACACGCAGCTCTCCGAAGCTAAGTGCCGGTCCATGGCTTCTTTCGGCAGAAGCCGCTCTTAGGTGCTCACCGCGACCGGCCCAATGCTCTGTGTGCGAAGAAGCAGCTTCTTCGCCTCCGGGAGAATCGGCGAGCGGCAGCTTCCCAAAGGCGAAGATGCAAGCCGCCCCTTGCAGGCACAGTGTGGGCAGCCTTCAGACTTAGAGAAAACAGTACTTTACCACTCTCCTGCCTTTTCCATTGTTATTATATTGGAAAAGAACGAGTTTTGGACAACTACCTTTCATTCTTGCCAAACTCTTTGCAGACCTCCATGCAAGCTTTAGAACAAGATTTTGGATGTTTTCTTTCCTGGCAGAGTTTCTCTTTGCAAGATATGGTGGAAAAGTTTTTTGCTGAGTGTTGAGCGGCAAGACACGCAGAAGACGCAGATACGCAGCTCTCCGAAGCTAAGTGCCGGTCCCGGGCTTCTTTCGGCAAAAGCCGCTCTTAGATTGTCACCGCGACCGGCCCAATGCTCTGTGTGCGAAGAAGCCGCTTCTTCGCCTCCGGGAGAATCGGCGAGCGGCAGCTTCCCAAAGGCGAAGATGCAAGCCGCACCACGCAGGCACAGAGTGGGCAGCCTTCAGACTTAGAGAAAACAGTACTTTACCACTCTCCTGCCTTTTGCATGGTTATTATATTGGAAAAGAACGAGTTTTGGACAACAACCTTTCATTCTTGCAAAAGTCTTTGCAGACCTCCGTGCAAGCTTTAGAACAAGATTTCGGATGTTTTCTTTCCTGGCAGAGTTTCTCTTTGCAAGATATGGTGGAAAAGCTTTTTGCTGAGTGTTGAGCGGCAAGACACGCAGAAGACGCAGATACGCAGCTCTCCGAAGCTAAGTGCCGGTCCCGGGCTTCTTTCGGCAAAAGCCGCTCTTAGATTGTCACCGCGACCGGCCCAATGCTCTGTGTGCGAAGAAGACGCTTCTTCGCCTCCGGGAGAATCGGCGAGCGGCAGCTTCCCAAAGGCGAAGATGCAAGCTGCACCACACAGGCACAGTGTGGGCAGCATTCAGACTTAGAGAAAACAGTACTTTACCACTCTCCTGCCTTTTCCATGGTTATTATATTGGAAAAGAACGAGTTTTGGACAACAACCTTTCATTCTTGCAAAAGTCTTTGTAGACCTCCATGCAAGCTTTAGAACAAGATTTTGGATGTTTTCTTTCCTGGCAGAGTTTCTCTTTGCAAGATATGGTGGAAAAGCTTTTTGCTGAGTGTTGAGCGGCAAGACACGCAGAAGACGCAGATACGCAGCTCTCCGAAGCTAAGTGCCGGTCCCGGGCATCTTTCGGCACAAACCGCTCTAAGGAGCTCCCTGCGCTCGCCACAATGCTCTGTGTGCGAAGAAGCCGCTTCTTCGCCTCCGGGAGAATCGGCGAGCGGCAGCTTCCCAAAGGCGAAGATGCAAGCTGCACCACACAGGCACAGTGTGGGCAGCATTCAGACTTAGAGAAAACAGTACTTTACCACTCTCCTGCCTTTTCCATGGTTATTCTATTGGAAAAGAACGAGTTTTGGACAACAACTTTTGATTCTTACAAAAGTCTTTGCAGACATCTGTGCAAGCTTTAGAACAAGATTTTGGATGTTTTCTTTCCTGGCAGAGTTTCTCTTTGCAAGATATGGTGGAAAAGCTTTTTGCTGAGTGTTGAGCGGCAAGACACGCAGAAGACGCAGACACGCAGCTCTCCGAAGCTAAGTGCCGGTCCACGGCTTCTTTCGGCAGAAGCCGCTCTTAGGTGCTCACCGCGACCGGCCCAATGCTCTGTGTGCGAAGAAGCAGCTTCTTCGCCTCTGGGAGAATCGGTGAGCGGCAGCTTCCCAAAGGCGAAGATGCAAGCCGCACCATGCAGGCACAGTGTGGGCTGCATTCAGACTTAGAGAAAACAGTACTTTACCTCTCTCCTGCCTTTTCCATGGTTATTATATTGGAAAAGAACGAGTTTTGGACAACAACCTTTCATTCTTGCAAAAGTCTTTGCAGACCTCCGTGCAAGCTTTAGAACAAGATTTTGGATGTTTTCTTTCCTGGCAGAGTTTCTCTTTGCAAGATATGGCGGAAAAGCTTTTTGCTGAGTGTTGAGCGGCAAGACACGCAGAAGACGCAGATACGCAGCTGTCCGAAGCTAAGTGCCGGTCCCGGGCTTCTTTCGGCAAAAGCCGCTCTAAGATTGTCACCGCGACCGGCCCAATGCTCTGTGTGCGAAGAAGCCACTTCTTCGCCTCCGGGAGAATCGGCGAGCGGCAGCTTCCCAAAGGCGAAGATGCAAGCCGCACCACGCAGGCACAGTGTGGGCAGCCTTCAGACTTAGAGAAAACAGTACTTTACCTCTCTCCTGCCTTTTCCATGGTTATTCTATTGGAAAAGAACGAGTTTTGGACAACAACCTTTCATTCTTGCAAAAGTCTTTGCAGACCTTCGTGCAAGCTTTAGAACAAGATTTCAGATGTTTTCTTTCCTGGCAGAGTTTCTCTTTGCAAGATATGGTGGAAAAGCTTTTTGCTGAGTGTTGAGCGGCAAGACACGCAGAAGACGCAGATACGCAGCTCTCCGAAGCTAAGTGCCGGTCCCGGGCTTCTTTCGGCAAAAGCCGCTCTTAGATTGTCACCGCGACCGGCCCAATGCTCTGTGTGCGAAGAAGACGCTTCTTCGCCTCCGGGAGAATCGGCGAGCGGCAGCTTCCCAAAGGCGAAGATGCAAGCCGCACCACACAGGAACAGTGTGGGCAGCCTTCAGACATAGAGAAAACAGTACTTTACCACTCTCCTGCCTTTTCCATGGTTATTATATTGGAAAAGAACGAGTTTTGGACAACTACCTTTCATTCTTGCAAAAGTATTTCCAGACCTCCGTGCAAGCTTTAGAACAAGATTTTGGATGTTTTCTTTCCTGGCAGAGTTTCTCTTTGCAAGATATGGTGGAAAAGCTTTTTGCTGAGTGTAGAGCGGCAAGACACGCAGAAGACGCAGATACGCAGCTCTCCGAAACTAAGTGCCGGTCCCGGGCTTCTTTCGGCACAAACCGCTCTCAGGAGCTCCCTGCGCTCGCCACAATGCTCTGTGTGTGAAGAAGCCGATTCTTCGCCTGCGGGAGAATCGGCGAGCGGCAGCTTCCCAAAGGCGAAGATGCAAGCCGCACCATGCATGCACAGTGTGGGCAGCCTTCAGACTTAGAGAAAACAGTACTTTACCACTCTCCAGCCTTTTCAATGGTTATTATATTGGAAAAGAACGAGTTTTGGACAACTACCTTTCATTCTTGCCAAACTCTTTGCAGACCTCCGTGCAAGCTTTAGAACAAGATTTTGGATGTTTTCTTTCCTGGCAGAGTTTCTCTTTGCAAGATATGGTGGAAAAGCTTTTTGCTGAGTGTTGAGCGGCAAGACACGCAGAAGACGCAGACACGCGGCTCTCCGAAGCTGAGTGCCGGTCCATGACTTCTTTCGGCAGAAGCCGCTCTTAGGTGCTCACCGCGACCGGCCCAATGCTCTGTGTGCGAAGAAGCCGCTTCTTCGCCTCCGGGAGAATCGGCGAGCGGCAGCTTCCCAAAGGCGAAGATGCAAGCTGCACCACACAGGCACAGTGTGGGCAGCATTCAGACTTAGAGAAAACAGTACTTTACCACTCTCCTGCCTTTTCCATGGTTATTATATTGGAAAAGAACGAGTTTTGGACAACAACCTTTCATTCTTGCAAAAGTCTTTGTAGACCTCCATGCAAGCTTTAGAACAAGATTTTGGATGTTTTCTTTCCTGGCAGAGTTTCTCTTTGCAAGATATGGTGGAAAAGCTTTTTGCTGAGTGTTGAGCGGCAAGACACGCAGAAGACGCAGATACGCAGCTCTCCGAAGCTAAGTGCCGGTCCCGGGCATCTTTCGGCACAAACCGCTCTAAGGAGCTCCCTGCGCTCGCCACAATGCTCTGTGTGCGAAGAAGCCGCTTCTTCACCTCCAGGAGAATCGGCGAGCGGCAGCTTCCCAAAGGCGAAGATGCAAGCTGCACCACACAGGCACAGTGTGGGCAGCATTCAGACTTAGAGAAAACAGTACTTTACCACTCTCCTGCCTTTTCCATGGTTATTATATTGGAAAAGAACGAGTTTTGGACAACAACTTTTGATTCTTACAAAAGTCTTTGCAGACATCTGTGCAAGCTTTAGAACAAGATTTTGGATGTTTTCTTTCCTGGCGGCAGAGTTCTCTTTGCAAGATGGTGGAAAAGCTTTTTGCTGAGTGGTTGAGCGGCAAGACCACGCAGAAGACGCAGACACGCAGCTCTCGAAGCTAAGTGCCGGTCCACGGCTTCTTTCGGCAGAAGCCGCTCTTAGGTGCTCACCGCGACCGGCCCAATGCTCTGTGTGCGAAGAAGCAGCTTCTTCGCCTCCGGAGAATCGGTGAGCGGCAGCTTCCACAAGGCAAAGATGCAAGCCGCCCCATGCAGGCACAGTGTGGGCAGCCTTCAGACATAGAGAAAACAGTACTTTACCACTCTCCTGCCTTTTCCATGGTTATTATATTGGAAAAGAACGAGTTTTGGACAACAACCTTTCATTCTTGCAAAAGTCTTTGCAGACCTCCGTGCAAGCTTTAGAACAAGATTTTGGATGTTTTCTTTCCTGGCAGAGTTCTCTTTGCAAGATATGGTGGAAAAGCTTTTTGCTGAGTGTAGAGCGGCAAGACACGCAGAAGACGCAGATACGCAGCTCTCCGAAACTAAGTGCCGGTCCCGGCTTCTTTCGGCAGAAGCCGCTCTTAGGTGCTCACCGCGACCGGCCCAATGCTCTGTGTGCGAAGAAGCCGCTTCTTCGCCTCCAGGAGAATCGGCGAGCGGCAGCTTCCCAAAGGCGAAGATGCAAGCCGCACCATGCATGCACAGTGTGGGCAGCCTTCAGACTTAAGAAAACAGTACTTTACCACTCTCCTGCCTTTTCCATGGTTATTCTATTGGAAAAGAACGAGTTTTGACACATCCTTTCATTCTTGCAAAAGTCTTTGCAGACCTCCATGCAAGCTTTAGAACAAGATTTTGGATGTTTTCTTTCCTGGCAGAGTTTCTCTTTGCAAGATATGGTGGAAAAGCTTTTGCTGAGTGTGAGGCGGCAAGACACGCAGAAGAAGCAGACACGCAGCTCTCCGAAGCTAAGTGCCGGTCCCGGGCTTCTTTCGGCAAAAGCCTCTCTTAGATTGTCACCGCGACCGGCCACAATGCTCTGTGTGCGAAGAAGCCGCTTCTTCGCCTCCGAGAGAATCGGTGAGCGGCATCTTCCCAAATGCGAAGATGCAAGCCGCACCATGCAGGCACAGTGTGGGCAGCCTTCAGACTTAGAGAAAACAGTACTTTACCACTCTCCTGCCTTTTCCATTGTTATTATATTGGGAAAGAACGAGTTTTGGACAACAACCTTTCATTCTTGCAAAAGTTTTTGCAGACCTCTGTGCAAGCTTTAGAACAAGATTTGGATGTTTTCTTTCCTGGCAGAGTTTCTCCTTGCAAGATATGGTGGAAAAGCTTTTTGCTGAGTGTAGAGCGGCAAGACACGCAGAAGACGCAGATACGCAGCTGTCCGAAGCTAAGTGCCGGTCCACGGCTTCTTTCGGCAGAAGCCGCTCTTAGATTGCCACCGCGACCGGCCCAATGCTCTGTGTGCGAAGGCAGCGGCTTCTTCGCCTCCGGGCGAATCGGTGAGCGGCAGCTTCCCAAAGGCGAAGATGCAAGCCGCACCATGCAGGCACAGTGTGGGCAGCATTCAGACTTAGAAGAAAACAGTACTTTACCACTCTCCTGCCTTTTCCATGGTTATTATATTGGAAAAGAACGAGTTTTGGACAACAACCTTTCATTCTTGCCAAACTCTTTGCAGACCTCCGTGCAAGCTTTAGAACAAGATTTTGGATGTTTTCTTTCCTGGCAGAGTTTCTCTTTGCAAGATATGGTGGAAAAGCTTTTTGCTGAGTGTTGAGCGGCAGACACGCAGAAGACGCAGACACGCAGCTCTCCGAAGCTAAGTGCCGGTCCATGGCTTCTTTCGGCAGAAGCCGCTCTTAGGTGCTCACCGCGGCCGGCCCAATGCTCTGTGTGCGAAGAAGCAGCTTCTTCGCCTCCGGGAGAATCGGCGAGCGGCAGCCTTCCCAAAGGCGAAGATGCAAGCCGCCCCTTGCAGGCACAGTGTGGGGCAGCCCTTCAACTTAGAGAAAACAGTACTTTACCACTCTCCTGCCTTTTCCATGGTTATTCTATTGGAAAAGAACGAGTTTTGGACAACAACCTTTCATTCTTGCCAAAACTCTTTGCAGACCTCCATGCAAGCTTTAGAACAAGATTTTGGAAGTTTTCTTTCCTGGCAGAGTTTCTCTTGCAAGATATGGTGGAAAAGTTTTTTGCTGAGTGTTGAGCGGCAAGACACGCAGAAGACGCAGATACGCAGCTCTCCGAAGCTAAGTGCCGGTCCCGGGCTTCTTTCGGCAAAAGCCGCTCTTAGATTGTCACCGCGACCGGCCCAATGCTCTGTGTGCGAAGAAGCCGCTTCTTCGCCTCCGGGAGAATCGGCGAGCGGCAGCTTCCCAAAGGCGAAGATGCAAGCCGCACCACGCAGGCACAGTGTGGGCAGCCTTCAGACTTAGAGAAAACAGTACTTTACCACTCTCCTGCCTTTTGCATGGTTATTATATTGGAAAAGAACGAGTTTTGGACAACTACCTTTCATTCTTGCAAAAGTCTTTGCAGACCTCCGTGCAAGCTTTAGAACAAGATTTTGGATGTTTTCTTTCCTGGCAGAGTTTCTCTTTGCAAGATATGGTGGAAAAGTTTTTTGCTGAGTGTTGAGCGGCAAGACACGCAGAAGACGCAGATACGCAGCTGTCCGAAGCTAAGTGCCGGTCCCGGGCTTCTTTCGGCAAAAGCCGCTCTAAGATTGTCACCGCGACCGGCCCAATGCTCTGTGTGCGAAGAAGCCACTTCTTCGCCTCCGGGAGAATCGGCGAGCGGCAGCTTCCCAAAGGCGAAGATGCAAGCCGCACCACGCAGGCACAGTGTGGGCAGCCTTCAGACTTAGAGAAAACAGTACTTTACCACTCTCCTGCCTTTTCCATGGTTATTATATTGGAAAAGAACGAGTTTTGGACAACTACCTTTCATTCTTGCAAAAGTCTTTCCAGACCTCCGTGCAAGCTTTAGAACAAGATTTTGGATGTTTTCTTTCCTGGCAGAGTTTCTCTTTGCAAGATATGGTGGAAAAGCTTTTTGCTGAGTGTAGAGCGGCAAGACAGGCAGAAGACGCAGATACGCAGCTCTCCGAAACTAAGTGCCGGTCCCGGGCTTCTTTCGGCACAAACCGCTCTCAGGAGCTCCCTGCGCTCGCCACAATGCTCTGTGTGTGAAGAAGCCGATTCTTCGCCTGCGGGAGAATCGGCGAGCGGCAGCTTCCCAAAGGCGAAGATGCAAGCCGCACCATGCATGCACAGTGTGGGCAGCCTTCAGACTTAGAGAAAACAGTACTTTACCACTCTCCAGCCTTTTCAATGGTTATTATATTGGAAAAGAACGAGTTTTGGACAACTACCTTTCATTCTTGCCAAACTCTTTGCAGACCTCCGTGCAAGCTTTAGAACAAGATTTTGGATGTTTTCTTTCCTGGCAGAGTTTCTCTTTGCAAGATATGGTGGAAAAGCTTTTTGCTGAGTGTTGAGCGGCAAGACACGCAGAAGACGCAGACACGCGGCTCTCCGAAGCTGAGTGCCGGTCCATGACTTCTTTCGGCAGAAGCCGCTCTTAGGTGCTCACCGCGACCGGCCCAATGCTCTGTGTGCGAAGAAGCCGCTTCTTCGCCTCCGGGAGAATCGGCGAGCGGCAGCTTCCCAAAGGCGAAGATGCAAGCTGCACCACACAGGCACAGTGTGGGCAGCATTCAGACTTAGAGAAAACAGTACTTTACCACTCTCCTGCCTTTTCCATGGTTATTATATTGGAAAAGAACGAGTTTTGGACAACAACCTTTCATTCTTGCAAAAGTCTTTGTAGACCTCCATGCAAGCTTTAGAACAAGATTTTGGATGTTTTCTTTCCTGGCAGAGTTTCTCTTTGCAAGATATGGTGGAAAAGCTTTTTGCTGAGTGTTGAGCGGCAAGACACGCAGAAGACGCAGATACGCAGCTCTCCGAAGCTAAGTGCCGGTCCCGGGCATCTTTCGGCACAAACCGCTCTAAGGAGCTCCCTGCGCTCGCCACAATGCTCTGTGTGCGAAGAAGCCGCTTCTTCACCTCCAGGAGAATCGGCGAGCGGCAGCTTCCCAAAGGCGAAGATGCAAGCTGCACCACACAGGCACAGTGTGGGCAGCATTCAGACTTAGAGAAAACAGTACTTTACCACTCTCCTGCCTTTTCCATGGTTATTATATTGGAAAAGAACGAGTTTTGGACAACAACTTTTGATTCTTACAAAAGTCTTTGCAGACATCTGTGCAAGCTTTAGAACAAGATTTTGGATGTTTTCTTTCCTGGCAGAGTTTCTCTTTGCAAGATATGGTGGAAAAGCTTTTTGCTGAGTGTTGAGCGGCAAGACACGCAGAAGACGCAGACACGCAGCTCTCCGAAGCTAAGTGCCGGTCCACGGCTTCTTTCGGCAGAAGCCGCTCTTAGGTGCTCACCGCGACCGGCCCAATGCTCTGTGTGCGAAGAAGCAGCTTCTTCGCCTCCGGGAGAATCGGCGAGCGGCAGCTTCCCAAAGGCGAAGATGCAAGCCGCCCCTTGCAGGCACAGTGTGGGCAGCCTTCAGACTTAGAGAAAACAGTACTTTACCACTCTCCTGCCTTTTCCATGGTTATTCTATTGGAAAAGAACGAGTTTTGGACAACTACCTTTCATTCTTGCCAAACTCTTTGCAGACCTCCATGCAAGCTTTAGAACAAGATTTTGGATGTTTTCTTTCCTGGCAGAGTTTCTCTTTGCAAGATATGGTGGAAAAGTTTTTTGCTGAGTGTTGAGCGGCAAGACACGCAGAAGACGCAGATACGCAGCTCTCCGAAGCTAAGTGCCGGTCCCGGGCTTCTTTCGGCAAAAGCCGCTCTTAGATTGTCACCGCGACCGGCCCAATGCTCTGTGTGCGAAGAAGCCGCTTCTTCGCCTCCGGGAGAATCGGCGAGCGGCAGCTTCCCAAAGGCGAAGATGCAAGCCGCACCACGCAGGCACAGTGTGGGCAGCCTTCAGACTTAGAGAAAACAGTACTTTACCACTCTCCTGCCTTTTGCATGGTTATTATATTGGAAAAGAACGAGTTTTGGACAACTACCTTTCATTCTTGCAAAAGTCTTTGCAGACCTCCGTGCAAGCTTTAGAACAAGATTTTGGATGTTTTCTTTCCTGGCAGAGTTTCTCTTTGCAAGATATGGTGGAAAAGTTTTTGCTGAGTGTTGAGCGGCAAGACACGCAGAAGACGCAGATACGCAGCTCTCCGAAGCTAAGTGCCGGTCCCGGGCTTCTTTCGGCAAAAGCCGCTCTAAGATTGTCACCGCGACCGGCCCAATGCTCTGTGTGCGAAGAAGCCACTTCTTCGCCTCCGGGAGAATCGGCGAGCGGCAGCTTCCCAAAGGCGAAGATGCAAGCCGCACCACGCAGGCACAGTGTGGGCAGCCTTCAGACTTAGAGAAAACAGTACTTTACCTCTCTCCTGCCTTTTCCATGGTTATTCTATTGGAAAAGAACGAGTTTTGGACAACAACCTTTCATTCTTGAAAAAGTCTTTGCAGACCTTCGTGCAAGCTTTAGAACAAGATTTCAGATGTTTTCTTTCCTGGCAGAGTTTCTCTTTGCAAGATATGGTGGAAAAGCTTTTTGCTGAGTGTTGAGCGGCAAGACACGCAGAAGACGCAGATACGCAGCTCTCCGAAGCTAAGTGCCGGTCCCGGGCTTCTTTCGGCAAAAGCCGCTCTTAGATTGTCACCGCGACCGGCCCAATGCTCTGTGTGCGAAGAAGACGCTTCTTCGCCTCCGGGAGAATCGGCGAGCGGCAGCTTCCCAAAGGCGAAGATGCAAGCCGCACCACACAGGAACAGTGTGGGCAGCCTTCAGACATAGAGAAAACAGTACTTTACCACTCTCCTGCCTTTTCCATGGTTATTATATTGGAAAAGAACGAGTTTTGGACAACTACCTTTCATTCTTGCAAAAGTCTTTCCAGACCTCCGTGCAAGCTTTAGAACAAGATTTTGGATGTTTTCTTTCCTGGCAGAGTTTCTCTTTGCAAGATATGGTGGAAAAGCTTTTTGCTGAGTGTAGAGCGGCAAGACACGCAGAAGACGCAGATACGCAGCTCTCCGAAACTAAGTGCCGGTCCCGGGCTTCTTTCGGCACAAACCGCTCTCAGGAGCTCCCTGCGCTCGCCACAATGCTCTGTGTGTGAAGAAGCCGATTCTTCGCCTGCGGGAGAATCGGCGAGCGGCAGCTTCCCAAAGGCGAAGATGCAAGCCGCACCATGCATGCACAGTGTGGGCAGCCTTCAGACTTAGAGAAAACAGTACTTTACCACTCTCCAGCCTTTTCAATGGTTATTATATTGGAAAAGAACGAGTTTTGGACAACTACCTTTCATTCTTGCCAAACTCTTTGCAGACCTCCGTGCAAGCTTTAGAACAAGATTTTGGATGTTTTCTTTCCTGGCAGAGTTTCTCTTTGCAAGATATGGTGGAAAAGCTTTTTGCTGAGTGTTGAGCGGCAAGACACGCAGAAGACGCAGACACGCGGCTCTCCGAAGCTGAGTGCCGGTCCATGACTTCTTTCGGCAGAAGCCGCTCTTAGGTGCTCACCGCGACCGGCCCAATGCTCTGTGTGCGAAGAAGCCGCTTCTTCGCCTCCGGGAGAATCGGCGAGCGGCAGCTTCCCAAAGGCGAAGATGCAAGCTGCACCACACAGGCACAGTGTGGGCAGCATTCAGACTTAGAGAAAACAGTACTTTACCACTCTCCTGCCTTTTCCATGGTTATTATATTGGAAAAGAACGAGTTTTGGACAACAACCTTTCATTCTTGCAAAAGTCTTTGTAGACCTCCATGCAAGCTTTAGAACAAGATTTTGGATGTTTTCTTTCCTGGCAGAGTTTCTCTTTGCAAGATATGGTGGAAAAGCTTTTTGCTGAGTGTTGAGCGGCAAGACACGCAGAAGACGCAGATACGCAGCTCTCCGAAGCTAAGTGCCGGTCCCGGGCATCTTTCGGCACAAACCGCTCTAAGGAGCTCCCTGCGCTCGCCACAATGCTCTGTGTGCGAAGAAGCCGCTTCTTCACCTCCAGGAGAATCGGCGAGCGGCAGCTTCCCAAAGGCGAAGATGCAAGCTGCACCACACAGGCACAGTGTGGGCAGCATTCAGACTTAGAGAAAACAGTACTTTACCACTCTCCTGCCTTTTCCATGGTTATTATATTGGAAAAGAACGAGTTTTGGACAACAACTTTTGATTCTTACAAAAGTCTTTGCAGACATCTGTGCAAGCTTTAGAACAAGATTTTGGATGTTTTCTTTCCTGGCAGAGTTTCTCTTTGCAAGATATGGTGGAAAAGCTTTTTGCTGAGTGTTGAGCGGCAAGACACGCAGAAGACGCAGACACGCAGCTCTCCGAAGCTAAGTGCCGGTCCACGGCTTCTTTCGGCAGAAGCCGCTCTTAGGTGCTCACCGCGACCGGCCCAATGCTCTGTGTGCGAAGAAGCAGCTTCTTCGCCTCCGGGAGAATCGGTGAGCGGCAGCTTCCCAAAGGCAAAGATGCAAGCCGCCCCATGCAGGCACAGTGTGGGCAGCCTTCAGACATAGAGAAAACAGTACTTTACCACTCTCCTGCCTTTTCCATGGTTATTATATTGGAAAAGAACGAGTTTTGGACAACAACCTTTCATTCTTGCAAAAGTCTTTGCAGACCTCCGTGCAAGCTTTAGAACAAGATTTTGGATGTTTTCTTTCCTGGCAGAGTTTCTCTTTGCAAGATATGGTGGAAAAGCTTTTTGCTGAGTGTAGAGCGGCAAGACACGCAGAAGACGCAGATACGCAGCTCTCCGAAACTAAGTGCCGGTCCACGGCTTCTTTCGGCAGAAGCCGCTCTTAGGTGCTCACCGCGACCGGCCCAATGCTCTGTGTGCGAAGAAGCCGCTTCTTCGCCTCCAGGAGAATCGGCGAGCGGCAGCTTCCCAAAGGCGAAGATGCAAGCCGCACCATGCATGCACAGTGTGGGCAGCCTTCAGACTTAGAGAAAACAGTACTTTACCACTCTCCTGCCTTTTCCATGGTTATTCTATTGGAAAAGAACGAGTTTTGGACAACATCCTTTCATTCTTGCAAAAGTCTTTGCAGACCTCCATGCAAGCTTTAGAACAAGATTTTGGATGTTTTCTTTCCTGGCAGAGTTTCTCTTTGCAAGATATGGTGGAAAAGCTTTTTGCTGAGTGTTGAGCGGCAAGACACGCAGAAGAAGCAGACACGCAGCTCTCCGAAGCTAAGTGCCGGTCCCGGGCTTCTTTCGGCAAAAGCCTCTCTTAGATTGTCACCGCGACCGGCCACAATGCTCTGTGTGCGAAGAAGCCGCTTCTTCGCCTCCGAGAGAATCGGTGAGCGGCATCTTCCCAAATGCGAAGATGCAAGCCGCACCATGCAGGCACAGTGTGGGCAGCCTTCAGACTTAGAGAAAACAGTACTTTACCACTCTCCTGCCTTTTCCATTGTTATTATATTGGGAAAGAACGAGTTTTGGACAACAACCTTTCATTCTTGCAAAAGTTTTTGCAGACCTCTGTGCAAGCTTTAGAACAAGATTTTGGATGTTTTCTTTCCTGGCAGAGTTTCTCCTTGCAAGATATGGTGGAAAAGCTTTTTGCTGAGTGTAGAGCGGCAAGACACGCAGAAGACGCAGATACGCAGCTGTCCGAAGCTAAGTGCCGGTCCACGGCTTCTTTCGGCAGAAGCCGCTCTTAGATTGCCACCGCGACCGGCCCAATGCTCTGTGTGCGAAGAAGCGGCTTCTTCGCCTCCGGGCGAATCGGTGAGCGGCAGCTTCCCAAAGGCGAAGATGCAAGCCGCACCATGCAGGCACAGTGTGGGCAGCATTCAGACTTAGAGAAAACAGTACTTTACCACTCTCCTGCCTTTTCCATGGTTATTATATTGGAAAAGAACGAGTTTTGGACAACAACCTTTCATTCTTGCCAAACTCTTTGCAGACCTCCGTGCAAGCTTTAGAACAAGATTTTGGATGTTTTCTTTCCTGGCAGAGTTTCTCTTTGCAAGATATGGTGGAAAAGCTTTTTGCGGAGTGTTGAGCGGCAAGACACGCAGAAGACGCAGACACGCAGCTCTCCGAAGCTAAGTGCCGGTCCATGGCTTCTTTCGGCAGAAGCCGCTCTTAGGTGCTCACCGCGGCCGGCCCAATGCTCTGTGTGCGAAGAAGCAGCTTCTTCGCCTCCGGGAGAATCGGCGAGCGGCAGCTTCCCAAAGGCGAAGATGCAAGCCGCCCCTTGCAGGCACAGTGTGGGCAGCCTTCAGACTTAGAGAAAACAGTACTTTACCACTCTCCTGCCTTTTCCATGGTTATTCTATTGGAAAAGAACGAGTTTTGGACAACTACCTTTCATTCTTGCCAAACTCTTTGCAGACCTCCATGCAAGCTTTAGAACAAGATTTTGGATGTTTTCTTTCCTGGCAGAGTTTCTCTTTGCAAGATATGGTGGAAAAGTTTTTTGCTGAGTGTTGAGCGGCAAGACACGCAGAAGACGCAGATACGCAGCTCTCCGAAGCTAAGTGCCGGTCCCGGGCTTCTTTCGGCAAAAGCCGCTCTTAGATTGTCACCGCGACCGGCCCAATGCTCTGTGTGCGAAGAAGCCGCTTCTTCGCCTCCGGGAGAATCGGCGAGCGGCAGCTTCCCAAAGGCGAAGATGCAAGCCGCACCACGCAGGCACAGTGTGGGCAGCCTTCAGACTTAGAGAAAACAGTACTTTACCACTCTCCTGCCTTTTGCATGGTTATTATATTGGAAAAGAACGAGTTTTGGACAACTACCTTTCATTCTTGCAAAAGTCTTTGCAGACCTCCGTGCAAGCTTTAGAACAAGATTTTGGATGTTTTCTTTCCTGGCAGAGTTTCTCTTTGCAAGATATGGTGGAAAAGCTTTTTGCTGAGTGTTGAGCGGCAAGACACGCAGAAGACGCAGATACGCAGCTCTCCGAAGCTAAGTGCCGGTCCCGGGCTTCTTTCGGCAAAAGCCGCTCTTAGATTGTCACCGCGACCGGCCCAATGCTCTGTGTGCGAAGAAGACGCTTCTTCGCCTCCGGGAGAATCGGCGAGCAGCAGCTTCCCAAAGGCGAAGATGCAAGCTGCACCACACAGGCACAGTGTGGGCAGCATTCAGACTTAGAGAAAACAGTACTTTACCACTCTCCTGCCTTTTCCATGGTTATTATATTGGAAAAGAACGAGTTTTGGACAACAACCTTTCATTCTTGCAAAAGTCTTTGCAGACCTCCGTGCAAGCTTTAGAACAAGATTTTGGATGTTTTCTTTCCTGGCAGAGTTTCTCTTTGCAAGATATGGTGGAAAAGCTTTTTGCTAAGTGTTGAGCGGCAAGACACGCAGAAGACGCAGATACGCAGCTCTCCGAAGCTAAGTGCCGGTCCCGGGCTTCTTTCGGCAAAAGCCGCTCTTAGATTGTCACCGCGACCGGCCCAATGCTCTGTGTGCGAAGAAGCCGCTTCTTCGCCTGCGGGAGAATCGGCGAGCGGCAGCTTCCCAAAGGCGAAGATGCAAGCCGCACCACACAGGAACAGTGTGGGCAGCCTTCAGACATAGAGAAAACAGTACTTTACCACTCTCCTGCCTTTTCCATGGTTATTATATTGGAAAAGAACGAGTTTTGGACAACTACCTTTCATTCTTGCAAAAGTCTTTGCAGACCTCCGTGCAAGCTTTAGAACAAGATTTTGGATGTTTTCTTTCCTGGCAGAGTTTCTCTTTGCAAGATATGGTGGAAAAGCTTTTTGCTGAGTGTTGAGCGGCAAGACACGCAGAAGACGCAGATACGCAGCTCTCCGAAGCTAAGTGCCGGTCCCGGGCTTCTTTCGGCAAAAGCCGCTCTTAGATTGTCACCGCGACCGGCCCAATGCTCTGTGTGCGAAGAAGACGCTTCTTCGCCTCCGGGAGAATCGGCGAGCAGCAGCTTCCCAAAGGCGAAGATGCAAGCTGCACCACACAGGCACAGTGTGGGCAGCATTCAGACTTAGAGAAAACAGTACTTTACCACTCTCCTGCCTTTTCCATGGTTATTATATTGGAAAAGAACGAGTTTTGGACAACAACCTTTCATTCTTGCAAAAGTCTTTGCAGACCTCCGTGCAAGCTTTAGAACAAGATTTTGGATGTTTTCTTTCCTGGCAGAGTTTCTCTTTGCAAGATATGGTGGAAAAGCTTTTTGCTAAGTGTTGAGCGGCAAGACACGCAGAAGACGCAGATACGCAGCTCTCCGAAGCTAAGTGCCGGTCCCGGGCTTCTTTCGGCAAAAGCCGCTCTTAGATTGTCACCGCGACCGGCCCAATGCTCTGTGTGCGAAGAAGCCGCTTCTTCGCCTGCGGGAGAATCGGCGAGCGGCAGCTTCCCAAAGGCGAAGATGCAAGCCGCACCACACAGGAACAGTGTGGGCAGCCTTCAGACATAGAGAAAACAGTACTTTACCACTCTCCTGCCTTTTCCATGGTTATTATATTGGAAAAGAACGAGTTTTGGACAACTACCTTTCATTCTTGCCAAACTCTTTGCAGACCTCCGTGCAAGCTTTAGAACAAGATTTTGGATGTTTTCTTTCCTGGCAGAGTTTCTCTTTGCAAGATATGGTGGAAAAGCTTTTTGCTGAGTGTTGAGCGGCAAGACACGCAGAAGACGCAGACACGCGGCTCTCCGAAGCTGAGTGCCGGTCCACGACTTCTTTCGGCAGAAGCCGCTCTTAGGTGCTCACCACGACCGGCCCAATGCTCTGTGTGCGAAGAAGCCGCTTCTTCGCCTCCAGGAGAATCGGCGAGCGGCAGCTTCCCAAAGGCGAAGATGCAAGCTGCAGCACACAGGCACAGTGTGGGCAGCATTCAGACTTAGAGAAAACAGTACTTTACCACTCTCCTGCCTTTTCCATGGTTATTATATTGGAAAAGAACGAGTTTTGGACAACAACCTTTCATTCTTGCAAAAGTCTTTGTAGACCTCCATGCAAGCTTTAGAACAAGATTTTGGATGTTTTCTTTCCTGGCAGAGTTTCTCTTTGCAAGATATGGTGGAAAAGCTTTTTGCTGAGTGTTGAGCGGCAAGACACGCAGAAGACGCAGATACGCAGCTCTCCGAAGCTAAGTGCCGGTCCCGGGCATCTTTCGGCACAAACCGCTCTAAGGAGCTCCCTGCGCTCGCCACAATGCTCTGTGTGCGAAGAAGCCGCTTCTTCGCCTCCGGGAGAATCGGCGAGCGGCAGCTTCCCAAAGGCGAAGATGCAAGCTGCACCACACAGGCACAGTGTGGGCAGCATTCAGACCTAGAGAAAACAGTACTTTACCACTCTCCTGCCTTTTCCATGGTTATTCTATTGGAAAAGAACGAGTTTTGGACAACAACTTTTGATTCTTACAAAAGTCTTTGCAGACATCTGTGCAAGCTTTAGAACAAGATTTTGGATGTTTTCTTTCCTGGCAGAGTTTCTCTTTGCAAGATATGGTGGAAAAGCTTTTTGCTGAGTGTTGAGCGGCAAGACACGCAGAAGACGCAGACACGCAGCTCTCCGAAGCTAAGTGCCGGTCCACGGCTTCTTTCGGCAGAAGCCGCTCTTAGGTGCTCACCGCGACCGGCCCAATGCTCTGTGTGCGAAGAAGCAGCTTCTTCGCCTCCGGGAGAATCGGTGAGCGGCAGCTTCCCAAAAGCGAAGATGCAAGCCGCCCCATGCAGGCACAGTGTGGGCAGCCTTCAGACATAGAGAAAACAGTACTTTACCTCTCTCCTGCCTTTTCCATGGTTATTCTATTGGAAAAGAACGAGTTTTGGACAACAACCTTTCATTCTTGCAAAAGTCTTTGCAGACCTCCGTGCAAGCTTTAGAACAAGATTTTGGATGTTTTCTTTCCTGGCAGAGTTTCTCTTTGCAAGATATGGTGGAAAAGCTTTTTGCTGAGTGTAGAGCGGCAAGACACGCAGAAGACGCAGACACGCAGCTCTCCGAAACTAAGTGCCGGTCCACGGCTTCTTTCGGCAGAAGCCGCTCTTAGGTGCTCACCGCGACCGGCCCAATGCTCTGTGTGCGAAGAAGCCGCTTCGTCGCCTCCAGGAGAATCGGCGAGCGGCAGCTTCCCAAAGGCGAAGATGCAAGCCGCACCATGCATGCACAGTGTGGGCAGCCTTCAGACTTAGAGAAAACAGTACTTTACCACTCTCCTGCCTTTTGCATGGTTATTATATTGGAAAAGAACGAGTTTTGGACAACTACCTTTCATTCTTGCCAAACTCTTTGCAGACCTCCGTGCAAGCTTTAGAACAAGATTTTGGATGTTTTCTTTCCTGGCAGAGTTTCTCTTTGCCAGATATGGTGGAAAAGCTTTTTGCTGAGTGTTGAGCGGCAAGACACGCAGAAGACGCAGACACGCGGCTCTCCGAAGCTGACTGCCGGTCCACGGCTTCTTTCGGCAGAAGCCGCTCTTAGGTGCTCACCGCGACCGGCCCAATGCTCTGTGTGCGAAGAAGCCGCTTCTTCGCCTCCGGGAGAATCGGCGAGGAGCAGCTTCCCAAAGGCGAAGATGCAAGCTGCACCACACAGGCACAGTGTGGGCAGCATTCAGACTTAGAGAAAACAGTACTTTACCTCTCTCCAGCCTTTTCCATGGTTATTATATTGGAAAAGAACGAGTTTTGGACAACAACCTTTCATTCTTGCAAAAGTCTTTGCAGACCTCCATGCAAGCTTTAGAACAAGATTTTGGATGTTTTCTTTCCTGGCAGAGTTTCTCTTTGCAAGATATGGTGGAAAAGCTTTTTGCTGAGTGTTGAGCGGCAAGACACGCAGAAGACGCAGATACGCAGCTCTCCAAAGCTAAGTGCCGGTCCCGGGCATCTTTCGGCACAAACCGCTCTAAGGAGCTCCCTGCGCTCGCCACAATGCTCTGTGTGCGAAGAAGCCGCTTCTTCGCCTGCGGGAGAATCGGCGAGCGGCAGCTTCCCAAAGGCGAAGATGCAAGCTGCACCACACAGGCACAGTGTGGGCAGCATTCAGACTTAGAGAAAACAGTACTTTACCACTCTCCTGCCTTTTCCATTGTTATTATATTGGAAAAGAACGAGTTTTGGACAACAACTTTTGATTCTTACAAAAGTCTTTGCAGACATCTGTGCAAGCTTTAGAACAAGATTTTGGATGTTTTCTTTCCTGGCAGAGTTTCTCTTTGCAAGATATGGTGGAAAAGCTTTTTGCTGAGTGTTGAGCGGCAAGAAACACAGAAGACACAGACACGCAGCTCTCCGAAGCTAAGTGCCGGTCCCGGGCTTCTTTCGGCACAAACCGCTCTCAGGAGCTCCCGGCGCTCGCCGCAATGTTCTGTGTGCGAAGAAGCAGCTTCTTCACCTCCGGGAGAATCGGCGAGCGGCAGCTTCCCAAAGGCGAAGATGCAAGCCGCACCATGCAGGCACAGTGTGGGCAGCCTTCAGACTTAGAGAAAACAGTACTTTACCTCTCTCCTGCCTTTTCCATTGTTATTATATTGGAAAAGAACGAGTTTTGGACAACAACCTTTCATTCTTGCAAAAGTCTTTGCAGACCTCCATGCAAGCTTTAGAACAAGATTTTGGATGTTTTCTTTCCTGGCAGAGTTTCTCTTTGCAAGATATGGTGGAAAAGCTTTTTGCTGAGTGTAGAGCGGCAAGACACGCAGAAGACGCAGATACGCAGCTCTCCGAAACTAAGTGCCGGTCCACGGCTTCTTTCGGCAGAAGCCGCTCTTAGGTGCTCACCGCGACTGGCCCAATGCTCTGTGTGCGAAGAAGCCGCTTCTTCGCCTCCAGGAGAATCGGCGAGCGGCAGCTTCCCAAAGGCGAAGATGCAAGCCGCACCATGCATGCACAGTGTGGGCAGCCTTCAGACTTAGAGAAAACAGTACTTTACCACTCTCCTGCCTTTTGCATGGTTATTATATTGGAAAAGAACGAGTTTTGGACAACTACCTTTCATTCTTGCCAAACTCTTTGCAGACCTCCGTGCAAGCTTTAGAACAAGATTTTGGATGTTTTCTTTCCTGGCAGAGTTTCTCTTTCCCAGATATGGTGGAAAAGCTTTTTGCTGAGTGTTGAGTGGCAAGACACGCAGAAGACGCAGACACGCGGCTCTCCGAAGCTGACTGCCGGTCCACGGCTTCTTTCGGCAGAAGCCGCTCTTAGGTGCTCACCGCGACCGGCCCAATGCTCTGTGTGCGAAGAAGCCGCTTCTTCGCCTCCGGGAGAATCGGCGAGCGGCAGCTTCCCAAAGGCGAAGATGCAAGCCGCACCACACAGGCACAGTGTGGGCAGCATTCAGACTTAGAGAAAACAGTACTTTACCACTCTCCTGCCTTTTCCATGGTTATTATATTGGAAAAGAACGAGTTTTGGACAACAACCTTTCATTCTTGCAAAAGTCTTTGCAGAACTCCGTGCAAGCTTTAGAACAAGATTTTGGATGTTTTCTTTCCTGGCAGAGTTTCTCTTTGCAAGATATGGTGGAAAAGCTTTTTGCTGAGTGTTGAGCGGCAAGACACGCAGAAGACACAGACACGCAGCTCTCCGAAGCTAAGTGCCGGTCCACGGCTTCTTTCGGCAGAAGCCGCTCTTAGGTGCTCACCGCGACCGGCCCAATGCTCTGTGTGCGAAGAAGCAGCTTCTTCGCCTCCGGGAGAATCGGTGAGCGGCAGCTTCCCAAAGGCGAAGATGCAAGCCGCCCCATGCAGGCACAGTGTGGGCAGCCTTCAGACTTAGAGAAAACAGTACTTTACCACTCTCCTGCCTTTTCCATTGTTATTATATTGGAAAAGAACGAGTTTTGGACAACTACCTTTCATTCTTGCCAAACTCTTTGCAGACCTCCGTGCAAGCTTTAGAACAAGATTTTGGATGTTTTCTTTCCTGGCAGAGTTTCTCTTTGCAAGATATGGTGGAAAAGCTTTTTGCGGAGTGTTGAGCGGCAAGACACGCAGAAGACGCAGACACGCGGCTCTCCGTAGCTAAGTGCCGGTCCATGGCTTCTTTCGGCAGAAGCCGCTCTTAGGTGCTCACCGCGACCGGCCCAATGCTCTGTGTGCGAAGAAGCAGCTTCTTCGCCTCCGGGAGAATCGGCGAGCGGCAGCTTCCCAAAGGCGAAGATGCAAGCCGCCCCTTGCAGGCACAGTGTGGGCAGCCTTCAGACTTAGAGAAAACAGTACTTTACCACTCTCCTGCCTTTTCCATTGTTATTATATTGGAAAAGAACGAGTTTTGGACAACTACCTTTCATTCTTGCCAAACTCTTTGCAGACCTCCGTGCAAGCTTTAGAACAAGATTTTGGATGTTTTCTTTCCTGGCAGAGTTTCTCTTTGCAAGATATGGTGGAAAAGTTTTTTGCTGAGTGTTGAGCGGCAAGACACGCAGAAGACGCAGATACGCAGCTGTCCGAAGCTAAGTGCCGGTCCCGGGCTTCTTTCGGCAAAAGCCGCTCTTAGATTGTCACCGCGACCGGCCCAATGCTCTGTGTGCGAAGAAGCCGCTTCTTCGCCTCCGGGAGAATCGGCGAGCGGCAGCTTCCCAAAGGCGAAGATGCAAGCCGCCCCTTGCAGGCACAGTGTGGGCAGCCTTCAGACTTAGAGAAAACAGTACTTTACCTCTCTCCTGCCTTTTCCATGGTTATTCTATTGGAAAAGAACGAGTTTTGGACAACAACCTTTCATTCTTGAAAAAGTCTTTGCAGACCTTCGTGCAAGCTTTAGAACAAGATTTCAGATGTTTTCTTTCCTGGCAGAGTTTCTCTTTGCAAGATATGGTGGAAAAGCTTTTTGCTGAGTGTTGAGCGGCAAGACACGCAGAAGACGCAGATACGCAGCTCTCCGAAGCTAAGTGCCGGTCCCGGGCTTCTTTCGGCAAAAGCCGCTCTTAGATTGTCACCGCGACCGGCCCAATGCTCTGTGTGCGAAGAAGACGCTTCTTCGCCTCCGGGAGAATCGGCGAGCGGCAGCTTCCCAAAGGCGAAGATGCAAGCCGCACCACACAGGAACAGTGTGGGCAGCCTTCAGACATAGAGAAAACAGTACTTTACCACTCTCCTGCCTTTTCCATGGTTATTATATTGGAAAAGAACGAGTTTTGGACAACTACCTTTCATTCTTGCAAAAGTCTTTCCAGACCTCCGTGCAAGCTTTAGAACAAGATTTTGGATGTTTACTTTCCTGGCAGAGTTTCTCTTTGCAAGATATGGTGGAAAAGCTTTTTGCTGAGTGTAGAGCGGCAAGACACGCAGAAGACGCAGATACGCAGCTCTCCGAAACTAAGTGCCGGTCCCGGGCTTCTTTCGGCACAAACCGCTCTCAGGAGCTCCCTGCGCTCGCCACAATGCTCTGTGTGTGAAGAAGCCGATTCTTCGCCTGCGGGAGAATCGGCGAGCGGCAGCTTCCCAAAGGCGAAGATGCAAGCCGCACCATGCATGCACAGTGTGGGCAGCCTTCAGACTTAGAGAAAACAGTACTTTACCACTCTCCAGCCTTTTCAATGGTTATTATATTGGAAAAGAACGAGTTTTGGACAACTACCTTTCATTCTTGCCAAACTCTTTGCAGACCTCCGTGCAAGCTTTAGAACAAGATTTTGGATGTTTTCTTTCCTGGCAGAGTTTCTCTTTGCAAGATATGGTGGAAAAGCTTTTTGCTGAGTGTTGAGCGGCAAGACACGCAGAAGACGCAGACACGCGGCTCTCCGAAGCTGAGTGCCGGTCCATGACTTCTTTCGGCAGAAGCCGCTCTTAGGTGCTCACCGCGACCGGCCCAATGCTCTGTGTGCGAAGAAGCCGCTTCTTCGCCTCCGGGAGAATCGGCGAGCGGCAGCTTCCCAAAGGCGAAGATGCAAGCTGCAGCACACAGGCACAGTGTGGGCAGCATTCAGACTTAGAGAAAACAGTACTTTACCACTCTCCTGCCTTTTCCATGGTTATTATATTGGAAAAGAACGAGTTTTGGACAACAACCTTTCATTCTTGCAAAAGTCTTTGTAGACCTCCATGCAAGCTTTAGAACAAGATTTTGGATGTTTTCTTTCCTGGCAGAGTTTCTCTTTGCAAGATATGGTGGAAAAGCTTTTTGCTGAGTGTTGAGCGGCAAGACACGCAGAAGACGCAGATACGCAGCTCTCCGAAGCTAAGTGCCGGTCCCGGGCATCTTTCGGCACAAACCGCTCTAAGGAGCTCCCTGCGCTCGCCACAATGCTCTGTGTGCGAAGAAGCCGCTTCTTCGCCTCCGGGAGAATCGGCGAGCGGCAGCTTCCCAAAGGCGAAGATGCAAGCTGCACCACACAGGCACAGTGTGGGCAGCATTCAGACCTAGAGAAAACAGTACTTTACCACTCTCCTGCCTTTTCCATGGTTATTCTATTGGAAAAGAACGAGTTTTGGACAACAACTTTTGATTCTTACAAAAGTCTTTGCAGACATCTGTGCAAGCTTTAGAACAAGATTTTGGATGTTTTCTTTCCTGGCAGAGTTTCTCTTTGCAAGATATGGTGGAAAAGCTTTTTGCTGAGTGTTGAGCGGCAAGACACGCAGAAGACGCAGACACGCAGCTCTCCGAAGCTAAGTGCCGGTCCACGGCTTCTTTCGGCAGAAGCCGCTCTTAGGTGCTCACCGCGACCGGCCCAATGCTCTGTGTGCGAAGAAGCAGCTTCTTCGCCTCCGGGAGAATCGGTGAGCGGCAGCTTCCCAAAAGCGAAGATGCAAGCCGCCCCATGCAGGCACAGTGTGGGCAGCCTTCAGACATAGAGAAAACAGTACTTTACCTCTCTCCTGCCTTTTCCATGGTTATTCTATTGGAAAAGAACGAGTTTTGGACAACAACCTTTCATTCTTGCAAAAGTCTTTGCAGACCTCCGTGCAAGCTTTAGAACAAGATTTTGGATGTTTTCTTTCCTGGCAGAGTTTCTCTTTGCAAGATATGGTGGAAAAGCTTTTTGCTGAGTGTAGAGCGGCAAGACACGCAGAAGACGCAGACACGCAGCTCTCCGAAACTAAGTGCCGGTCCACGGCTTCTTTCGGCAGAAGCCGCTCTTAGGTGCTCACCGCGACCGGCCCAATGCTCTGTGTGCGAAGAAGCCGCTTCGTCGCCTCCAGGAGAATCGGCGAGCGGCAGCTTCCCAAAGGCGAAGATGCAAGCCGCACCATGCATGCACAGTGTGGGCAGCCTTCAGACTTAGAGAAAACAGTACTTTACCACTCTCCTGCCTTTTGCATGGTTATTATATTGGAAAAGAACGAGTTTTGGACAACTACCTTTCATTCTTGCCAAACTCTTTGCAGACCTCCGTGCAAGCTTTAGAACAAGATTTTGGATGTTTTCTTTCCTGGCAGAGTTTCTCTTTGCCAGATATGGTGGAAAAGCTTTTTGCTGAGTGTTGAGCGGCAAGACACGCAGAAGACGCAGACACGCGGCTCTCCGAAGCTGACTGCCGGTCCACGGCTTCTTTCGGCAGAAGCCGCTCTTAGGTGCTCACCGCGACCGGCCCAATGCTCTGTGTGCGAAGAAGCCGCTTCTTCGCCTCCGGGAGAATCGGCGAGGAGCAGCTTCCCAAAGGCGAAGATGCAAGCTGCACCACACAGGCACAGTGTGGGCAGCATTCAGACTTAGAGAAAACAGTACTTTACCTCTCTCCAGCCTTTTCCATGGTTATTATATTGGAAAAGAACGAGTTTTGGACAACAACCTTTCATTCTTGCAAAAGTCTTTGCAGACCTCCATGCAAGCTTTAGAACAAGATTTTGGATGTTTTCTTTCCTGGCAGAGTTTCTCTTTGCAAGATATGGTGGAAAAGCTTTTTGCTGAGTGTTGAGCGGCAAGACACGCAGAAGACGCAGATACGCAGCTCTCCAAAGCTAAGTGCCGGTCCCGGGCATCTTTCGGCACAAACCGCTCTAAGGAGCTCCCTGCGCTCGCCACAATGCTCTGTGTGCGAAGAAGCCGCTTCTTCGCCTGCGGGAGAATCGGCGAGCGGCAGCTTCCCAAAGGCGAAGATGCAAGCTGCACCACACAGGCACAGTGTGGGCAGCATTCAGACTTAGAGAAAACAGTACTTTACCACTCTCCTGCCTTTTCCATTGTTATTATATTGGAAAAGAACGAGTTTTGGACAACAACTTTTGATTCTTACAAAAGTCTTTGCAGACATCTGTGCAAGCTTTAGAACAAGATTTTGGATGTTTTCTTTCCTGGCAGAGTTTCTCTTTGCAAGATATGGTGGAAAAGCTTTTTGCTGAGTGTTGAGCGGCAAGAAACACAGAAGACACAGACACGCAGCTCTCCGAAGCTAAGTGCCGGTCCCGGGCTTCTTTCGGCACAAACCGCTCTCAGGAGCTCCCGGCGCTCGCCGCAATGTTCTGTGTGCGAAGAAGCAGCTTCTTCACCTCCGGGAGAATCGGCGAGCGGCAGCTTCCCAAAGGCGAAGATGCAAGCCGCACCATGCAGGCACAGTGTGGGCAGCCTTCAGACTTAGAGAAAACAGTACTTTACCTCTCTCCTGCCTTTTCCATTGTTATTATATTGGAAAAGAACGAGTTTTGGACAACAACCTTTCATTCTTGCAAAAGTCTTTGCAGACCTCCATGCAAGCTTTAGAACAAGATTTTGGATGTTTTCTTTCCTGGCAGAGTTTCTCTTTGCAAGATATGGTGGAAAAGCTTTTTGCTGAGTGTAGAGCGGCAAGACACGCAGAAGACGCAGATACGCAGCTCTCCGAAACTAAGTGCCGGTCCACGGCTTCTTTCGGCAGAAGCCGCTCTTAGGTGCTCACCGCGACTGGCCCAATGCTCTGTGTGCGAAGAAGCCGCTTCTTCGCCTCCAGGAGAATCGGCGAGCGGCAGCTTCCCAAAGGCGAAGATGCAAGCCGCACCATGCATGCACAGTGTGGGCAGCCTTCAGACTTAGAGAAAACAGTACTTTACCACTCTCCTGCCTTTTGCATGGTTATTATATTGGAAAAGAACGAGTTTTGGACAACTACCTTTCATTCTTGCCAAACTCTTTGCAGACCTCCGTGCAAGCTTTAGAACAAGATTTTGGATGTTTTCTTTCCTGGCAGAGTTTCTCTTTCCCAGATATGGTGGAAAAGCTTTTTGCTGAGTGTTGAGTGGCAAGACACGCAGAAGACGCAGACACGCGGCTCTCCGAAGCTGACTGCCGGTCCACGGCTTCTTTCGGCAGAAGCCGCTCTTAGGTGCTCACCGCGACCGGCCCAATGCTCTGTGTGCGAAGAAGCCGCTTCTTCGCCTCCGGGAGAATCGGCGAGCGGCAGCTTCCCAAAGGCGAAGATGCAAGCCGCACCACACAGGCACAGTGTGGGCAGCATTCAGACTTAGAGAAAACAGTACTTTACCACTCTCCTGCCTTTTCCATGGTTATTATATTGGAAAAGAACGAGTTTTGGACAACAACCTTTCATTCTTGCAAAAGTCTTTGCAGAACTCCGTGCAAGCTTTAGAACAAGATTTTGGATGTTTTCTTTCCTGGCAGAGTTTCTCTTTGCAAGATATGGTGGAAAAGCTTTTTGCTGAGTGTTGAGCGGCAAGACACGCAGAAGACACAGACACGCAGCTCTCCGAAGCTAAGTGCCGGTCCACGGCTTCTTTCGGCAGAAGCCGCTCTTAGGTGCTCACCGCGACCGGCCCAATGCTCTGTGTGCGAAGAAGCAGCTTCTTCGCCTCCGGGAGAATCGGTGAGCGGCAGCTTCCCAAAGGCGAAGATGCAAGCCGCCCCATGCAGGCACAGTGTGGGCAGCCTTCAGACTTAGAGAAAACAGTACTTTACCACTCTCCTGCCTTTTCCATTGTTATTATATTGGAAAAGAACGAGTTTTGGACAACTACCTTTCATTCTTGCCAAACTCTTTGCAGACCTCCGTGCAAGCTTTAGAACAAGATTTTGGATGTTTTCTTTCCTGGCAGAGTTTCTCTTTGCAAGATATGGTGGAAAAGCTTTTTGCGGAGTGTTGAGCGGCAAGACACGCAGAAGACGCAGACACGCGGCTCTCCGAAGCTAAGTGCCGGTCCATGGCTTCTTTCGGCAGAAGCCGCTCTTAGGTGCTCACCGCGACCGGCCCAATGCTCTGTGTGCGAAGAAGCAGCTTCTTCGCCTCCGGGAGAATCGGCGAGCGGCAGCTTCCCAAAGGCGAAGATGCAAGCCGCCCCTTGCAGGCACAGTGTGGGCAGCCTTCAGACTTAGAGAAAACAGTACTTTACCACTCTCCTGCCTTTTCCATTGTTATTATATTGGAAAAGAACGAGTTTTGGACAACTACCTTTCATTCTTGCCAAACTCTTTGCAGACCTCCGTGCAAGCTTTAGAACAAGATTTTGGATGTTTTCTTTCCTGGCAGAGTTTCTCTTTGCAAGATATGGTGGAAAAGTTTTTTGCTGAGTGTTGAGCGGCAAGACACGCAGAAGACGCAGATACGCAGCTGTCCGAAGCTAAGTGCCGGTCCCGGGCTTCTTTCGGCAAAAGCCGCTCTTAGATTGTCACCGCGACCGGCCCAATGCTCTGTGTGCGAAGAAGCCGCTTCTTCGCCTCCGGGAGAATCGGCGAGCGGCAGCTTCCCAAAGGCGAAGATGCAAGCCGCCCCTTGCAGGCACAGTGTGGGCAGCCTTCAGACTTAGAGAAAACAGTACTTTACCTCTCTCCTGCCTTTTCCATGGTTATTCTATTGGAAAAGAACGAGTTTTGGACAACAACCTTTCATTCTTGAAAAAGTCTTTGCAGACCTTCGTGCAAGCTTTAGAACAAGATTTCAGATGTTTTCTTTCCTGGCAGAGTTTCTCTTTGCAAGATATGGTGGAAAAGCTTTTTGCTGAGTGTTGAGCGGCAAGACACGCAGAAGACGCAGATACGCAGCTCTCCGAAGCTAAGTGCCGGTCCCGGGCTTCTTTCGGCAAAAGCCGCTCTTAGATTGTCACCGCGACCGGCCCAATGCTCTGTGTGCGAAGAAGACGCTTCTTCGCCTCCGGGAGAATCGGCGAGCGGCAGCTTCCCAAAGGCGAAGATGCAAGCCGCACCACACAGGAACAGTGTGGGCAGCCTTCAGACATAGAGAAAACAGTACTTTACCACTCTCCTGCCTTTTCCATGGTTATTATATTGGAAAAGAACGAGTTTTGGACAACTACCTTTCATTCTTGCAAAAGTCTTTCCAGACCTCCGTGCAAGCTTTAGAACAAGATTTTGGATGTTTACTTTCCTGGCAGAGTTTCTCTTTGCAAGATATGGTGGAAAAGCTTTTTGCTGAGTGTAGAGCGGCAAGACACGCAGAAGACGCAGATACGCAGCTCTCCGAAACTAAGTGCCGGTCCCGGGCTTCTTTCGGCACAAACCGCTCTCAGGAGCTCCCTGCGCTCGCCACAATGCTCTGTGTGTGAAGAAGCCGATTCTTCGCCTGCGGGAGAATCGGCGAGCGGCAGCTTCCCAAAGGCGAAGATGCAAGCCGCACCATGCATGCACAGTGTGGGCAGCCTTCAGACTTAGAGAAAACAGTACTTTACCACTCTCCAGCCTTTTCAATGGTTATTATATTGGAAAAGAACGAGTTTTGGACAACTACCTTTCATTCTTGCCAAACTCTTTGCAGACCTCCGTGCAAGCTTTAGAACAAGATTTTGGATGTTTTCTTTCCTGGCAGAGTTTCTCTTTGCAAGATATGGTGGAAAAGCTTTTTGCTGAGTGTTGAGCGGCAAGACACGCAGAAGACGCAGACACGCGGCTCTCCGAAGCTGAGTGCCGGTCCATGACTTCTTTCGGCAGAAGCCGCTCTTAGGTGCTCACCGCGACCGGCCCAATGCTCTGTGTGCGAAGAAGCCGCTTCTTCGCCTCCGGGAGAATCGGCGAGCGGCAGCTTCCCAAAGGCGAAGATGCAAGCTGCACCACACAGGCACAGTGTGGGCAGCATTCAGACTTAGAGAAAACAGTACTTTACCACTCTCCTGCCTTTTCCATGGTTATTATATTGGAAAAGAACGAGTTTTGGACAACAACCTTTCATTCTTGCAAAAGTCTTTGTAGACCTCCATGCAAGCTTTAGAACAAGATTTTGGATGTTTTCTTTCCTGGCAGAGTTTCTCTTTGCAAGATATGGTGGAAAAGCTTTTTGCTGAGTGTTGAGCGGCAAGACACGCAGAAGACGCAGATACGCAGCTCTCCGAAGCTAAGTGCCGGTCCCGGGCATCTTTCGGCACAAACCGCTCTAAGGAGCTCCCTGCGCTCGCCACAATGCTCTGTGTGCGAAGAAGCCGCTTCTTCACCTCCAGGAGAATCGGCGAGCGGCAGCTTCCCAAAGGCGAAGATGCAAGCTGCACCACACAGGCACAGTGTGGGCAGCATTCAGACTTAGAGAAAACAGTACTTTACCACTCTCCTGCCTTTTCCATGGTTATTATATTGGAAAAGAACGAGTTTTGGACAACAACTTTTGATTCTTACAAAAGTCTTTGCAGACATCTGTGCAAGCTTTAGAACAAGATTTTGGATGTTTTCTTTCCTGGCAGAGTTTCTCTTTGCAAGATATGGTGGAAAAGCTTTTTGCTGAGTGTTGAGCGGCAAGACACGCAGAAGACGCAGACACGCAGCTCTCCGAAGCTAAGTGCCGGTCCACGGCTTCTTTCGGCAGAAGCCGCTCTTAGGTGCTCACCGCGACCGGCCCAATGCTCTGTGTGCGAAGAAGCAGCTTCTTCGCCTCCGGGAGAATCGGTGAGCGGCAGCTTCCCAAAGGCAAAGATGCAAGCCGCCCCATGCAGGCACAGTGTGGGCAGCCTTCAGACATAGAGAAAACAGTACTTTACCACTCTCCTGCCTTTTCCATGGTTATTATATTGGAAAAGAACGAGTTTTGGACAACAACCTTTCATTCTTGCAAAAGTCTTTGCAGACCTCCGTGCAAGCTTTAGAACAAGATTTTGGATGTTTTCTTTCCTGGCAGAGTTTCTCTTTGCAAGATATGGTGGAAAAGCTTTTTGCTGAGTGTAGAGCGGCAAGACACGCAGAAGACGCAGATACGCAGCTCTCCGAAACTAAGTGCCGGTCCACGGCTTCTTTCGGCAGAAGCCGCTCTTAGGTGCTCACCGCGACCGGCCCAATGCTCTGTGTGCGAAGAAGCCGCTTCTTCGCCTCCAGGAGAATCGGCGAGCGGCAGCTTCCCAAAGGCGAAGATGCAAGCCTCACCATGCATGCACAGTGTGGGCAGCCTTCAGACTTAGAGAAAACAGTACTTTACCACTCTCCTGCCTTTTCCATGGTTATTCTATTGGAAAAGAACGAGTTTTGGACAACATCCTTTCATTCTTGCAAAAGTCTTTGCAGACCTCCATGCAAGCTTTAGAACAAGATTTTGGATGTTTTCTTTCCTGGCAGAGTTTCTCTTTGCAAGATATGGTGGAAAAGCTTTTTGCTGAGTGTTGAGCGGCAAGACACGCAGAATAAGCAGACACGCAGCTCTCCGAAGCTAAGTGCCGGTCCCGGGCTTCTTTCGGCAAAAGCCTCTCTTAGATTGTCACCGCGACCGGCCACAATGCTCTGTGTGCGAAGAAGCCGCTTCTTCGCCTCCGAGAGAATCGGTGAGCGGCATCTTCCCAAATGCGAAGATGCAAGCCGCACCATGCAGGCACAGTGTGGGCAGCCTTCAGACTTAGAGAAAACAGTACTTTACCACTCTCCTGCCTTTTCCATTGTTATTATATTGGGAAAGAACGAGTTTTGGACAACAACCTTTCATTCTTGCAAAAGTTTTTGCAGACCTCTGTGCAAGCTTTAGAACAAGATTTTGGATGTTTTCTTTCCTGGCAGAGTTTCTCCTTGCAAGATATGGTGGAAAAGCTTTTTGCTGAGTGTAGAGCGGCAAGACACGCAGAAGACGCAGATACGCAGCTGTCCGAAGCTAAGTGCCGGTCCACGGCTTCTTTCGGCAGAAGCCGCTCTTAGATTGCCACCGCGACCGGCCCAATGCTCTGTGTGCGAAGAAGCGGCTTCTTCGCCTCCGGGCGAATCGGTGAGCGGCAGCTTCCCAAAGGCGAAGATGCAAGCCGCACCATGCAGGCACAGTGTGGGCAGCATTCAGACTTAGAGAAAACAGTACTTTACCACTCTCCTGCCTTTTCCATGGTTATTATATTGGAAAAGAACGAGTTTTGGACAACAACCTTTCATTCTTGCCAAACTCTTTGCAGACCTCCGTGCAAGCTTTAGAACAAGATTTTGGATGTTTTCTTTCCTGGCAGAGTTTCTCTTTGCAAGATATGGTGGAAAAGCTTTTTGCGGAGTGTTGAGCGGCAAGACACGCAGAAGACGCAGACACGCAGCTCTCCGAAGCTAAGTGCCGGTCCATGGCTTCTTTCGGCAGAAGCCGCTCTTAGGTGCTCACCGCGGCCGGCCCAATGCTCTGTGTGCGAAGAAGCAGCTTCTTCGCCTCCGGGAGAATCGGCGAGCGGCAGCTTCCCAAAGGCGAAGATGCAAGCCGCCCCTTGCAGGCACAGTGTGGGCAGCCTTCAGACTTAGAGAAAACAGTACTTTACCACTCTCCTGCCTTTTCCATGGTTATTCTATTGGAAAAGAACGAGTTTTGGACAACTACCTTTCATTCTTGCCAAACTCTTTGCAGACCTCCATGCAAGCTTTAGAACAAGATTTTGGATGTTTTCTTTCCTGGCAGAGTTTCTCTTTGCAAGATATGGTGGAAAAGTTTTTTGCTGAGTGTTGAGCGGCAAGACACGCAGAAGACGCAGATACGCAGCTCTCCGAAGCTAAGTGCCGGTCCCGGGCTTCTTTCGGCAAAAGCCGCTCTTAGATTGTCACCGCGACCGGCCCAATGCTCTGTGTGCGAAGAAGCCGCTTCTTCGCCTCCGGGAGAATCGGCGAGCGGCAGCTTCCCAAAGGCGAAGATGCAAGCCGCACCACGCAGGCACAGTGTGGGCAGCCTTCAGACTTAGAGAAAACAGTACTTTACCACTCTCCTGCCTTTTGCATGGTTATTATATTGGAAAAGAACGAGTTTTGGACAACTACCTTTCATTCTTGCAAAAGTCTTTGCAGACCTCCGTGCAAGCTTTAGAACAAGATTTTGGATGTTTTCTTTCCTGGCAGAGTTTCTCTTTGCAAGATATGGTGGAAAAGCTTTTTGCTGAGTGTTGAGCGGCAAGACACGCAGAAGACGCAGATACGCAGCTCTCCGAAGCTAAGTGCCGGTCCCGGGCTTCTTTCGGCAAAAGCCGCTCTTAGATTGTCACCGCGACCGGCCCAATGCTCTGTGTGCGAAGAAGACGCTTCTTCGCCTCCGGGAGAATCGGCGAGCAGCAGCTTCCCAAAGGCGAAGATGCAAGCTGCACCACACAGGCACAGTGTGGGCAGCATTCAGACTTAGAGAAAACAGTACTTTACCACTCTCCTGCCTTTTCCATGGTTATTATATTGGAAAAGAACGAGTTTTGGACAACAACCTTTCATTCTTGCAAAAGTCTTTGTAGACCTCCATGCAAGCTTTAGAACAAGATTTTGGATGTTTTCTTTCCTGGCAGAGTTTCTCTTTGCAAGATATGGTGGAAAAGCTTTTTGCTGAGTGTTGAGCGGCAAGACACGCAGAAGACGCAGATACGCAGCTCTCCGAAGCTAAGTGCCGGTCCCGGGCATCTTTCGGCACAAACCGCTCTAAGGAGCTCCCTGCGCTCGCCACAATGCTCTGTGTGCGAAGAAGCCGCTTCTTCGCCTCCGGGAGAATCGGCGAGCGGTAGCTTCCCAAAGGCGAAGATGCAAGCTGCACCACACAGGCACAGTGTGGGCAGCATTCAGACTTAGAGAAAACAGTACTTTACCACTCTCCTGCCTTTTCCATGGTTATTTTATTGGAAAAGAACGAGTTTTGGACAACAACCTTTCATTCTTGCAAAAGTCTTTGCAGACCTCCGTGCAAGCTTTAGAACAAGATTTTGGATGTTTTCTTTCCTGGCAGAGTTTCTCTTTGCAAGATATGGTGGAAAAGCTTTTTGCTAAGTGTTGAGCGGCAAGACACGCAGAAGACGCAGATACGCAGCTCTCCGAAGCTAAGTGCCGGTCCCGGGCTTCTTTCGGCAAAAGCCGCTCTTAGATTGTCACCGCGACCGGCCCAATGCTCTGTGTGCGAAGAAGCCGCTTCTTCGCCTGCGGGAGAATCGGCGAGCGGCAGCTTCCCAAAGGCGAAGATGCAAGCCGCACCACACAGGAACAGTGTGGGCAGCCTTCAGACATAGAGAAAACAGTACTTTACCACTCTCCTGCCTTTTCCATGGTTATTATATTGGAAAAGAACGAGTTTTGGACAACTACCTTTCATTCTTGCCAAACTCTTTGCAGACCTCCGTGCAAGCTTTAGAACAAGATTTTGGATGTTTTCTTTCCTGGCAGAGTTTCTCTTTGCAAGATATGGTGGAAAAGCTTTTTGCTGAGTGTTGAGCGGCAAGACACGCAGAAGACGCAGACACGCGGCTCTCCGAAGCTGAGTGCCGGTCCACGACTTCTTTCGGCAGAAGCCGCTCTTAGGTGCTCACCACGACCGGCCCAATGCTCTGTGTGCGAAGAAGCCGCTTCTTCGCCTCCGGGAGAATCGGCGAGCGGCAGCTTCCCAAAGGCGAAGATGCAAGCTGCAGCACACAGGCACAGTGTGGGCAGCATTCAGACTTAGAGAAAACAGTACTTTACCACTCTCCTGCCTTTTCCATGGTTATTATATTGGAAAAGAACGAGTTTTGGACAACAACCTTTCATTCTTGCAAAAGTCTTTGTAGACCTCCATGCAAGCTTTAGAACAAGATTTTGGATGTTTTCTTTCCTGGCAGAGTTTCTCTTTGCAAGATATGGTGGAAAAGCTTTTTGCTGAGTGTTGAGCGGCAAGACACGCAGAAGACGCAGATACGCAGCTCTCCGAAGCTAAGTGCCGGTCCCGGGCATCTTTCGGCACAAACCGCTCTAAGGAGCTCCCTGCGCTCGCCACAATGCTCTGTGTGCGAAGAAGCCGCTTCTTCGCCTCCGGGAGAATCGGCGAGCGGCAGCTTCCCAAAGGCGAAGATGCAAGCTGCACCACACAGGCACAGTGTGGGCAGCATTCAGACTTAGAGAAAACAGTACTTTACCACTCTCCTGCCTTTTCCATGGTTATTCTATTGGAAAAGAACGAGTTTTGGACAACAACTTTTGATTCTTACAAAAGTCTTTGCAGACATCTGTGCAAGCTTTAGAACAAGATTTTGGATGTTTTCTTTCCTGGCAGAGTTTCTCTTTGCAAGATATGGTGGAAAAGCTTTTTGCTGAGTTTTGAGCGGCAAGACACGCAGAAGACGCAGACACGCAGCTCTCCGAAGCTAAGTGCCGGTCCACGGCTTCTTTCGGCAGAAGCCGCTCTTAGGTGCTCACCGCGACCGGCCCAATGCTCTGTGTGCGAAGAAGCAGCTTCTTCGCCTCCGGGAGAATCGGTGAGCGGCAGCTTCCCAAAAGCGAAGATGCAAGCCGCCCCATGCAGGCACAGTGTGGGCAGCCTTCAGACATAGAGAAAACAGTACTTTACCTCTCTCCTGCCTTTTCCATGGTTATTCTATTGGAAAAGAACGAGTTTTGGACAACAACCTTTCATTCTTGCAAAAGTCTTTGCAGACCTCCGTGCAAGCTTTAGAACAAGATTTTGGATGTTTTCTTTCCTGGCAGAGTTTCTCTTTGCAAGATATGGTGGAAAAGCTTTTTGCTGAGTGTAGAGCGGCAAGACACGCAGAAGACGCAGACACGCAGCTCTCCGAAACTAAGTGCCGGTCCACGGCTTCTTTCGGCAGAAGCCGCTCTTAGGTGCTCACCGCGACCGGCCCAATGCTCTGTGTGCGAAGAAGCCGCTTCTTCGCCTCCAGGAGAATCGGCGAGCGGCAGCTTCCCAAAGGCGAAGATGCAAGCCGCACCATGCATGCACAGTGTGGGCAGCCTTCAGACTTAGAGAAAACAGTACTTTACCACTCTCCTGCCTTTTGCATGGTTATTATATTGGAAAAGAACGAGTTTTGGACAACTACCTTTCATTCTTGCCAAACTCTTTGCAGACCTCCGTGCAAGCTTTAGAACAAGATTTTGGATGTTTTCTTTCCTGGCAGAGTTTCTCTTTGCCAGATATGGTGGAAAAGCTTTTTGCTGAGTGTTGAGCGGCAAGACACGCAGAAGACGCAGACACGCGGCTCTCCGAAACTGACTGCCGGTCCACGGCTTCTTTCGGCAGAAGCCGCTCTTAGGTGCTCACCGCGACCGGCCCAATGCTCTGTGTGCGAAGAAGCCGCTTCTTCGCCTCCGGGAGAATCGGCGAGGAGCAGCTTCCCAAAGGCGAAGATGCAAGCTGCACCACACAGGCACAGTGTGGGCAGCATTCAGACTTAGAGAAAACAGTACTTTACCTCTCTCCAGCCTTTTCCATGGTTATTATATTGGAAAAGAACGAGTTTTGGACAACAACCTTTCATTCTTGCAAAAGTCTTTGCAGACCTCCATGCAAGCTTTAGAACAAGATTTTGGATGTTTTCTTTCCTGGCAGAGTTTCTCTTTGCAAGATATGGTGGAAAAGCTTTTTGCTGAGTGTTGAGCGGCAAGACACGCAGAAGACGCAGATACGCAGCTCTCCAAAGCTAAGTGCCGGTCCCGGGCATCTTTCGGCACAAACCGCTCTAAGGAGCTCCCTGCGCTCGCCACAATGCTCTGTGTGCGAAGAAGCCGCTTCTTCGCCTGCGGGAGAATCGGCGAGCGGCAGCTTCCCAAAGGCGAAGATGCAAGCTGCACCACACAGGCACAGTGTGGGCAGCATTCAGACTTAGAGAAAACAGTACTTTACCACTCTCCTGCCTTTTCCATTGTTATTATATTGGAAAAGAACGAGTTTTGGACAACAACTTTTGATTCTTACAAAAGTCTTTGCAGACATCTGTGCAAGCTTTAGAACAAGATTTTGGATGTTTTCTTTCCTGGCAGAGTTTCTCTTTGCAAGATATGGTGGAAAAGCTTTTTGCTGAGTGTTGAGCGGCAAGAAACACAGAAGACACAGACACGCAGCTCTCCGAAGCTAAGTGCCGGTCCCGGGCTTCTTTCGGCACAAACCGCTCTCAGGAGCTCCCGGCGCTCGCCGCAATGTTCTGTGTGCGAAGAAGCAGCTTCTTCACCTCCGGGAGAATCGGCGAGCGGCAGCTTCCCAAAGGCGAAGATGCAAGCCGCACCATGCAGGCACAGTGTGGGCAGCCTTCAGACTTAGAGAAAACAGTACTTTACCTCTCTCCTGCCTTTTCCATTGTTATTATATTGGAAAAGAACGAGTTTTGGACAACAACCTTTCATTCTTGCAAAAGTCTTTGCAGACCTCCATGCAAGCTTTAGAACAAGATTTTGGATGTTTTCTTTCCTGGCAGAGTTTCTCTTTGCAAGATATGGTGGAAAAGCTTTTTGCTGAGTGTAGAGCGGCAAGACACGCAGAAGACGCAGATACGCAGCTCTCCGAAACTAAGTGCCGGTCCACGGCTTCTTTCGGCAGAAGCCGCTCTTAGGTGCTCACCGCGACTGGCCCAATGCTCTGTGTGCGAAGAAGCCGCTTCTTCGCCTCCAGGAGAATCGGCGAGCGGCAGCTTCCCAAAGGCGAAGATGCAAGCCGCACCATGCATGCACAGTGTGGGCAGCCTTCAGACTTAGAGAAAACAGTACTTTACCACTCTCCTGCCTTTTGCATGGTTATTATATTGGAAAAGAACGAGTTTTGGACAACTACCTTTCATTCTTGCCAAACTCTTTGCAGACCTCCGTGCAAGCTTTAGAACAAGATTTTGGATGTTTTCTTTCCTGGCAGAGTTTCTCTTTCCCAGATATGGTGGAAAAGCTTTTTGCTGAGTGTTGAGTGGCAAGACACGCAGAAGACGCAGACACGCGGCTCTCCGAAGCTGACTGCCGGTCCACGGCTTCTTTCGGCAGAAGCCGCTCTTAGGTGCTCACCGCGACCGGCCCAATGCTCTGTGTGCGAAGAAGCCGCTTCTTCGCCTCCGGGAGAATCGGCGAGCGGCAGCTTCCCAAAGGCGAAGATGCAAGCCGCACCACACAGGCACAGTGTGGGCAGCATTCAGACTTAGAGAAAACAGTACTTTACCACTCTCCTGCCTTTTCCATGGTTATTATATTGGAAAAGAACGAGTTTTGGACAACAACCTTTCATTCTTGCAAAAGTCTTTGCAGAACTCCGTGCAAGCTTTAGAACAAGATTTTGGATGTTTTCTTTCCTGGCAGAGTTTCTCTTTGCAAGATATGGTGGAAAAGCTTTTTGCTGAGTGTTGAGCGGCAAGACACGCAGAAGACACAGACACGCAGCTCTCCGAAGCTAAGTGCCGGTCCACGGCTTCTTTCGGCAGAAGCCGCTCTTAGGTGCTCACCGCGACCGGCCCAATGCTCTGTGTGCGAAGAAGCAGCTTCTTCGCCTCCGGGAGAATCGGCGAGCGGCAGCTTCCCAAAGGCGAAGATGCAAGCCGCACCATGCATGCACAGTGTGGGCAGCCTTCAGACTTAGAGAAAACAGTACTTTACCACTCTCCTGCCTTTTCCATTGAAGCCATTCATTATATTGAACAATAAGTTTTTGAGAAATAAAGAATTAAAAAGTATATCAAGGGAATCACAGAAGTTAATAAATAACCTAAAATACACTATTAGGAAGAACTTTGATCAGATATTTGGATAAGTTAATAAATAACCTAAAATACACTGTTAAGGAGCCCTAACTTTGATCATATATCTAGATAAGTTAACCAAAAATACACACAGAAGAAACTTTGGAATTAGAATATTTGAAGAGGAAACATTGGAATTAGAATATTTGAAGAAAAAGCAGAAATGGAAGCCAATAAGTTAAAGTGACCTGCCAAGCCGTCAGAATCAAGCCAACTACAACAATAACTTCTGCCAAGCCATGGAAAGACATGCCAAGAATAACAGGAAACTGCCCAAATTAGGAAAAGCTTAAAATTTAACGAAGGAAGACCAAGAATTCCTGGAAGACTCCGACTGTACTCCTGCCTACCTATGAATATGCATGTAATAATGATGTAATCCTTTTTCAAAATTGTATAAAAACCTGCTTTTGCTGTACACAATTTGGAAATCCATTTAGTGATTTCTCCAACGCGTTGCCAATAAATACCTCCTGCCTATAGACCTCAAATCCAGTCTCTGGGCAGCTTATTCTCGCCTTTTGGGGCAAAATTCGGCATCATTTTTGGCGACCGCGGCAGGACAGAAAAGGGTCCGTCCGAGCCTTGACTCGGGGGACCGGGACCTCTTCAGGGCCCCTGACGGAATTCTGTCAGAAGAGACCCCCATCCCCCAGCCAACGCGCATCGGTGGACAAGGACTTTCTGCATCTCCTGCTCCAAATTAAGAGGTATTTATCTTTGCTTATAGGTTTTATGGTAAAGCGCTTTATTGGGAAACGAGGGTCAGACGTGACCGCTCGAAGGGATTCCGGGGGACGCTCTGGTAAAAATATCCCAGCTGGGTTAGAGTCCCGGTAATAGAAACGCAGGTTAGAGTCCTGCTGGTAATAGAAACGCAGGTTAGAGTCCTGCTGGAAGGAATATTTGTTTTTCATTTATCTTGGTATTTTTGGGTTCTTCATATTGTGTGGGAAACTGTTTTAATATTGTGTTTAATGTTATATTTACTGTGAATTAAGGGTCAAGAACTTTTGGGTTCTTGTTGTGTGGGAAATTGTTTTAATATTGTGTTTAATGTTATATTTACTGTGAATTAATTGCTCTCTGAGACCGGGAGAGAGGTCGGTCAGTTTGTGGTGTTCTATGTGTCTGTTGCAAATTTTACAGGAGACATTTTCGGTCAGTTTGTGGTGTTCTATGTGCCTGTTGCAAATCTTACAGGAGACATTTTCGGTCAGTTTGTGGTGTTCTATGTGTCTGTTGCAAATCTTACAGGAGACATTTTGTCACTCTATGTAATCTTGTAGATAAAGGTGTGTGGGTATGGATGAGAGTGTATGAGACGCAGCATCGCTGCGAAGCGAGAGGGAGTCCCGCTCCGCAGTTCCTGTTCTTCGCGAGAAGCCAGGTCGGAAACGGACGAAGCGATTGGAAATTGTGTGTGTGGAGTGTTGCAATAAATTGGCAAACAGTACTTGCGGGAAAGGGATTGATCCGGTTAAACAGTAAATACAGCCACAGGGAATAGTAATGGGAGGTCAACAGAGTAAGGACGTAAATATGAAAACCCCCTTAGGATGTATCCTAAAGCACTGGAAGGACTTGGGAGGGATTCCGGGGGGAAACATAAGTAAAAAGACACTCCTTAAATATTGCACACAGTGGTGGCCATTGTATAAGTTAGATGACGATGAGAAATGGCCACCGGAGGGAACAACTAATTATAACACTATTTTACAACTGATGCTTTTCCTTCGTCGACTTAATAAATGGGACGAAGTGATGTATGCTGATATGTTCTTTACCTTAAGAAATAAACCGGAGTGGCAAAAAGAGTGCGGGGTAAACGTAGCACCTCAAGACCCCCTAGTACTAGCCCTGGAAAAAGATATGAAAGGCTTAAAGCCTAAAGAACGTTGCTGTGATGCATGTAGCATTGGGCAACAATGTCTTAAGTTAACAAGAAGGGACAGTGGGAAGGAGAGCGAAATAAGCCTGTGGGAATACCATCCATTCGCCCCAGGACGGGAAGGGCCTCTTGCCAGGCCAAAAGAGGAACAAGGGGATCCTAGCCCATTAAAGGAACTGGAACGATGGTGGAAATCTAAGTTTGGGCACAGCCCTCAGAAGCTTGACAACAGTTGGGAGGGGGGTGGCCCATTAAAATCGGGGACTAACAAGGGGGAAAGCAGCCCACGGGGACTGGATAGTCCACAGGGGTCGGGGAGCTACAGGGATGTTGGCAGCCCACCCAGACTAGAAGTTGAGAGGGAGGGGGGCAGCCCACATGGGGAAGAAAGCCGAGGGGAGACACGCAGCCTGCCCGAACTAAGTCCACGTGGGGATGGTGGCACACCTGGGAATGGAAGTTTAAGGAAATCAGGTACCTGTAGAATGGACACCAGCACACCGAGGACTGGAGACAAAGGTGACTCACTGGGGGGCAACGTCTCTAAGTTGAAATATAGTGAAAAGAATGACAATGAGGCATGCGAAAGGGGGGTGGAGAACGACTCACAGAAGCTGAATATAGTAATTCGTATAGAGGATAAGAGGGATGGAAGGGGAACAGAAGATGAGGAGGACGGTAGCCCGGAACAGGATAGGCACCGGCAGATGCGGGAAGAAAGGCGACAGATGCAGAGTGAGAGGTGGTTGGAAGATCCCGGGGAGGGGATTGGTCACTCGTATTATACCAGATCTGTGGCACAGCAAAGAGAGGAGGGGAACCATACGATAGCTCCTCTCCGACAACTTATGCCAATGGTAGGGGAGAGGACTAGAATAAAGGTGCCGTTCTCAACGAGTGATCTGAATAACTGGAGGGATGAGGCAAGGAACTTCAGGAGGAATCCAGAGGGAGTAGCAAAGAGGTTTGAATTAATGGCAAAGAATTTGGATATTGATTGGGAAGATATAGAGGTGATGCTGTCAGAGTTGACAGATACAGAAAGAGAACTCGTATTGGAAACCGGAAAACGACATGCTCAAGTGTTATCGGGGAGACTAGAAGATAATTTCCCCAGCAGTAAACCAGAATGGGACCCGGGCAATGAAGAGCATTATCGGAGGCTGGTGCAGTATAGAAAACTGATAGCGATGGGCTTGCGTAATGCGATCCCTAAGGCTATCAATTGGTCGATGCTATATGACATCAGGCAGGGAAAAGATGAGACCCCATCAGAGTTTTTGGATAGACTTCGGGCAGCCATGAGACAATACACACCCCTGGACCCAGCGACGGAAGAAGGTAAACAACACCTGTTGGGATTAATGATGGGACAAAGTAACCCGGACATTAGGAAGAGATTACAAAAGCTTGAGCATCCAGCAAACAAAAACCTGGAGGCGTTGCTGAATGAGGCATGGAAAGTGTATAATAATAGAGAAATAGAGGAAAAGAAAAAGGAAGATAAGAGGCTTGGTCGAATAGTGGCTGCAGCAATAACAGCTCAAAATACAAACCATTTGGGACCTAATACCAGGGGTAGGGGAAGGGGCTACCCAGTGGGAGGGGGAGGGAGGTTCCAACCCCACCCAACTAGAATAGGGCCAAACCAGTGTGCCTATTGTTTCCAAACGGGACACTGGAAACGTGAGTGCCCTCAACTAAGAGAAAGATCAATGGACACTACTACTATCGCACATCAGGGCAGTGAATGAGGGGGACCGGTGGGCCGTACCCTAGCAGACCCACTGGTTAAAATGGAGCTAGGGGAAGGTAAAAAGGAATTGGATTTTTTGATTGATACAGGAGCAACATTTTCGATTTTAAATCAAGAATTGGTACCTAAGAGTGATGAATTTGTACAAGTTGTGGGAGCAACAGGCCAACCAGAAAAAGCTTACTTTTTGAGACCTATCAAATACAAAATTGGGAAACAAATGGGGATTCACCAGTTTCTGTATTTGCCAAATTCACCAAAGCCTCTATTAGGAAGAGACTTACTGGAGAACTTGGGAGCCGTAATAAAATTCAACAAAGACAAATTGGAGTTTCAAGTAAGGGAAGAGCAACTGATTACAGCCCTGCAATTTTTGGGAATCAACTAGCCAAAGAACTAGAACAGTGGGAAAGGCCTCTGGGAGATGGTACTCTTTTGCAATATGTAGGTGACCTCCTAATAGCAACAGAAACAGAAGAAGAATGCATTGAATGGACTATTTCCCTGTTAAACTTTCTGGGTTTAAATGGATATCGAGTTTCTCAACAGAAAGCACAGTTGGTACAAGAAGAAGTGGTGTATCTGGGATATGAAGTTTCCAGAGGACAGCGATCCCTGGGAGCAGCCAGGAAAGAAGCCATCTGCCAAATGCCTAGACCAGAGACGGTAAGAGATTTGCGTGCCTTCCTGGGGATGACCGGTTGGTGTCGGCTATGGATCTATCAATACGGGATACTTGCCAAACCACTCTATGACTTACTAAAGGAAAGTAAGGATGTTCTAGTTTGGACTCCCGAGGCAAAGGGAGCCTATAAGAGACTGAAACAGGAACTCATGAGAGCACCAGCCTTGGGTCTTCCAGACGTGACAAAACCATTCTGGCTGTTTTCTCATGAGCGACAAGGAATGGCCCTAGGAGTCCTAGCACAACAGTTAGGACCACACAAAAGGGCTGTGGCCTACTTCTCCAAACAGTTGGATGAAGTGAGTAAAGGATGGCCTGGCTGTCTAAGAGCAGTAGCCGCAGTGATAATCAACATTGAAGAAGCCAGAAAGCTCACTCTGGGCCAGAAAATGACTGTGTTAGTAGCTCACACTGTGTCTGCTGTGTTAGAGCAGAAAGGAAACCACTGGCTGTCACCTTCCAGATTCCTAAAGTACCAAGCTATCTTGGCTGAGTCAGATGATGTTACTATCCAGGTAACTAACGTTGTGAACCCAGCTTCATTCCTAGAAGGGAAGACTTCAGCAGAACCCATCGAGCACGATTGCCTGGAAACAATCGAAGCCGTTTACTCCAGTCGCCCGGATCTCAAAGAAGAGCCATTCGAAGATGCAGATGACTGGTTCTCGGATGGTAGCAGCTTCGTAAAACAAGGAGTAAGAATGGCTGGTTATGCAGTAACTACCACAGAAGAGGTAATCGAGTCAAACCCTTTGCCTGCAGGGACCTCAGCCCAGAAGGCAGAATTGATAGCTCTGACCCGAGCTCTGGAATTGGCAGAGAACATGCGAATAAATATTTGGACAGACTCTAAATATGCCTTTTCTGTTGTGCATGCTCATGGAGCCATCTGGAAAGAAAGAGGACTGTTGACTACTCAAGGGAAAACAGTCAAACATGCGGAGGAAATCCTACGATTGCTAGAAGCAGTCCAACTCCCAGCACAAGTGGCCATAATGCATTGTAAAGGACACCTAAAAGGTAACACTACTCCAGAAGTTGGGAATAGAAAAGCAGATGCAGAAGCTAAATTAGCTGCTGCAAGAACCGGAGAGGTAAATATAACAGCTCTAATACCAGGAGAGCTGGATGTAAACCTCCAACCAAATTATCAGGAATCAGATCATAGATGGATTCAAAGGAATAAAGGTAAATTGTTAGACAGTGGATGGGGACAATTGGAGACAGGACAGTTGATAATACCAGGGAACCTAATGTGGCAGATTGTAAAGACGGAGCATGAAAAGGCCCATTGGGGTCTAGATCCGCTTTACCAATATTTGCAAGCCAGGATAGCAGGACCGAAATTATTTACTACTGTAAAGCACGTTACATCCCAGTGTGAGCGGTGTCTGAAAAACAACCCAAATACGGGAACCAAGGTACACCAAGGAGCCATCAATCGAGGTAAATTCCCAGGTGAAGTATGGCAAATTGATTTTTCTGAACTCCCAAGAAAAGGGGGGTTTCGGTATTTGTTGGTATTAACTGATACATTTTCTGGGAGGCCTGAAGCATTCCCTTGTAGGACAAATAAGGAAAGGGAAGTAACTAAAGTACTGTTGAATGAAATTATTCCACGGTTTGGGGTACCGAAGAGCATTTCTTCGGATAGGGGTACACATTTCTGTGCAAAAGTGGTGAGAGCAATAAGCAAAGCATTACAAATCAAATGGCAATTACACACGCCTTACCGTCCACAGGCTAGTGGGCAAGTGGAAAAGATGAATCATCTCATCAAACAGCAAATTGCCAAAATATGCCAGGAGACTAATTTGCAGTGGTATCAAGCTTTGCCTATTGCTCTGCTTAGGCTGAGAGTCAAACCAAGATCAAAAGAAAAGTTAAGCCCATTTGAAATTTTGTATGGTAGACCTTATGCTATGCAAATTGTAAATGGGGACGCTATAGACCAAATCGGTAACCAGTACATTTATGATTATGTAATTACGGTGGGGAAACAGTTCGATAAGAATGCTGCTGTGGTGATAGAGCACCAACCTAAACAACCTGATTGCAAATTGCATCCGTTTAATCCCGGTGATTGGGTGTATGTTAAGAATCTTTTAGGAAAACCCCTACAAGAGAAGTGGGAGGGACCTTTCCAAGTGCTGCTGACTACCTTCACCGCAGTTCGGATCAAGGAGCGACCCACGTGGATCCATTACTCTCGGGTCAAGAAGGCTCCGGAGAATAAACAAGAGGAACAGACATCATGATCCTGACTCCACCTCAGACCTTCACAACCCTGATCATTGGACTCTCGATAAGTATAGTTCTTCCCCAAGACTCTGCCCCAATAGACCCATGGTCTAATGCACACCAGTGTATCCACCCGGAGATGGAAACGGAACCGAAGGGATCCTATTTTGAGGTTTATGCCTTACGTAACAATCAGCCATACGCAAGTAAAGCGTGGAATCAGCCCACCATGGTAGCATACAAGGGAGACCTAATCCAAATTGGGTGTCGAGAACTTGACCTAGTAGAAGGAAAAACAAGGCGGCTAGTATTAACAATTCATCCCTTGATGGCAGCCTCTGAACATAACCTAATTACTTTTAGTCCAGTGAAAATGGGCAAGCCCACCGCCTGGATTCAGCTAAAGGGCCCAATTTCATGTCAGTGGAGTGACTTCAGGGAAGATCCACCCGGATCACAACCCCGAGACTCAGTAATTTATACAGAAGATCCTCTTGGGGAACTACATCCTCAAAACATAACCCTTGACCTTCACCCTCTTCTCTTTTCTGCAGGAAAGATTGTAGCATCTAGTGGTCCTGAGGAAGGGAAAGCACAGTGCGAGATGGCATTTAGATTGGATCAGTCGATGACCTTCACATGTGAAAGAGAGTTGAAAATGCTGGAAGTGGGTTCTGGTTTCCCTAAGCGTGCTGTCGGATATAAGGTGGCATTACCAGAGGACGTGATCCCATTGTACCCAGGTCTAGACTTGCCCCAAGAAACCACTCCACTGGTGGAATGTATAGCAGTGCATAACCTAACCTTTATAGGGCCTCAGGTGATAAGAAAATCCAATGAACAAAAATTATTGTTAGACCCCACTTATTCCCTGAAAAAGGTCCAGATGAACATTCACACCGATATTACATATTTGCAGAAGGATTGCCAACCATTTATACAGCAAAGCCTTAAGGGATGGAATGCATGGTTAGCAACAAGATCTCATCACAGAAGAGCACAAAGAGATATAAGTGGGTGGATTGGCACCGGATTTGGTATATTAAACACGATAGATCAAGAGGTGTTAGTAAACAAATTGAGTACTGTCACGTCGAACTTGGGGAAGCTTAAAATGCCTCTCAGTTCATCCATGATCACATTAGCAGAAACACAATCACTAGTAGTAAAATTGCTAACCATGGTAGCAAACAACACTGCGGAGGATTTCGCAAAGTTTGCTGACTATACAGGGGAACTTAGCAAAGAAATTGCACTAGCTATCCAATGCCCTCAGACGCAACAATGGGTACAATCAGTAGCGGCAGGAATAATGAGAGAAGGAACATCAGGTATATTACCTCTAGAGATAAGAGAAACAATATTAAAGGACAATCATACTACACAATTTGAAAAGGACCACCAAGCCTGGTGGCAATTAGTAAATTTCACTTATGAGCCTCAACAAGAACACATTGAAGCCTATGTCCTCACCATTAGTGCAGCAGAGGAAAGAGCTATCTTTCCTATCCTCACTCTTGGGACAATACATCAAGATGTCATTGTCAGGCCAATAGACCATAATGTCTGGGCCAGTTATGATAATACCAAAAATAGGTGGCAATCGGTTAGCACAGAAGCATGCATTCCTAGAGGACAATTAGGCTATGTCTGCGAAAACGCTGTAGTAGAAGCAGAAGATTTATGCTTAGATGCTGAAAATAGTGTATGTACATTTGAAATGCTTCCGCATAATAAAACACAATCACAAGTTTACTATATAGGGAATGGGTGCGCTTGCGTAAGGACAGCTTGTGACAATGTCACTATAGATAATTGCCAAATGGAGACTAACAATACTAACTTCTGTGTATGCAACTTCACCAAGATAGTAGGTTGTGATTTTCATTATACTGTCCCAATAACTACTCAACAGCTAATTAACACAGATTTTAACCTATATCGAGAGATACCGAAATTACAAATAGGGATGGACGTCAAAGTTCTTAAAGCAATGCTCGCACATCCTAAAGTAAAGAAATTGGTGCAAAAGGTGAATCAAACGACTAAACGAATGGTATGGCAGGTAGAACATAATTCGGAAAAAATAAAGAATATCCTGACCGAAGTGGAACAAGTAGGCCAGCAGCATTGGTGGGATATCTTTATAGGATACTCCCCAACAGCTACACAGGTCTTCAACTACCTGGTGCACCCAATGCTAATAGTAATTGTAATTCTGTTACTATTAACTCTCACAAATATTTGTATGTGGTGGAGACTAAGAATCATAATGAGAAGGACCCAAATGATTTGGGCTATGGTACGAGCGTATCAGCGCCCTATAGGATTAGAATTTGACGAAAGAATTCGTAAGTTATAAGAAAAGGGGGGAATGAAGCCATTCATTATATTGAACAATAAGTTTTTGAGAAATAAAGAATTAAAAAGTATATCAAGGGAATCACAGAAGTTAATAAATAACCTAAAATACACTATTAGGAAGAACTTTGATCAGATATTTGGATAAGTTAATAAATAGCCTAAAATACACTATTAGGAAGAGCTCTGATCAGATATTTGGATAAGTTAATAAATAACCTAAAATACACTGTTAAGGAGCCCTAACTTTGATCATATATCTAGATAAGTTAACCAAAAATACACACAGAAGAAACTTTGGAATTAGAATATTTGAAGAGGAAACATTGGAATTAGAATATTTGAAGAAAAAGCAGAAATGGAAGCCAATAAGTTAAAGTGACCTGCCAAGCCGTCAGAATCAAGCCAACTACAACAATAACTTCTGCCAAGCCATGGAAAGACATGCCAAGAATAACAGGAAACTGCCCAAATTAGGAAAAGCTTAAAATTTAACGAAGGAAGACCAAGAATTCCTGGAAGACTCCGACTGTACTCCTGCCTACCTATGAATATGCATGTAATAATGATGTAATCCTTTTTCAAAATTGTATAAAAACCTGCTTTTGCTGTACACAATTTGGAAATCCATTTAGTGATTTCTCCAACGCGTTGCCAATAAATACCTCCTGCCTATAGACCTCAAATCCAGTCTCTGGGCAGCTTATTCTCGCCTTTTGGGGCAAAATTCGGCATCACCATGGTTATTATATTGGAAAAGAACGAGTTTTGGACAACTAACTTTCATTCTTGCCAAACTCTTTGCAGACCTCCGTGCAAGCTTTAGAACAAGATTTTGGATGTTTTCTTTCCTGGCAGAGTTTCTCTTTGCAAGATATGGTGGAAAAGCTTTTTGCTGAGTGTTGAGCGGCAAGAAACGCAGAAGACGCAGATACGCAGCTCTCCGAAGCAAAGTGCCGGTCCACGGCTTCTTTCGGCAGAAGCCGCTCTTAGGTGATCACTGCGACCGGCCGAATGCTCTGTGTGCGAAGAAGCCGCTTCTTCGCCTCCGGGAGAATCGGCGAGCGGCAGCTTCCCAAATGCGAAGATGCAAGCCGCACCATGCAGGCACAGTGTGGGCAGCCTTCAGACTTAGAGAAAACAGTACTTTACCTCTCTCCAGCCTTTTCCATGGTTATTATATTGGAAAAGAACGAGTTTTGGACAACAACCTTTCATTCTTGCAAAAGTCTTTGCAGACCTCTGTGCAAGCTTTAGAACAAGATTTTGGATGTTTTCTTTCCTGGCAGAGTTTCTCTTTGCAAGATATGGTGGAAAAGCTTTGTGCTGAGTGTAGAGCGGCAAGACACGCAGAAGACGCAGACACGCAGCTCTCCGAAACTAAGTGCCGGTCCACGGCTTCTTTCGGCAGAAGCCGCTCTTAGGTGCTCACCGCGACCGGCCCAATGCTCTGTGTGCGAAGAAGCTGCTTCTTCGCCTCCAGGAGAATCGGCGAGCGGCAGCTTCCCAAAGGCGAAGATGCAAGCCGCACCATGCAGGCACAGTGTGGGCAGCCTTCAGACTTAGAGAAAACAGTACTTTACCACTCTCCTGCCTTTTGCATGGTTATTATATTGGAAAAGAACGAGTTTTGGACAACAACCTTTCATTCTTGCCAAACTCTTTGCAGACCTCCGTGCAAGCTTTAGAACAAGATTTTGGATGTTTTCTTTCCTGGCAGAGTTTCTCCTTGCAAGATATGGTGGAAAAGCTTTTTGCTGAGTGTTGAGCGGCAAGACACGCAGAAGTCGCAGACACGAAGCTCTCCGAAGCTAAGTGCCGGTCCACGGCTTCTTTCGGCAGAAGCCGCTCTTAGGTGCTCACTGCGACAGGCCAGATGCTCTGTGTGCGAAGAAGCCGCTTCTTCGCCTCCGGGAGAATCGGCGAGCGGCAGCTTCCCAAAGGCGAAGATGCAAGCCGCACCATGCAGGCACAGTGTGGGCAGCCTTCAGACTTAGAGAAAACAGTACTTTACCACTCTCCTGCCTTTTCCATGGTTATTATATTGGAAAAGAACGAGTTTTGGACAACTACCTTTCATTCTTGCCAAACTCTTTGCAGACCTCCGTGCAAGCTTTAGAACAAGATTTTGGATGTTTTCTTTCCTGGCAGAGTTTCTCTTTGCAAGATATGGTGGAAAAGCTTTTTGCTGAGTGTTGAGCGGCAAGACACGCAGAAGACGCAGATACGCAGCTCTCCGAAGCTAAGTGCCGGTCCCGGGCATCTTTCGGCACAAACCGCTCTCAGGAGCTCCCTGCGCTCGCCACAATGTTCTGTGTGCGAAGAAGCAGCTTCTTCGCCTGCGGGAGAATCGGCGAGCGGCAGCTTCCCAAAGGCGAAGATGCAAGCCGCACCACACAGGAACAGTGTGGGCAGCCTTCAGACATAGAGAAAACAGTACTTTACCACTCTCCTGCCTTTTCCATTGTTATTATATTGGAAAAGAACCAGTTTTGGACAACTACCTTTCATTCTTGCCAAACTCTTTGCAGACCTCCGTGCAAGCTTTAGAACAAGATTTTGGATGTTTTCTTTCCTGGCAGAGTTTCTCTTTGCAAGATATGGTGGAAAAGCTTTTTGCTGAGTGTTGAGCGGCAAGACACGCAGAAGACGCAGATACGCAGCTCTCCGAAGCTAAGTGCCGGTCCACGGCTTCTTTCGGCAGAAGCCGCTCTCAGGTGCTCACCGCGACCGGCGCAATGCTCTGTGTGCGAAGAAGCCGCTTCTTCGCCTCCGGGAGAATCGGCGAGCGGCAGCTTCCCAAAGGCGAAGATGCAAGCTGCACCACACAGGCACAGTGTGGGCAGCATTCAGACTTAGAGAAAACAGTACTTTACCACTCTCCTGCCTTTTCCATGGTTACTATATTGGAAAAGAACGAGTTTTGGACAACAAATTTTCATTCTTACAAAAGACTTTGCAGACATCTGTGCAAGCTTTAGAACAAGATTTTGGATGTTTTCTTTCCTGGCAGAGTTTCTCTTTGCAAGATATGCTGGAAAAGCTTTTTGCTGAGTGTTGAGCGGCAAGACACGCAGAAGACGCAGATACGCAGCTCTCCGAAGCTAAGTGCCGGTCCCGGGCTTCTTTCGGCACAAACCGCTCTCAGGAGCTCCCTGCGCTCGCCACAATGCTCTGTGTGCGAAGAAGCCGATTCTTCGCCTCCAGGAGAATCGGCGAGCGGCAGCTTCCCAAAGGCGAAGATGCAAGCCGCACCATGCAGGCACAGTGTGGGCAGCCTTCAGACTTAGAGAAAACAGTACTTTACCTCTCTCCTGCCTTTTCCATGGTTATTCTATTGGAAAAGAACGAGTTTTGGACAACTACCTTTCATTCTTGCCAAACTCTTTGCAGACCTCCGTGCAAGCTTTAGAACAAGATTTTGGATGTTTTCTTTCCTGGCAGAGTTTCTCTTTGCAAGATATGCTGGAAAAGCTTTTTGCTGAGTGTTGAGCGGCAAGACACGCAGAAGACGCAGATACGCAGCTCTCCGAAGCTAAGTGCCGGTCCACGGCTTCTTTCGGCAGAAGCCGCTCTTAGATTGTCACCGCGACCGGCCCAATGCTCTGTGTGCGAAGAAGCCGCTTCTTCGCCTCCGGGAGAATCGGTGAGCGGCAGCTTCCCAAAGGCGAAGATGCAAGCCGCACCATGCAGGCACAGTGTGGGCTGCATTCAGACTTAGAGAAAACAGTACTTTACCACTCTCCTGCCTTTTCTATGGTTATTCTATTGGAAAAGAACGAGTTTTGGACAACTACCTTTCATTCTTGCCAAACTCTTTGCAGACCTCCGTGCAAGCTTTAGAACAAGATTTTGGATGTTTTCTTTCCTGGCAGAGTTTCTCTTTGCAAGATATGGTGGAAAAGCTTTTTGCTGAGTGTTGAGCGGCAAGACACGCAGAAGACGCAGATACGCAGCTCTCCGAAGCTAAGTGCCGGTCCACGGCTTCTTTCGGCAGAAGCCGCTCTTAGGTGCTCACCGCGACCGGCCCAATGCTCTGTGTGCGAAGAAGCCGCTTCTTCGCCTCTGGGAGAATCGGCGAGCGGCAGCTTCCCAAACGCGAAGATGCAAGCTGCACCACACAGGCACAGTGTGGGCAGCATTCAGACTTAGAGAAAACAGTACTTTACCACTCTCCTGCCTTTTCCATGGTTATTATATTGGAAAAGAACGAGTTTTGGACAACTACCTTTCATTCTTGCCAAACTCTTTGCAGACCTCCGTGCAAGCTTTAGAACAAGATTTTGGATGTTTTCTTTCCTGGCAGAGTTTCTCTTTGCAAGATATGGTGGAAAAGCTTTTTGCTGAGTGTTGAGCGGCAAGACACGCAGAAGACGCAGATACGCAGCTCTCCAAAGCTAAGTGCCGGTCCCGGGCATCTTTCGGCACAAACCGCTCTCAGGCGCTCCCTGCGCTCGCCACAATGCTCTGTGTGCGAAGAAGCCGCTTCTTCGCCTCCGGGAGAATCAGTGAGCGGCAGCTTCCCAAAGGCGAAGATGCAAGCTGCGGCACACAGGCACAGTGCGGGCAGCCTTCAGACTTAGAGAAAACAGTACTTTACCACTCTCCTGCCTTTTCCATGGTTATTATATTGGAAAAGAACGAGTTTTGGACAACAACTTTTCATTCTTGCAAAAGTCTTTGCCGACCTCTGTGCAAGCTTTAGAACAAGATTTTGGATGTTTTCTTTCCTGGCAGAGTTTCTCTTTGCAAGATATGGTGGAAAAGCTTTTTGCTGAGTGTTGAGCGGCAAGACACGCAGAAGACGCAGATACACAGCTCTCCGAAGCTAAGTGCCGGTCCATGGCTTCTTTCGGCAGAAGCCGCTCTTAGATTGTCACCGCGACCGGCCCAATGCTCTGTGTGCGAAGAAGCAGCTTCTTCGCCTCCGGGAGAATCGGCGAGCGGCAGCTTCCCTAAGGCGAAGATGCAAGCTGCACTATGCAGGCACAGTGAGGGCTGCATTCAGACTTAGAGAAAACAGTACTTTACCCCTCTCCTGCCTTTTCCATGGTTATTATATTGGAAAAGAACGAGTTTTGGATAACTACCTTTCATTCTTGCCAAACTCTTTGCAGACCTCCACGCAAGCTTTAGAACAAGATTTTGGATGTTTTGTTTCCTGGCAGAGTTTCTCTTTGCAAGATATGGTGGAAAAGCTTTTTGCTGAGTGTTGAGCGGCAAGACACACAGAAGACGCAGACACGCAGCTCTCCGAAGCTAAGTGCCGGTCCACGGCTTCTTTCGGCAGAAGCCGCTCTTAGGTGCTCACCGCGACCGGCCCAATGCTCTGTGTGCGAAGAAGCAGCTTCTTCGCCTCCGGGAGAATCGGTGAGCGGCAGCTTCCCAAAGGCGAAGATGCAAGCCGCCCCATGCAGGCACAGTGTGGGCAGCCTTCAGACTTAGAGAAAACAGTACTTTACCACTCTCCTGCCTTTTCCATGGTTATTATATTGAAAAAGAACGAGTTTTGGACAACAACTTTTCATTCTTACAAAAGTCTTTGCAGACCTCCGTGCAAGCTTTAGAACAAGATTTTGGATGTTTTCTTTCCTGGCAGAGTTTCTCTTTGCAAGATATGGTGGAAAAGCTTTTTGCTGAGTGTTGAGCGGCAAGACACACAGAAGACGCAGATACGCAGCTCTCCAAAGCTAAGTGCCGGTCCCGGGCATCTTTCGGCACAAACCGCTCTCAGGCGCTCCCTGCGCTCGCCACAATGCTCTGTGTGCGAAGAAGCCGCTTCTTCGCCTCCGGGAGAATCGGTGAGCGGCAGCTTCCCAAAGGCGAAGATGCAAGCTGCACCACACAGGCACAGTGTTGGCAGCATTCAGACTTAGAGAAAACAGTACTTTACCACTCTCCTGCCTTTTCCATGGTTATTATATTGGAAAAGAACGAGTTTTGGACAACAACTTTTCATTCTTGCAAAAGTCTTTGCAGACCTCTGTGCGAGCTTTAGAACAAGATTTTGGATGTTTTCTTTCCTGGCAGAGTTTCTCTTTGCAAGATATGGTGGAAAAGCTTTTTGCTGAGTGTAGAGCGGCAAGACACGCAGAGGACGCAGATACGCAGCTCTCCGAAGCTAAGTGCCGGTCCATGGCTTCTTTCGGCAGAAGCCGCTCTTAGATTGTCACCGCGACCGGCCCAATGCTCTGTGTGCGAAGAAGCAGTTTCTTCGCCTCCGGGAGAATCGGCGAGCGGCAGCTTCCCTAAGGCGAAGATGCAAGCCGCACTATGCAGGCACAGCGTGGGCTGCATTCAGACTTAGAGAAAACAGTACTTTACCACTCTCCTGCCTTTTCCATGGTTATTATATTGGAAAAGAACGAGTTTTGGATAACTACCTTTCATTCTTGCCAAACTCTTTGCAGACCTCCGTGCAAGCTTTAGAACAAGATTTTGGATGTTTTCTTTCCTGGCAGAGTTTCTCTTTGCAAGATATGGTGGAAAAGCTTTTTGCTGAGTGTTGAGCGGCAAGACACACAGAAGACGCAGATACGCAGCTCTCCGAAGCTAAGTGCCGGTCCACGGCTTCTTTCGGCAGAAGCCGCTCTTAGGTGCTCACCGCGACCGGCCCAATGCTCTGTGTGCGAAGAAGCAGCTTCTTCGCCTCCGGGAGAATCGGTGAGCGGCAGCTTCCCAAAGGCGAAGATGCAAGCCGCCCCATGCAGGCACAGTGTGGGCAGCCTTCAGACTTAGAGAAAACAGTACTTTACCACTCTCCTGCCTTTTCCATGGTTATTATATTGGAAAAGAACGAGTTTTGGACAACAACTTTTCATTCTTACAAAAGTCTTTGCAGACCTCCGTGCAAGCTTTAGAACAAGATTTTGGATGTTTTCTTTCCTGGCAGAGTTTCTCTTTGCAAGATATGGTGGAAAAGCTTTTTGCTGAGTGTTGAGCGGCAAGACACGCAGAAGACGCAGATACGCAGCTCTCCGAAGCTAAGTGCCGGTCCCGGGCTTCTTTCGGCAAAAGCCGCTCTTAGATTGTCACCGCGACCGGCCCAATGCTCTGTGTGCGAAGAAGCCGCTTCTTCGCCTCCGAGAGAATCGGTGAGCGGCATCTTCCCAAATGCGAAGATGCAAGCCGCACCATGCAGGCACAGTGTGGGCAGCCTTCAGACTTAGAGAAAACAGTACTTTACCACTCTCCTGCCTTTTCCATGGTTATTATATTGGAAAAGAACGAGTTTTGGACGACAACCTTTCATTCTTGCAAAAGTTTTTGCACACCTCTGTGCAAGCTTTAGAACAAGATTTTGGATGTTTTCTTTCCTGGCAGAGTTTCTCTTTGCAAGATATGGTGGAAAAGCTTTTTGCTGAGTGTTGAGCGGCAAGACACGCAGAAGACGCAGATACGCAGCTCTCCGAAGCTAAGTGCCGGTCCACGGCTTCTTTCGGAAGAAGCCGCTCTTTGGTGCAAAACGCGACCGGCCCAATGCTCTGTGTGCGAAGAAGCAGCTTCTTCGCCTGCGGGAGAATCGGCGAGCGGCAGCTTCCCAAAGGCGGAGATGCAATCCGCACCACACAGGAACAGTGTGGGCAGCCTTCAGACATAGAGAAAACAGTACTTTACCACTCTCCTGCCTTTTCCATTGTTATTATATTGGAAAAGAACGAGTTTTGGGCAACAACTTTTCATTCTTGCAAAAGTCTTTGCAGACCTCCGTGCAAGCTTTAGAACAAGATTTTGGATGTTTTCTTTCCTGGCAGAGTTTCTCTTTGCAAGATATATTGGAAAAGCTTTTTGCTGAGTGTTGAGCGGCAAGACACGCAGAAGACGCAGAAGACGCAGCTCTCCGAAGCTAAGTGCCGGTCCCGGGCATCTTTCGGCACAAACCGCTCTCAGGAGCTCCCTGCGCTCGCCACAATGCTCTGTGTGCGAAGAAGCCGCTTCTTCGCCTCCGGGAGAATCGGCGAGCGGCAGCTTCCCAAAGGCGAAGATGCAAGCTGCACCACACAGGCACAGTGTGGGCAGCATTCAGACTTAGAGAAAACAGTACTTTACCACTCTCCTGCCTTTTCCATTGTTATTATATTGGAAAAGAACGAGTTTTGGATAACTACATTTCATTCTTGCCAAACTCTTTGCCGACCTCCGTGCAAGCTTTAGAACAAGATTTTGGATGTTTTCTTTCCTGGTAGAGTTTCTCTTTGCAAGATATGGTGGAAAAGCTTTTTGCTGAGTGTTGAGCGGCAAGACACGCAGTTGACGCAGACACGCAGCTCTCCGAAGTTAAGTGCCGGTCCACGGCTTCTTTCGGCAGAAGCCGCTCTTTGGTGCTCACCGCGACCGGCCCAATGCTCTGTGTGCGAAGAAGCAGCTTCTTCGCCTCCGGGAGAATCGGCGAGCGGCAGCTTCCCAAAGGCGAAGATGCAAGCCGCACCACGCAGGTACAGTGTGGGCAGCCTTCAGACTTAGAGAAAACAGTACTTTACCACTCTCCTGCCTTATCCATGGTTATTTTATTGGAAAAGAACGAGTTTTGGACAACAACTTTTCATTCTTGCAAAAGTCTTTGCAGACCTCCGTGCAAGCTTTAGAACAAGATTTTGGATGTTTTCTTTCCTGGCAGAGTTTCTCTTTGCAAGATATGGTGGAAAAGCTTTTTGCTGAGTGTTGAGCGGCAAGACACGCAGAAGACGCAGATACGCAGCTCTCCGAAGCTAAGTGCCGGTCCACGGCTTCTTTCGGCAAAAGCCGCTCTTAGGTGCTCACCGCGACCGGCCCAATGCTCTGTGTGCGAAGAAGCCGCTTCTTCGCCTCCGGGAGAATCGGTGAGCGGCATCTTCCCAAAGGCGAAGATGCAAGCCGCACCATGCAGGCACAGTGTGGGCAGCCTTCAGACTTAGAGAAAACAGTACTTTACCACTCTCCTGCCTTTTCCATGGTTATTATATTGGAAAAGAACGAGTTTTGGACAACAACCTTTCATTCTTGAAAAAGTTTTTGCAGACCTCTGTGCAAGCTTTAGAACAAGATTTTGGATGTTTTCTTTCCTGGCAGAGTTTCTCTTTGCAAGATATGGTGGAAAAGCTTTTTGCTGAGTGTTGAGCAGGAAGACACGCAGAAGACGCAGATACGCAGCTCTCCGAAGCTAAGTGCCGGTCCACGGCTTCTTTCGGCAGAAGCCGCTCTTAGATTGTCACCGCGACTGGCCCAATGCTCTGTGTGCGAAGAAGCCGCTTCTTCGCCTCCGGGAGAATCGGCGAGCGGCAGCTTCCCAAAGGCGAAGATGCAAGCCGCACCATGCAGTCACAGTGTGGGCAGCCTTCAGACTTAGAGAAAACAGTACTTTACCACTCTCCTGCCTTTTCCATGGTTATTATACTGGAAAAGAACGAGTTTTGGACAACAACTTTTCATTCTTGCAAAAGTCTTTGCAGACCTCTGTGCAAGCTATAGAACAAGATTTTGGATGTTTTCTTTCCTGGCAGAGTTTCTCTTTGCAAGATATGGTGGAAAAGCTTTTTGCTGAGTGTTGAGCGGCAAGACACGCAGAAGACGCAGATACGCAGCTCTCCGAAGCTAAGTGCCGGTCCCGGGCTTCTTTCGTCACAAACCGCTCTTAGATTGTCACTGCGACCGGCCCAATGCTCTGTGTGCGAAGAAGCAGCTTGTTCGCCTCTGGGAGAATCGGCGAGCGGCAGCTTCCCAAAGGCGAAGATGCAAGCCGCACCACACAGGCACAGTGTGGGCAGCCTTCAAACTTAGAGAAAACAGTACTTTACCACTCTCCTGCCTTTTCCATGGTTATTCTATTGGAAAAGAACGAGTTTTGGACAACTACCTTTCATTCTTGCCAAACTCTTTGCAGATGTCCGTGCAAGCTTTAGAACAAGATTTTGGCTGTTTTCTTTCCTGGCAGAGTTTCTCTTTGCAAGATATGATGGAAAAGCTTTTTGCTGAGTGTAGAGCGGCAAGACACGCAGAAGACGCAGATACGCAGCTCTCCGAAGCTAAGTGCCGGTCCATGGCTTCTTTCGGCAGAAGCCGCTCTTAGGTGTTCACCGCGACCGGCCCAATGCTCTGTGTGCGAAGAAGCCGCTTCTTCGCCTCTGGGAGAATCGGCGAGTGGCAGCTTCCCAAAGGCGAAGATGCAAGCTGCACCACACAGGCACAGTGTGGGCAGCATTCAGACTTAGAGAAAACAGTACTTTACCACTCTCCTGCCTTTTCCATGGTTATTATATTGGAAAAGAACGAGTTTTGGACAACAACCTTTCATTCTTGCCAAACTCTTTGCAGACCTCCGTGCAAGCTTTAGAACAAGATTTTGGACGTTTTCTTTCCTGGCAGAGTTTCTCTTTGCAAGATATGGTGGAAAAGCTTTTTGCTGAGTGTTGAGCGGCAAGACACGCAGAAGACGCAGATACGCAGCTCTCCAAAGCTAAGTGCCGGTCCCGGGCTTCTTTCGGCACAAACCACTCTCAGGAGCTCCCTGCGCTCGCCACAATGCTCTGTGTGCGAAGAAGCCGCTTCTTCGCCTCCGGGAGAATCGGTGAGCGGCAGCTTCCCAAAGGCGAAGATGCAGGCCGCACCACGCAGGCACAGTGTGGGCAGCCTTCAGACTTAGAGAAACTAGTACTTTACCACTCTCCTGCCTTTTCCATGGTTATTATATTGGAAAAGAACGAGGTTTGGACAACAACCTTTCATTCCTGCCAAACTCTTTGCCGATCTCCGTGCAAGCTTTAGAACTAGATTTTGGCTGTTTTCTTTCCTGGCAGAGTTTCTCTTTGCAAGATATGGTGGAAAAGCTTTTTGCTGAGTGTAGAGCGGCAAGACACGCAGAAGACACAGATACGCAGCTCTCTGAAGCTAAGTGCCGGTCCCGGGCTTCTTTCGGCACAAACCACGCTCAGGAGCTCCCTGCGCTCGCCACAATGCTCTGTGTGCGAAGAAGCCGCTTCTTCGCACACAGAGAATCGGTGAGCGGCAGCTTCCCAAAGGCGAAGATGCAGGCCGCACCACGCAGGCACAGTGTGGGCAGCCTTCAGACTTGCATAAACTAGTACTTTACCACTCTCCTGCCTTTTCCATGGTTATTATATTGGAAAAGAACGAGTTTTGGACAACAACCTTTCATTCTTGCCAAACTCTTTGCAGATCTCCGTGCAAGCTTTAGAACAAGATTTTGGCTGTTTTCTTTCCTGGCAGAGTTTCTCCTTGCAAGATATGGTGGAAAAGCTTTTTGCTGAGTGTTGAGCGGCAAGACACGCAGAAGACGCAGATACGCAGCTCTCCGAAGCTATGTGCCGGTCCACGGCTTCTTTCGGCAGAAGCCGCTCTTAGGTGCTCACTGCGACCGGCCCAATGCTCTGTGTGCGAAGAAGCCGCTTCTTCGCCTCCGGGAGAATCGGTGAGCGGCAGCTTCCCAAAGGCGAAGATGCAAGCCGCACCATGCAGGCACAGTGTGGGCAGCCTTCAGACTTAGAGAAAACAGTACTTTACCCCTCTCCTGCCTTTTCCATGGTTATTATATTGGAAAAGAACGAGTTTTGGACAACTACCTTTCATTCTTTCCAAACTCTTTGCAGACCTCCGTGCAAGCTTTAGAAGAAGATTTTGGATGTTTTCTTTCCTGGCAGAGTTTCTCTTTGCGAGATATGGTGGAAAAGTTTTTTGCTGAGTGTTGAGCGGCAAGACACGCAGAAGACGCAGATACGCAGCTCTCCGAAGCTAAGTGCCGGTCCCGGGCTTCTTTCGGCACAAACCGCACTTAGATTTTCACTCCGCTCGCCACAATGCTCTGTGTGCGAAGAAGCCGCTTCTTCGCCTCCGGGAGAATCGGTGAGCGGCAGCTTCCCAAAGGCGAAGATGCAAGCCGCACCATGCAGGCACAGTGTGGGCAGCCTTCAGACTTAGAGAAAACAGTACTTTACCCCTCTCCTGCCTTTTCCATGGTTATTATATTGGAAAAGAACGAGTTTTGGACAACTACCTTTCATTCTTGCCAAACTCTTTGCAGACCTCCGTGCAAGCTTTAGAAGAAGATTTTGAATGTTTTCTTTCCTGGCAGAGTTTCTCTTTGCGAGATATGGTGGAAAAGTTTTTTGCTGAGTGTTGAGCGGCAAGACACGCAGAAGACGCAGATACGCAGCTCTCCGAAGCTAAGTGCCGGTCCCGGGCTTCTTTCGGCACAAACCGCTCTTAGATTTTCACTGCGCTCGCCACAATGCTCTGTGTGCGAAGAAGCAGCTTCTTCGCCTCCGGGAGAATCGGCGAGCGGCAGCTTCCCAAAGGCGAAGATGCAAGCCGCACCACACAGGAACAGTGTGGGCAGCCTTCAGACATAGAGAAAACAGTACTTTACCCCTCTCCTGCCTTTTCCATGGTTATTATATTGGAAAAGAACGAGTTTTGGACAACAACCTTTCATTCTTGCAAAAGTCTTTGCAGACCTCCGTGCAAGCTTTAGAACAAGATTTTGGATGTTTTCTTTCCTGGCAGAGTTTCTCTTTGCAAGATATGGTGGAAAAGCTTTTTGCTGAGTGTAGAGCGGCAAGACACGCAGAAGACGCAGATACGGAGCTCTCCGAAGCTAGAGTGCCGGTCCACGGCTTCTTTCGGCAGAAGCCGCACTAAGGTGCTCACCGCGACCGGCCCAATGCTCTGTGTGCGAAGAAGCCGCTTCTTCGCCTCCGGGAGAATCGGCGAGCGGCAGCTTCCCAAAGGCGAAGATGCAAGCCGCACCATGCAGGCACAGTGTGGGCAGCCTTCAGACATAGAGAAAACAGTACTTAACCACTCTCCTGCCTTTTCCATTTTTATTGTATTGGAAAAGAACGAGTTTTGGACAACAACTTTTCATGCTTGCAAAAGTCTTTGCAGACCTCCGTGCAAGCTTTAGAACAAGATTTTGGATGTTTTCTTTCCTGGCAGAGTTTCTCTTTGCAAGATATGGTGGAAAAGCTTTTTGCTGAGTGTAGAGCGGCAAGACACGCAGAAGACGCAGATACGCAGCTCTCCGAAGCTAAGTGCCGGTCCACGGCTTCTTTCGGCACAAACCGCTCTCAGGAGCTCCCTGCGCTCGCCACAATGCTCTGTGTGCGAAGAAGCCGCTTCTTCGCCTCCGGGAGAAACGGTGAGCGGCAGCTTCCCAAAGGCGAAGATGCAGGCCGCACCACGCAGGCACAGTGTGGGCAGCATTCAGACTTAGAGAAACTAGTACTTTACCACTCTCCTGCCTTTTCCATGGTTATTATATTGGAAAAGAACGAGTTTTGGACAACAACCTTTCATTCTTGCCAAACTCTTTGCAGATCTCCGTGCAAGCTTTAGAACAAGATTTTGGATGTTTTCTTTCCTGGCAGAGTTTCTCTTTGCAAGATATGGTGGACAAGCTTTTTACTGAGTGTTGAGCGGCAAGATACGCAGAAGACGCAGATACGCAGCTCTCTGAAGCTAAGTGCCGGTCCCGGGCATCTTTCGGCACAAACCGCTCTCAGGAGCTCCCTGCGCTCGCCACAATGCTCTGTGTGCGAAGAAGCTGCTTCTTCGCCTCCGGGAGAATCGGCGAGCGGCAGCTTCCCAAAGGCGAAGATGCAAGCTGCACCACACAGGCACAGTGTGGGCAGCATTCAGACTTAGAGAAACCAGTACTTTACCTCTCTCCAGCCTTTTCCATGGTTCTGATATTGGAAAAGAACAAGATTTGGACAACTACCTTTCATTCTTGCCAAACTCTTTGCAGACCTCCGTGCAAGCTTTAGAAGAAGACTTTGGATGTTTTCTTTCCTGGTAGAGTTTCTCTTTGCAAGATATGGTGGAAAAGCTTTTTGCTGAGTGTTGAGCGGCAAGACACGCAGAAGACGCAGATACGCAGCTCTCCGAAGCTATGTGCCGGTCCACGGCTTCTTTCGGCAGAAGCCGCTCTTAGGTGCTCACCGCGACCGGCCCAATGCTCTGTGTGCGAAGAAGCCGCTTCTTCGCCTCCGGGAGAATCGGTGAGCGGCAGCTTCCCAAATGCGAAGATGCAAGCCGCACCATGCAGGCACAGTGTGGGCAGCCTTCAGACTTAGAGAAAACAGTACTTTACCACTCTCCTGCCTTTTCCATGGTTATTCTATTGGAAAAGAACGAGTTTTGGACAACTACCTTTCATTCTTGCCAAACTCTTTGCAGACCTCCGTGCAAGCTTTAGAACAAGATTTTGGATGTTTTCTTTCCTGGCAGAGTTTCTCTTTGCAAGATATGGTGGAAAAGTTTTTTGCTGAGTGTTGAGCGGCAAGACACGCAGAAGACGCAGATACGCAGCTCTCCGAAGCTAAGTGCCGGTCCCGGGCTTCTTTCGGCACAAACCGCTCTTAGATTGTCACTGCGACCGGCCCAATGCTCTGTGTGCGAAGAAGCAGCTTCTTCGCCTCTGGGAGAATCGGCGAGTGGCAGCTTCCCAAAGGCGAAGATGCAAGCTGCACCACACAGGCACAGTGTGGGCAGCATTCAGACTTAGAGAAAACAGTACTTTACCACTCTCCTGCCTTTTCCATGGTTATTATATTGGAAAAGAACGAGTTTTGGACAACAACCTTTCATTCTTGCCAAACTCTTTGCAGACCTCCGTGCAAGCTTTAGAACAAGATTTTGGATGTTTTCTTTCCTGGCAGAGTTTCTCTTTGCCAGATATGGTGGAAAAGTTTTTTGCTGAGTGTTGAGCGGCAAGACACGCAGAAGACGCAGATACGCAGCTCTCCGAAGCTAAGTGCCGGTCCCGGGCTTCTTTCGGCACAAACCGCTCTTAGATTGTCACTGCGACCGGCCCAATGCTCTGTGTGCGAAGAAGCAGCTTGTTCGCCTCTGGGAGAATCGGCGAGTGGCAGCTTCCCAAAGGCGAAGATGCAAGCTGCACCACACAGGCACAGTGTGGGCAGCATTCAGACTTAGAGAAAACAGTACTTTACCTCTCTCCTGCCTTTTCCATGGTTATTATATTGGAAAAGAACGAGTTTTGGACAACAACCTTTCATTCTTGCCAAACTCTTTGCAGACCTCCGTGCAAGCTTTAGAACAAGATTTTGGATGTTTTCTTTCCTGGCAGAGTTTCTCTTTGCCAGATATGGTGGAAAAGTTTTTTGCTGAGTGTTGAGCGGCAAGACACGCAGAAGACGCAGATACGCAGCTCTCCGAAGCTAAGTGCCGGTCCATGGCTTCTTTCGGCAGAAGCCGCTCTTAGGTGTTCACCGCGACCGGCCCAATGCTCTGTGTGCGAAGAAGCCGCTTCTTCGCCTCTGGGAGAATCGGCGAGTGGCAGCTTCCCAAAGGCGAAGATGCAAGCTGCACCACACAGGCACAGTGTGGGCAGCATTCAGACTTAGAGAAAACAGTACTTTACCACTCTCCTGCCTTTTCCATGGTTATTATATTGGAAAAGAACGAGTTTTGGACAACAACCTTTCATTCTTGCCAAACTCTTTGCAGACCTCCGTGCAAGCTTTAGAACAAGATTTTGGACGTTTTCTTTCCTGGCAGAGTTTCTCTTTGCAAGATATGGTGGAAAAGCTTTTTGCTGAGTGTTGAGCGGCAAGACACGCAGAAGATGCAGATACGCAGCTCTCCAAAGCTAAGTGCCGGTCCCGGGCTTCTTTCGGCACAAACCACTCTCAGGAGCTCCCTGCGCTCGCCACAATGCTCTGTGTGCGAAGAAGCCGCTTCTTCGCCTCCGGGAGAATCGGTGAGTGGCAGCTTCCCAAAGGCGAAGATGCAGGCCGCATCACGCAGGCACAGTGTGGGCAGCCTTCAGACTTGCATAAACTAGTACTTTACCACTCTCCTGCCTTTTCCATGGTTATTATATTGGAAAAGAACGAGTTTTGGACAACAACCTTTCATTCTTGCCAAACTCTTTGCAGATCTCCGTGCAAGCTTTAGAACAAGATTTTGGCTGTTTTCTTTCCTGGCAGAGTTTCTCTTTGCAAGATATGGTGGACAAGCTTTTTACTGAGTGTAGAGCGGCAAGACACGCAGAAGACGCAGATACGCAGCTCTCTGAAGCTAAGTGCCGGTCCCGGGCATCTTTCGGCACAAACCGCTCTCAGGAGCTCCCTGCGCTCGCCACAATGCTCTGTGTGCGAATAAGCTGCTTCTTCGCCTCCGGGAGAATCGGCGAGCGGCAGCTTCCCAAAGGCGAAGATGCAAGCTGCACTACACAGGCACAGTGTGGGCAGCATTCAGACTTAGAGAAACCAGTACTTTACCTCTCTCCAGCCTTTTCCATGGTTATTATATTGGAAAAGAACGAGTTTTGGACAACTACCTTTCATTCTTGCCAAACTCTTTGCAGACCTGCGTGCAAGCTTTAGAAGAAGATTTTGGATGTTTTCTTTCCTGGCAGAGTTTCTCCTTGCAAGATATGGTGGAAAAGCTTTTTGCTGAGTGTTGAGCGGCAAGACACACAGAAGACGCAGATACGCAGCTCTCCGAAGCTATGTGCCGGTCCACGGCTTCTTTCGGCAGAAGCCGCTCTTAGGTGCTCACTGCGACCGGCCCAATGCTCTGTGTGCGAAGAAGCCGCTTCTTCGCCTCCGGGAGAATCGGTGAGCGGCAGCTTCCCAAAGGCGAAGATGCAAGCCGCACCATGCAGGCACAGTGTGGGCAGCCTTCAGACTTAGAGAAAACAGTACTTTACCCCTCTCCTGCCTTTTCCATGGTTATTATATTGGAAAAGAACGAGTTTTGGACAACTACCTTTCATTCTTTCCAAACTCTTTGCAGACCTCCGTGCAAGCTTTAGAACAAGATTTTGGATGTTTTCTTTCCTGGCAGAGTTTCTCTTTGCAAGATATGGTGGAAAAGTTTTTTGCTGAGTGTTGAGCGGCAAGACACGCAGAAGACGCAGATACGCAGCTCTCCGAAGCTAAGTGCCGGTCCCGGGTTTCTTTCGGCACAAACCGCTCTTAGATTTTCACTGCGCTCGCCACAATGCTCTGTGTGCGAAGAAGCAGCTTCTTCGCCTCCGGGAGAATCGGCGAGCGGCAGCTTCCCAAAGGCGAAGATGCAAGCCGCACCACACAGGCACAGTGTGGGCAGCCTTCAGACATAGAGAAAACAGTACTTTACCCCTCTCCTGCCTTTTCCATGGTTATTATATTGGAAAAGAACGAGTTTTGGACAACAAACTTTCATTCTTGCAAAAGTCTTTGCAGACCTCCGTGCAAGCTTTAGAACAAGATTTTGGATGTTTTCTTTCCTGGCAGAGTTTCTCTTTGCAAGATATGGTGGAAAAGCTTTTTGCTGAGTGTAGAGCGGCAAGACACGCAGAAGACGCAGATACGGAGCTCTCCGAAGCTAAGTGCCGGTCCACGGCTTCTTTCGGCAGAAGCCGCACTTAGGTGCTCACCGCGACCGGCCCAATGCTCTGTGTGCGAAGAAGCCGCTTCTTCGCCTCCGGGAGAATCGGCGAGCGGCAGCTTCCCAAAGGCGAAGATGCAAGCTGCACCACACAGGCACAGTGTGGGCAGCATTCAGACTTAGAGAAAACAGTACTTTACCACTCTCCTGCCTTTTCCATGGTTATTCTATTGGAAAAGAACTAGTTTTGGACAACTACCTTTCATTCTTGCCAAACTCTTTGCAGACCTCCGTGCAAGCTTTAGAACAAGATTTTGGATGTTTTCTTTCCTGGCAGAGTTTCTCCTTGCAAGATATGCTGGAAAAGCTTTTTGCTGAGTGTAGAGCGGCAAGACACGCAGAAGACGCAGATACGCAGCTCTCCGAAGCCAAGTGCCGGTCCATGGCTTCTTTCGGCACAAACCGCTCTCAGGAGCTCCCTGCGCTCGCCACAATGCTCTGTGTGCGAAGAAGCCGCTTCTTCGCCTCCGGGAGAATCGGTGAGCGGCAGCTTCCCAAAGGCGAAGATGCAGGCCGCACCACGCAGGCACAGTGTGGGCAGCCTTCAGACTTAGAGAAAACAGTACTTTACCACTCTCCTGCCTTTTCCATGGTTATTCTATTGGAAAAGAACGAGTTTTGGACAACAACCTTTCATTCTTGCCAAACTCTTTGCAGATCTCCGTGCAAGCTTTAGAACAAGATTTTGGCTGTTTTCTTTCCTGGCAGAGTTTCTCTTTGCAAGATATGGTGGAAAAGCTTTTTGCTGAGTGTAGAGCGGCAAGACACGCAGAAGACGCAGATACGCAGCTCTCTGAAGCTAAGTGCCGGTCCCGGGCATCTTTCGGCACAAACCGCTCTCAGGAGCTCCCTGCGCTCGCCACAATGCTCTGTGTGCGAATAAGCTGCTTCTTCGCCTCCGGGAGAATCGGCGAGCGGCAGCTTCCCAAAGGCGAAGATGCAAGCTGCACCACACAGGCACAGTGTGGGCAGCATTCAGACTTAGAGAAAACAGTACTTTACCACTCTCCTGCCTTTTCCATGGTTATTATATTGGAAAAGAACAAGTTTTGGACAACTACCTTTCATTCTTGCCAAACTCTTTGCAGACTTCCGTGCAAGCTTTAGAACAAGATTTTGGATGTTTTCTTTCCTGGCAGAATTTCTCTTTGCAAGATATGGTGGAAAAGCTTTTTGCTGAGTGTAGAGCGGCAAGACACGCAGAAGACGCAGATACGCAGCTCTCCAAAGCTAAGTGCCGGTCCCGGGCATCTTTCGGCACAAACCGCTCTTAGATTTTCACTGCGCTCGCCACAATGCTCTGTGTGCGAAGAAGCAGCTTCTTCGCCTCCGGGAGAATCGGCGAGCGGCAGCTTCCCAAAGGCGAAGATGCAAGCCGCACCACACAGGAACAGTGTGGGCAGCCTTCAGACATAGAGAAAACAGTACTTTACCCCTCTCCTGCCTTTTCCATGGTTATTATATTGGAAAAGAACGAGTTTTGGACAACAACCTTTCATTCTTGCAAAAGTCTTTGCAGACCTCCGTGCAAGCTTTAGAACAAGATTTTGGATGTTTTCTTTCCTGGCAGAGTTTCTCTTTGCAAGATATGGTGGAAAAGCTTTTTGCTGAGTGTTGAGCGGCAAGACACGCAGAAGACGCAGATACACAGCTCTCCGAAGCTAAGTGCCGGTCCACGGCTTCTTTCGGCAGAAGCCGCACTTAGGTGCTCACCGCGACCGGCCCAATGCTCTGTGTGCGAAGAAGCCGCTTCTTCGCCTCAGGGAGAATCGGCGAGCGGCAGCTTCCCAAAGGCGAAGATGCAAGCTGCACCACACAGGCACAGTGTGGGCAGCATTCAGACTTAGAGAAAACAGTACTTTACCACTCTCCTGCCTTTTCCATGGTTATTCTAATGGAAAAGAACTAGTTTTGGACAACTACCTTTCATTCTTGCCAAACTCTTTGCAGACCTCCGTGCAAGCTTTAGAACAAGATTTTGGATGTTTTCTTTCCTGGCAGAGTTTCTCTTTGCAAGATATGCTGGAAAAGCTTTTTGCTGAGTGTAGAGCGGCAAGACACGCAGAAGACGCAGATACGCAGCTCTCCGAAGCTAAGTGCCGGTCCATGGCTTCTTTCGGCACAAACCGCTCTCAGGAGCTCCCTGCGCTCGCCACAATGCTCTGTGTGCGAAGAAGCCGCTTCTTCGCCTCCGGGAGAATCGGTGAGCGGCAGCTTCCCAAAGGCGAAGATGCAGGCCGCACCACGCAGGCACAGTGTGGGCAGCCTTCAGACTTAGAGAAAACAGTACTTTACCACTCTCCTGCCTTTTCCATGGTTATTCTATTGGAAAAGAACGAGTTTTGGACAACAACCTTTCATTCTTGCCAAACTCTTTGCAGATCTCCGTGCAAGCTTTAGAACAAGATTTTGGCTGTTTTCTTTCCTGGCAGAGTTTCTCTTTGCAAGATATGGTGGACAAGCTTTTTGCTGAGTGTAGAGCGGCAAGACACGCAGAAGACGCAGATACGCAGCTCTCTGAAGCTAAGTGCCGGTCCCGGGCATCTTTCGGCACAAACCGCTCTCAGGAGCTCCCTGCGCTCGCCACAATGCTCTGTGTGCGAATAAGCTGCTTCTTCGCCTCCGGGAGAATCGGTGAGCGGCAGCTTCCCAAAGGCGAAGATGCAAGCTGCACCACACAGGCACAGTGTGGGCAGCCTTCAGACTTAGAGAAAACAGTACTTTACCACTCTCCTGCCTTTTCCATGGTTATTATATTGGAAAAGAACAAGTTTTGGACAACTAGCTTTCATTCTTGCCAAACTCTTTGCAGACTTCCGTGCAAGCTTTAGAACAAGATTTTGGATGTTTTCTTTCCTGGCAGAGTTTCTCTTTGCAAGATATGGTGGAAAAGCTTTTTGCTGAGTGTAGAGCGGCAAGACACGCAGAAGACGCAGATACGCAGCTCTCCAAAGCTAAGTGCCGGTCCCGGGCATCTTTCGGCACAAACCGCTCCCAGGAGCTCCCTGCGCTCGCCACAATATTCTGTGTGCGAAGAAGCAGCTTCTTCGCCTGCGGGAGAATCGGCGAGCGGCAGCTTCCCAAAGGCAAAGATGCAAGCCGCACAACACAGGCACAGTGTGGGCAGCCTTCAAACTTAGAGAAAACAGTACTTTACCTCTCTCCTGCCTTTTCCATGGTTATTCTATTGGAAAAGAACGAGTTTTGGACAACAACCATTCATTCTTGCAAAACTCTTTGCAGACCTCCGTGCAAGCTTTAGAACAAGATTTTGGCTGTTTTCTTTCCTGGCAGAGTTTCTCTTTGCAAGATATGGTGGACAAGCTTTTTGCTGAGTGTAGAGCGGCAAGACACGCAGAAGACGCAGATACGCAGCTCTCCGAAGCTAAGTGCCGGTCCCGGGCATCTTTTGGTACAAACCGCTCTCAGGAGCTCCCTGCGCTCGCCACAATGCTCTGTGTGCGAATAAGCTGCTTCTTCGCCTCCGGGAGAATCGGCGAGCGGCAGCTTCCCAAAGGCGAAGATGCAAGCTGCACCACACAGGCACAGTGTGGGCAGCATTCAGACTTAGAGAAACCAGTACTTTACCTCTCTCCAGCCTTTTCCATGGTTATTATATTGGAAAAGAACGAGTTTTGGACAACTACCTTTCATTCTTGCCAAACTCTTTGCAGACCTGCGTGCAAGCTTTAGAAGAAGATTTTGGATGTTTTCTTTCCTGGTAGAGATTCTCCTTGCAAGATATGGTGGAAAAGCTTTTTGCTGAGTGTTGAGCGGCAAGACACGCAGAAGACGCAGATACGCAGCTCTCCGAAGCTAAGTGCTGGTCCAGGGCTTCTTTCGGCTCAAACCGCTCTTAGATTGTCACTGCGACCGGCCCAATGCTCTGTGTGCGAAGAAGACGCTTCTTCGCCTCCGGGAGAATCGGTGAGCGGCAGCTTCCCAAAGGCGAAGATGCAAGCCGCACCATGCAGGCACAGTGTGGGCAGCCTTCAGACTTAGAGAAAACAGTACTTTACCACTCTCCTGCCTCTTCCATGGTTATTATATTGGAAAAGAACGAGTTTTGGACAACTACCTTTCATTCTTGCCAAACTCTTTGCAGACCTCCGTGCAAGCTTTAGAACAAGATTTTGGATGTTTTCTTTCCTGGCAGAGTTTCTCTTTGCAAGATATGGTGGAAAAGTTTTTTGCTGAGTGTTGAGCGGCAAGACACGCAGAAGACGCAGATACGCAGCTCTCCGAAGCTAAGTGCCGGTCCACGGCTTCTTTCGGCAGAAGCCGCACTTAGATTGTCACTGCGACCGGCCCAATGCTCTGTGTGCGAAGAAGCAGCTTCTTCGCCTCCGGGAGAATCGGCGAGCGGCAGCTTCCCTAAGGCAAAGATGCAAGCTGCAGCACACAGGCACAGTGTGGGCAGCCTTCAGACTTAGAGAAAACAGTACTTTACCTCTCTCCTGCCTTTTCCATGGTTATTATATTGGAAAAGAAAGAGTTTTGGACAACAAGCTTTCATTCTTGCAAAAGTCTTTGCAGACCTCCTTGCAAGCTTTAGAACAAGATTTTGGATGTTTTCTTTCCTGGCAGAGTTTCTCTTTGCAAGATATGGTGGAAAAGCTTTTTGCTGAGTGTAGAGCGGCAAGACACGCAGAAGACGCAGATACGCAGCTCTCCGAAGCTAAGTGCCGCTCCACGGCTTCTTTCGGCAGAAGCCGCACTTAGGTGCTCACCGCGACCGGCCCAATGCTCTGTGTGCGAAGAAGCAGCTTCTTCGCCTCCGGGAGAATCGGCGAGTGGCAGCTTCCCAAAGGCGAAGATGCAAGCTGCACCACACAGGCACAGTGTGGGCTGCATTCAGACTTAGAGAAAACAGTACTTTACCACTCTCCTGCCTTTTCCATGGTTATTCTATTGGAAAAGAACGAGTTTTGGACAACAACCTTTCATTCTTGCCAAACTCTTTGCAGATCTCCGTGCAAGCTTTAGAACAAGATTTTGGACCTTTTCTTTCCTGGCAGAATTTCTCTTTGCAAGATATGGTGGAAAAGCTTTTTGCTGAGTGTTGAGCGGCAAGACACGCAGAAGACGCAGATACGCAGCTCTCCAAAGCTAAGTGCCGGTCCCGGGCTTCTTTCGGCACAAACCACTCTCAGGAGCTCCCTGCGCTCGCCACAATGCTCTGTGTGCGAAGAAGCCGCTTCTTCGCCTCCGGGAGAATCGGTGAGCGGCAGCTTCCCAAAGGCGAAGATGCAGGCCGCACCACGCAGGCACAGTGTGGGCAGCCTTCAGACTTAGAGAAAACAGTACTTTACCACTCTCCTGCCTTTTCCATGGTTATTATATTGGAAAAGAACGAGTTTTGGACAACAACCTTTCATTCTTGCCAAACTCTTTGCAGATCTCCGTGCAAGCTTTAGAACAAGATTTTGGCTGTTTTCTTTCCTGGCAGAGTTTCTCTTTGCAAGATATGGTGGACAAGCTTTTTGCTGAGTGTAGAGCGGCAAGACACGCAGAAGACGCAGATACGCAGCTCTCTGAACCTAAGTGCCGGTCCCGGGCTTCTTTCGGCACAAACCACTCTCAGGAGCTCCCTGCGCTCGCCACAATGCTCTGTGTGCGAAGAAGCCGCTTCTTCGCCTCCGGGAGAATCGGTGAGCGGCAGCTTCCCAAAGGCGAAGATGCAGGCCGCACCACGCAGGCACAGTGTGGGCAGCCTTCAGACTTAGAGAAACTAGTACTTTACCACTCTCCTGCCTTTTCCATGGTTATTATATTGGAAAAGAACGAGTTTTGGATAACTACCTTTCATTCTTGCCAAACTCTTTGCAGATCTCCGTGCAAGCTTTAGAACAAGATTTTGGCTGTTTTCTTTCCTGGCAGAGTTTCTCTTTGCAAGATATGGTGGACAAGCTTTTTGCTGAGTGTAGAGCGGCAAGACACGCAGAAGACGCAGATACGCAGCTCTCCGAAGCTAAGTGCCGGTCCCGGGCATCTTTCGGCACAAACTGCTCTCAGGAGCTCCCTGCGCTCGCCACAATGCTCTGTGTGCGAATAAGCTGCTTCTTCGCCTCCGGGAGAATCGGTGAGCGGCAGCTTCCCAAAGGCGAAGATGGAAGCCGCACCATGCAGGCACAGTGTGGGCAGCCTTCAGACTTAGAGAAAACAGTACTTTACCACTCTCCTGCCTTTTCCATGGTTATTCTATTGGAAAAGAACGAGTTTTGGACAACTACCTTTCATTCTTGCCAAACTCTTTGCAGACCTCCGTGCAAGCTTTAGAACAAGATTTTGGACGTTTTCTTTCCTGGCAGAGTTTCTCTTTGCAAGATATGGTGGAAAAGTTTTTTGCTGAGTGTTGAGCGGCAAGACAGCGCAGAAGACACAGATACGCAGCTCTCCGAAGCTAAGTGCCGGTCCCGGGCTTCTTTCGGCACAAACCGCTCTTAGATTGTCACTGCGACCGGCCCAATGCTCTGTGTGCGAAGAAGCAGCTTCTTCGCCTCCGGGAGAATCGGCGAGCGGCAGCTTCCCAAAGGCGAAGATGCAAGCCGCACCACACAGGAACAGTGTGGGCAGCCTTCAGACATAGAGAAAACAGTACTTTACCTCTCTCCTGCCTTTTCCATGGTTATTATATTGGAAAAGAACGAGTTTTGGACAACAACCTTTCATTCTTGCAAAAGTCTTTGCAGACCTCTGTGCAAGCTTTAGAACAAGATTTTGGCTGTTTTCTTTCCTGGCAGAGTTTCTCTTTGCAAGATATGGTGGAAAAGCTTTTTGCTGAGTGTTGAGCGGCAAGACACGCAGAAGACGCAGATACGCAGCTCTCCGAAGCTAAGTGCCGGTCCACGGCTTCTTTCGGCAGAAGCCGCACTTAGGTGCTCACCGCGACCGGCCACAATGCTCTGTGTGCGAAGAAGCAGCTTCTTCGCCTCCGGGAGAATCGGCGAGCGGCAGCTTCCCAAAGGCGAAGATGCAAGCTGCGGCACACAGGCACAGTGTGGGCAGCCTTCAGACTTAGAGAAAACAGTACTTTACCACTCTCCTGCCTTTTCCATGGTTATTCTATTGGAAAAGAACGAGTTTTGGACAACTACCTTTCATTCTTGCAAAACTCTTTGCAGACCTTCGTGCAAGATTTAGAACAAGATTTTGGATGTTTTCTTTCCTGGCAGAGTTTCTCTTTGCAAGATATGCTGGAAAAGCTTTTTGCTGAGTGTAGAGCGGCAAGACACGCAGAAGACGCAGATACGCAGCTCTCCAAAGCTAAGTGCCGGTCCCGGGCATCTTTCGGCACAAACCGCTCTCAGGAGCTCCCTGCGCTCGCCACAATGCTCTGTGTGCGAAGAAGCCGCTTCCTACCCTCCGGGAGAATCGGCGAGCGGCAGCTTCCCAAAGGAGAAGATGCAAGCCGCACCATGCAGGCACAGTGTGGGCTGCATTCAGACTTAGAGAAAACAGTACTTTACCTCTCTCCTGCCTTTTCCATGGCTATTCTATTGGAAAAGAACGAGTTTTGGACAACTACCTTTCATTCTTGCCAAACTCTTTGCAGACCTCCGTGCAAGCTTTAGAACAAGATTTTGGATGTTTTCTTTCCTGGCAGAGTTTCTCTTTGCAAGATATGGTGGAAAAGCTTTTTGCTGAGTGTTGAGCGGCAAGACACGCAGAAGACGCAGATACGCAGCTCTCCGAAGCTAAGTGCCGGTCCACGGCATCTTTCGGCACAAACCGCTCTCAGGAGCTCCCTGCGTTCGCCACAATATTCTGTGTGCGAAGAAGCAGCTTCTTCGCCTCCGGGAGAATCGGCGAGCGGCAGCTTCCCAAAGGCGAAGATGCAAGCCGCACCACACAGGCACAGTGTGGGCTGCATTCAGACTTAGAGAAAACAGTACTTTACCTCTCTCCTGCCTTTTCCATGGTTATTATATTGGAAAAGAACGAGTTTTGGACAACAACCATTCATTCTTGCAAAACTCTTTGCAGACCTCCGTGCAAGCTTTAGAACAAGATTTTGGATGTTTTCTTTCCTGGCAGAGTTTCTCTTTGCAAGATATGATGGAAAAGCTTTTTGCTGAGTGTTGAGCGGCAAGACACGCAGAAGACGCAGATACGCAGCTCTCTGAAGCTAAGTGCCGGTCCCGGGCTTCTTTCGGCACAAACCGCTCTCAGGAGCTCCCTGCGCTCGCCACAATGCTCTGTGTGCGAAGGAGCCGCTTCTTCGCCTCCGGGAGAATCGGTGAGCGGCAGCTTCCCAAAGGCGAAGATGCAGGCCGCACCACGCAGGCACAGTGTGGGCAGCCTTCAGACTTAGAGAAACTAGTACTTTACCACTCTCCTGCCATTTCCATGGTTATTATATTGGAAAAGAACGAGTTTTGGACAACAACCTTTCATTCTTGCCAAACTCTTTGCAGATCTCCGTGCAAGCTTTAGAACAAGATTTTGGCTGTTTTCTTTCCTGGCAGAGTTTCTCTTTGCAAGATATGGTGGACAAGCTTTTTGCTGAGAGTAGAGCGGCAAGACACGCAGAAGACGCAGATACGCAGCTCTCTGAAGCTAAGTGCCGGTCCCGGGCTTCTTTCGGCACAAACCGCTCTCAGGAGCTCCCTGCGCTCGCCACAGTGCTCTGTGTGCGAATAAGCTGCTTCTTCGCCTCCGGGAGAATCGGCGAGCGGCAGCTTCCCAAAGGCGAAGATGCAAGCTGCACCACACAGGCACAGTGTGGGCAGCATTCAGACTTAGAGAAAACAGTACTTTACCACTCTCCTGCCTTTTCCATGGTTATTCTATTGGAAAAGAACGAGTTTTGGACAACTACCTTTCATTCTTGCCAAACTCTTTGCAGATCTCCGTGCAAGCTTTAGAACAAGATTTTGGATGTTTTCTTTCTTGGCAGAGTTTCTCTTTGCAAGATATGGTGGAAAAGCTTTTTGCTGAGTGTAGAGCGGCAAGACACGCAGAAGACGCAGATACGCAGCTCTCCGAAGCTAAGTGCCGGTCCACGGCTTCTTTCGGCAGAAGCCGCTCTTAGGTGCTCACCGCGACCGGCCCAATGCTCTGTGTGCAAAGAAGCCGCTTCTTCGCCTCCGGGAGAATCGGCGAGCGGCAGCTTCCCAAAGGCGAAGATGCAAGCTGCAGCACACAGGCACAGTGTGGGCAGCCTTCAGACTTAGAGAAAACAGTACTTTACCACTCTCCTGCCTTTTCCATGGTTATTCTATTGGAAAAGAACGAGTTTTGGACAACTACCTTTCATTCTTGCCAAACTCTTTGCAGACCTCCGTGCAAACTTTAGAACAAGATTTTGGATGTTTTCTTTCCTGGCAGAGTTTCTCTTTGCAAGATATGGTGGAAAAGCTTTTTGCTGAGTGTAGAGCGGCAAGACTCGCAGAAGACGCAGATACGCAGCTCTCCGAAGCTAAGTGCCGGTCCCGGGCATCTTTCGGCACAAACCGCTCTCAGGAGCTCCCTGCGCTCGCCACAATGCTCTGTGTGCGAAGAAGCCGCTTCTTCGCCTGCGGGAGAATCGGCGAGCGGCAGCTTCCCAAAGGCGAAGATGCAAGCCGCACCATGCAGGCACAGTGTGGGCTGCATTCAGACTTAGAGAAAACAGTACTTTACCTCTCTCCTGCCTTTTCCATGGTTATTATATTGGAAAAGAACGAGTTTTGGACAACTACCTTTCATTCTTGCCAAACTCTTTGCAGACCTCCGTGCAAGCTTTAGAACAAGATTTTGGATGTTTTCTTTCCTGGCAGAGTTTCTCTTTGCAAGATATGGTGGAAAAGCTTTTTGCTGAGTGTTGAGCGGCAAGACACGCAGAAGACGCAGATACGCAGCTCTCCGAAGCTAAGTGCCGGTCCACGGCATCTTTCGGCACAAACCGCTCTCAGGAGCTCCCTGCGCTCGCCACAATATTCTGTGTGCAAAGAAGCAGCTTCTTCGCCTCCAGGAGAATCGGCGAGCGGCAGCTTCCCAAAGGCGAAGATGCAAGCCGCACCACGCAGGCACAGTGTGGGCAGCCTTGAAACTTAGAGAAAACAGTACTTTACCTCTCTCCTGCCTTTTCCATGGTTATTATATTGGAAAAGAACGAGTTTTGGACAACAACCATTCATTCTTGCAAAACTCTTTGCAGACCTCCGTGCAAGCTTTAGAACAAGATTTTGGATGTTTTCTTTCCTGGCAGAGTTTCTCTTTGCAAGATATGATGGAAAAGATTTTTGCTGAGTGTTGAGCGGCAAGACACGCAGAAGACGCAGATACGCAGCTCTCCGAAGCTAAGTGCCGGTCCATGGCTTCTTTCGGCAGAAGCCGCTCTTAGGTGTTCACCGCGACCGGCCCAATGCTCTGTGTGCGAAGAAGCCGATTCTTCGCCTCCGGGAGGATCGGCGAGTGGCAGCTTCCCAAAGGCGAAGATGCAAGCTGCACCACACAGGCACAGTGTGGGCAGCATTCAGACTTAGAGAAACCAGTACTTTACCTCTCTCCAGCCTTTTCCATGGTTATTATATTGGAAAAGAACGAGTTTTGGACAACTACCTTTCATTCTTGCCAAACTCTTTGCAGACCTGCGTGCAAGCTTTAGAAGAAGATTTTGGATGTTTTCTTTCCTGGTAGAGTTTCTCTGAGCAAGATATGGTGGAAAAGCTTTTTGCTGAATGTAGAGCGGCAAGACACGCAGAAGACGCAGATACGCAGCTCTCTGAAGCTAAGTGCCGGTCGCGGGCTTCTTTCGGCACAAACCACTCTCAGGAGCTCCCTGTGCTCGCCACAATGCTCTGTGTGCGAAGAAGCCGCTTCTTCGCCTCCGGGAGAATCGGTGAGCGGCAGCTTCCCAAAGGCGAAGATGCAGGCCGCACCACGCAGGCACAGTGTGGGCAGCCTTCAGACTTAGAGAAACTAGTACTTTACCACTCTCCTGCCTTTTCCATGGTTATTATATTGGAAAAGAACGAGTTTTGGACAACAACCTTTCATTCTTTCCGAACTCTTTGCAGATCTCCGTGCAAGATTTAGAACAAGATTTTGGCTGTTTTCTTTCCTGGCAGAGTTTCTCTTTGCAAGATATGGTGGACAAGCTTTTTGCTGAGTGTTGAGCGGCAAGACACGCAGAAGACGCAGATACGCAGCTCTCTGAAGCTAAGTGCCGGTCCCGGGCATCTTTCGGCACAAACCGCTCTCAGGAGCTCCCTGCGCTCGCCACAATGCTCTGTGTGCGAATAAGCTGCTTCTTCGCCTCCGGGCGAATCGGCGAGCGGCAGCTTCCCAAAGGCGAAGATGCAAGCTGCAGCACACAGGCACAGTGTGGGCAGCCTTCAGACTTAGAGAAACCAGTACTTTACCTCTCTCCAGCCTTTTCCATGGTTATTATATTGGAAAAGAACGAGTTTTGGACAACTACCTTTCATTCTTGCCAAACTCTTTGCAGACCTGCGTGCAAGCTTTAGAAGAAGATTTTGGATGTTTTCTTTCCTGGCAGAGTTTCGCCTTGCAAGATATGGTGGAAAAGCTTTTTGCTGAGTGTTGAGCGGCAAGACACGCAGAAGACGCAGATACGCAGCTCTCCGAAGCTATGTGCCGGTCCACGGCTTCTTTCGGCAGAAGCCGCTCTCAGGTGCTCACCGCGACCGGCCCAATGCTCTGTTTGCGAAGAAGCCGCTTCTTCGCCTCCGGGAGAATCGGTGAGCGGCAGCTTCCCAAAGGCGAAGATGCAAGCCGCACCATGCAGGCACAGTGTGGGCAGCCTTCAGACTTAGAGAAAACAGTACTTTACCACTCTCCTGCCTTTTCCATGGTTATTATATTGGAAAAGAACGAGTTTTGGACAACTACCTTTCATTCTTGCCAAACTCTTTGCAGACCCCCGTGCAAGCTTTAGAACAAGATTTTGGATGTTTTCTTTCCTGGCAGAGTTTCTCTTTGCAAGATATGGTGGAAAAGTTTTTTGCTGAGTGTTGAGCGGCAAGACACACAGAAGACGCAGATACGCAGCTCTCCGAAGCTAAGTGCCCGTCCACGGCTTCTTTCGGCAGAAGCCGCACTTAGGTGCTCACCGCGACCGGCCCAATGCTCTGTGTGCGAAGAAGCCGCTTCTTCGCCTCCGGGAGAATCGGCGAGCGGCAGCTTCCCAAAGGCGAAGATGCAAGCTGCACCACACAGGCACAGTGTGGGCAGCATTCAGACTTAGAGAAAACAGTACTTTACCACTCTCCTGCCTTTTCCATGGTTATTATATTGGAAAAGAACGAGTTTTGGACAACTACCTTTCATTCTTGCCAAACTCTTTGCAGACCTCCGTGCAAGCTTTAGAACAAGATTTTAGATCTTTTCTTTCCTGGCAGAGTTTCCCTTTGCAAGATATGCTGGAAAAGCTTTTTGCTGAGTGTAGAGCAGCAAGACACGCAGAAGACGCAGATACGCAGCTCTCCGAAGCTAAGTGCCGGTCCCGGGCTTCTTTCGGCACAAACCGCTCTCAGGAGCTCCCTGCGCTCGCCACAATGCTCTGTGTGCGAAGAAGCCGCTTCTTCGCCTCCGGGAGAATCGACGAGCGGCAGCTTCCCAAAGGCGAAGATGCAAGCCGCACCATGCAGGGACAGTGTGGGCTGCATTCAGACTTAGAGAAAACAGTACTTTACCTCTCTCCTGCCTTTTCCATGGTTATTATATTGGAAAAGAACGAGTTTTGGACAACTACCTTTCATTCTTGCCAAACTCTTTGCAGACCTCCGTGCAAGCTTTAGAACAAGATTTTGGATGTTTTCTTTCCTGGCAGAGTTTCCCTTTGCAAGATATGCTGGAAAAGCTTTTTGCTGAGTGTAGAGCGGCAAGACACGCAGAAGACGCAGATACGCAGCTCTCCAAAGCTAAGTGCCGGTCTCGGGCTTCTTTCGGCACAAACCGCTCTCAGGAGCTCCCTGCGCTCGCCACAATATTCTGTGTGCGAAGAAGCAGCTTCTTCGCCTCCGGGAGAATCGGCGAGCGGCAGCTTCCCAAAGGCGAAGATGCAGGCCGCACCACGCAGGCACAGTGTGGGCTGCATTCAGACTTAGAGAAAACAGTACTTTACCTCTCTCCTGCCCTTTCCATGGTTATTCTATTGGAAAAGAATGAGTTTTGGACAACTACCTTTCATTCTTGCCAAACTCTTTGCAGACCTCCGTGCAAGCTTTAGAACAAGATTTTGGCTGTTTTCTTTCCTGGCAGAGTTTCTCCTTGCAAGATATGGTGGAAAAGCTTTTGGCTGAGTGTAGAGCGGCAAGACACGCAGAAGACGCAGATACGCAGCTCTCCGAAGCTAAGTGCCGGTCCCGGGCTTCTTTCGGCACAAACCGCTCTCAGGAGCTCCCTGCGCTCGCCACAATGCTCTGTGTGCGAAGAAGCCGCTTCTTCGCCTCCGGGAGAATCGGCGAGCGGCAGCTTCCCAAAGGCGAAGATGCAAGCTGCAGCACACAGGCACAGTGTGGGCAGCCTTCAGACATAGAGAAAACAGTACTTTACCACTCTCCTGCCTTTTCCATGGTTATTCTATTGGAAAAGAACGAGTTTTGGACAACTACCTTTCATTCTTGCCAAACTCTTTGCAGACCTGCGTGCAAGCTTTAGAACAAGATTTTGGATGTTTTCTTTCCTGGCAGAGTTTCTCCTTGCAAGATATGCTGGAAAAGCTTTTGGCTGAGTGTAGAGCGGCAAGACACGCAGAAGACGCAGATACGCAGCTCTCCGAAGCTAAGTGCCGGTCCCGGGCTTCTTTCGGCACAAACCGCTCTCAGGAGCTCCCTGCGCTCGCCACAATGCTCTGTGTGCGAAGAAGCCGCTTCTTCGCCTCCGGGAGAATCGGCGAGCGGCAGCTTCCCAAAGGCGAAGATGCAAGCTGCAGCACACAGGCACAGTGTGGGCAGCATTCAGACTTAGAGAAAACAGTACTTTACCACTCTCCTGCCTTTTCCATGGTTATTCTATTGGAAAAGAACGAGTTTTGGACAACTACCTTTCATTCTTGCCAAACTCTTTGCAGACCCCCGTGCAAGCTTTAGAACAAGATTTTGGATGTTTTCTTCCCTGGCAGAGTTTCTCCTTGCAAGATATGCTGGAAAAGCTTTTTGCTGAGTGTAGAGCGGCAAGACACGCAGAAGACGCAGATACGCAGCTCTCCGAAGCTAAGTGCCGGTCCCGGGCTTCTTTCGGCACAAACCGCTCTCAGGAGCTCCCTGCGCTCGCCACAATGCTCTGTGTGCGAAGAAGCCGCTTCTTCGCCTCCGGGAGAATCGGCGAGCGGCAGCTTCCCAAAGGCGAAGATGCAAGCTGCAGCACACAGGCACAGTGTGGGCAGCATTCAGACTTAGAGAAAACAGTACTTTACCACTCTCCTGCCTTTTCCATGGTTATTCTATTGGAAAAGAACGAGTTTTGGACAACTACCTTTCATTCTTGCCAAACTCTTTGCAGACCCCCGTGCAAGCTTTAGAACAAGATTTTGGATGTTTTCTTTCCTGGCAGAGTTTCTCCTTGCAAGATATGCTGGAAAAGCTTTTTGCTGAGTGTAGAGCGGCAAGACACGCAGAAGACGCAGATACGCAGCTCTCCGAAGCTAAGTGCCGGTCCCGGGCTCCTTTCGGCACAAACCGCTCTCAGGAGCTCCCTGCGCTCGCCACAATGCTCTGTGTGCGAAGAAGCCGCTTCTTCGCCTCCGGGAGAATCGGCGAGCGGCAGCTTCCCAAAGGCGAAGATGCAAGCTGCAGCACACAGGCACAGTGTGGGCAGCCTTCAGACTTAGAGAAAACAGTACTTTACCACTCTCCTGCCTTTTCCATGGTTATTCTATTGGAAAAGAACGAGTTTTGGACAACTACCTTTCATTCTTGCCAAACTCTTTGCAGACCCCCGTGCAAGCTTTAGAACAAGATTTTGGATGTTTTCTTTCCTGGCAGAGTTTCTCCTTGCAAGATATGGTGGAAAAGCTTTTTGCTGAGTGTAGAGCGGCAAGACACGCAGAAGACGCAGATACGCAGCTCTCCGAAGCTAAGTGCCGGTCCCGGGCTTCTTTCGGCACAAACCGCTCTCAGGAGCTCCCTGCGCTCGCCACAATGCTCTGTGTGCGAAGAAGCCGCTTCTTCGCCTCCGGGAGAATCGGCGAGCGGCAGCTTGCCAAAGGCGAAGATGCAAGCTGCAGCACACAGGCACAGTGTGGGCAGCCTTCAGACTTAGAGAAAACAGTACTTTACCACTCTCCTGCCTTTTCCATGGTTATTCTATTGGAAAAGAACGAGTTTTGGACAACTACCTTTCATTCTTGCCAAACTCTTTGCAGACCCCCGTGCAAGCTTTAGAACAAGATTTTGGATGTTTTCTTTCCTGGCAGAGTTTCTCCTTGCAAGATATGGTGGAAAAGCTTTTTGCTGAGTGTAGAGCGGGAAGACACGCAGAAGACGCAGATACGCAGCTCTCCGAAGCTAAGTGCCGGTCCCGGGCTTCTTTCGGCACAAACCGCTCTCAGGAGCTCCCTGCGCTCGCCACAATGCTCTGTGTGCGAAGAAGCCGCTTCTTCGCCTCCGGGAGAATCGGCGAGCGGCAGCTTCCCAAAGGCGAAGATGCAAGCTGCAGCACACAGGCACAGTGTGGGCAGCATTCAGACTTAGAGAAAACAGTACTTTACCACTCTCCTGCCTTTTCCATGGTTATTCTATTGGAAAAGAACGAGTTTTGGACAACTACCTTTCATTCTTGCCAAACTCTTTGCAGACCCCCGTGCAAGCTTTAGAACAAGATTTTGGATGTTTTCTTCCCTGGCAGAGTTTCTCCTTGCAAGATATGGTGGAAAAGCTTTTTGCTGAGTGTAGAGCGGCAAGACACGCAGAAGACGCAGATACGCAGCTCTCCGAAGCTAAGTGCCGGTCCCGGGCTTCTTTCGGCACAAACCGCTCTCAGGAGCTCCCTGCGCTCGCCACAATGCTCTGTGTGCGAAGAAGCCGCTTCTTCGCCTCCGGGAGAATCGGCGAGCGGCAGCTTCCCAAAGGCGAAGATGCAAGCTGCAGCACACAGGCACAGTGTGGGCAGCATTCAGACTTAGAGAAAACAGTACTTTACCACTCTCCTGCCTTTTCCATGGTTATTCTATTGGAAAAGTACGAGTTTTGGACAACTACCTTTCATTCTTGCCAAACTCTTTGCAGACCCCCGTGCAAGCTTTAGAACAAGATTTTGGATGTTTTCTTTCCTGGCAGAGTTTCTCCTTGCAAGATATGCTGGAAAAGCTTTTGGCTGAGTGTAGAGCGGCAAGACACGCAGAAGACGCAGATACGCAGCTCTCCGAAGCTAAGTGCCGGTCCCGGGCTCCTTTTGGCACAAACCGCTCTCAGGAGCTCCCTGCGCTCGCCACAATGCTCTGTGTGCGAAGAAGCCGCTTCTTCGCCTCCGGGAGAATCGGCGAGCGGCAGCTTCCCAAAGGCGAAGATGCAAGCTGCAGCACACAGGCACAGTGTGGGCAGCCTTCAGACTTAGAGAAAACAGTACTTTACCACTCTCCTGCCTTTTCCATGGTTATTCTATTGGAAAAGAACGAGTTTTGGACAACTACCTTTCATTCTTGCCAAACTCTTTGCAGACCCCCGTGCAAGCTTTAGAACAAGATTTTGGATGTTTTCTTTCCTGGCAGAGTTTCTCCTTGCAAGATATGGTGGAAAAGCTTTTTGCTGAGTGTAGAGCGGCAAGACACGCAGAAGACGCAGATACGCAGCTCTCCGAAGCTAAGTGCCGGTCCCGGGCTTCTTTCGGCACAAACCGCTCTCAGGAGCTCCCTGCGCTCGCCACAATGCTCTGTGTGCGAAGAAGCCGCTTCTTCGCCTCCGGGAGAATCGGCGAGCGGCAGCTTCCCAAAGGCGAAGATGCAAGCTGCAGCACACAGGCACAGTGTGGGCAGCCTTCAGACATAGAGAAAACAGTACTTTACCACTCTCCTGCCTTTTCCATGGTTATTCTATTGGAAAAGAACGAGTTTTGGACAACTACCTTTCATTCTTGCCAAACTCTTTGCAGACCCCCGTGCAAGCTTTAGAACAAGATTTTGGATGTTTTCTTTCCTGGCAGAGTTTCTCCTTGCAAGATATGGTGGAAAAGCTTTTTGCTGAGTGTAGAGCGGCAAGACACGCAGAAGACGCAGATACGCAGCTCTCCGAAGCTAAGTGCCGGTCCCAGGCTTCTTTCGGCACAAACCGCTCTCAGGAGCTCCCTGCGCTCGCCACAATGCTCTGTGTGCGAAGAAGCCGCTTCTTCGCCTCCGGGAGAATCGGCGAGCGGCAGCTTCCCAAAGGCGAAGATGCAAGCTGCAGCACACAGGCACAGTGTGGGCAGCCTTCAGACTTAGAGAAAACAGTACTTTACCACTCTCCTGCCTTTTCCATGGTTATTCTATTGGAAAAGAACGAGTTTTGGACAACTACCTTTCATTCTTGCCAAACTCTTTGCAGACCCCCGTGCAAGCTTTAGAACAAGATTTTGGATGTTTTCTTTCCTGGCAGAGTTTCTCCTTGCAAGATATGGTGGAAAAGCTTTTGGCTGAGTGTAGAGCGGCAAGACACGCAGAAGACGCAGATACGCAGCTCTCCGAAGCTAAGTGCCGGTCCCGGGCTCCTTTCGGCACAAACCGGTCTCAGGAGCTCCCTGCGCTCGCCACAATGCTCTGTGTGCGAAGAAGCAGCTTCTTCGCCTCCGGGAGAATCGGCGAGCGGCAGCTTCCCAAAGGCGAAGATGCAAGCCGCACCACACAGGCACAGTGTGGGCTGCATTCAGACTTAGAGAAAACAGTACTTTACCTCTCTCCTGCCTTTTCCATGGTTATTATATTGGAAAAGAACGAGTTTTGGACAACAACCATTCATTCTTGCAAAACTCTTTGCAGACCTCCGTGCAAGCTTTAGAACAAGATTTTGGATGTTTTCTTTCCTGGCAGAGTTTCTCTTTGCAAGATATGATGGAAAAGCTTTTTGCTGAGTGTTGAGCGGCAAGACACGCAGAAGACGCAGATACGCAGCTCTCTGAAGCTAAGTGCCGGTCCCGGGCTTCTTTCGGCACAAACCGCTCTCAGGAGCTCCCTGCGCTCGCCACAATGCTCTGTGTGCGAAGGAGCCGCTTCTTCGCCTCCGGGAGAATCGGTGAGCGGCAGCTTCCCAAAGGCGAAGATGCAGGCCGCACCACGCAGGCACAGTGTGGGCAGCCTTCAGACTTAGAGAAACTAGTACTTTACCACTCTCCTGCCATTTCCATGGTTATTATATTGGAAAAGAACGAGTTTTGGACAACAACCTTTCATTCTTGCCAAACTCTTTGCAGATCTCCGTGCAAGCTTTAGAACAAGATTTTGGCTGTTTTCTTTCCTGGCAGAGTTTCTCTTTGCAAGATATGGTGGACAAGCTTTTTGCTGAGAGTAGAGCGGCAAGACACGCAGAAGACGCAGATACGCAGCTCTCTGAAGCTAAGTGCCGGTCCCGGGCTTCTTTCGGCACAAACCGCTCTCAGGAGCTCCCTGCGCTCGCCACAGTGCTCTGTGTGCGAATAAGCTGCTTCTTCGCCTCCGGGAGAATCGGCGAGCGGCAGCTTCCCAAAGGCGAAGATGCAAGCTGCACCACACAGGCACAGTGTGGGCAGCATTCAGACTTAGAGAAAACAGTACTTTACCACTCTCCTGCCTTTTCCATGGTTATTCTATTGGAAAAGAACGAGTTTTGGACAACTACCTTTCATTCTTGCCAAACTCTTTGCAGATCTCCGTGCAAGCTTTAGAACAAGATTTTGGATGTTTTCTTTCTTGGCAGAGTTTCTCTTTGCAAGATATGGTGGAAAAGCTTTTTGCTGAGTGTAGAGCGGCAAGACACGCAGAAGACGCAGATACGCAGCTCTCCGAAGCTAAGTGCCGGTCCACGGCTTCTTTCGGCAGAAGCCGCTCTTAGGTGCTCACCGCGACCGGCCCAATGCTCTGTGTGCAAAGAAGCCGCTTCTTCGCCTCCGGGAGAATCGGCGAGCGGCAGCTTCCCAAAGGCGAAGATGCAAGCTGCAGCACACAGGCACAGTGTGGGCAGCCTTCAGACTTAGAGAAAACAGTACTTTACCACTCTCCTGCCTTTTCCATGGTTATTCTATTGGAAAAGAACGAGTTTTGGACAACTACCTTTCATTCTTGCCAAACTCTTTGCAGACCTCCGTGCAAACTTTAGAACAAGATTTTGGATGTTTTCTTTCCTGGCAGAGTTTCTCTTTGCAAGATATGGTGGAAAAGCTTTTTGCTGAGTGTAGAGCGGCAAGACTCGCAGAAGACGCAGATACGCAGCTCTCCGAAGCTAAGTGCCGGTCCCGGGCATCTTTCGGCACAAACCGCTCTCAGGAGCTCCCTGCGCTCGCCACAATGCTCTGTGTGCGAAGAAGCCGCTTCTTCGCCTGCGGGAGAATCGGCGAGCGGCAGCTTCCCAAAGGCGAAGATGCAAGCCGCACCATGCAGGCACAGTGTGGGCTGCATTCAGACTTAGAGAAAACAGTACTTTACCTCTCTCCTGCCTTTTCCATGGTTATTATATTGGAAAAGAACGAGTTTTGGACAACTACCTTTCATTCTTGCCAAACTCTTTGCAGACCTCCGTGCAAGCTTTAGAACAAGATTTTGGATGTTTTCTTTCCTGGCAGAGTTTCTCTTTGCAAGATATGGTGGAAAAGCTTTTTGCTGAGTGTTGAGCGGCAAGACACGCAGAAGACGCAGATACGCAGCTCTCCGAAGCTAAGTGCCGGTCCACGGCATCTTTCGGCACAAACCGCTCTCAGGAGCTCCCTGCGCTCGCCACAATATTCTGTGTGCAAAGAAGCAGCTTCTTCGCCTCCAGGAGAATCGGCGAGCGGCAGCTTCCCAAAGGCGAAGATGCAAGCCGCACCACGCAGGCACAGTGTGGGCAGCCTTGAAACTTAGAGAAAACAGTACTTTACCTCTCTCCTGCCTTTTCCATGGTTATTATATTGGAAAAGAACGAGTTTTGGACAACAACCATTCATTCTTGCAAAACTCTTTGCAGACCTCCGTGCAAGCTTTAGAACAAGATTTTGGATGTTTTCTTTCCTGGCAGAGTTTCTCTTTGCAAGATATGATGGAAAAGATTTTTGCTGAGTGTTGAGCGGCAAGACACGCAGAAGACGCAGATACGCAGCTCTCCGAAGCTAAGTGCCGGTCCATGGCTTCTTTCGGCAGAAGCCGCTCTTAGGTGTTCACCGCGACCGGCCCAATGCTCTGTGTGCGAAGAAGCCGATTCTTCGCCTCCGGGAGGATCGGCGAGTGGCAGCTTCCCAAAGGCGAAGATGCAAGCTGCACCACACAGGCACAGTGTGGGCAGCATTCAGACTTAGAGAAACCAGTACTTTACCTCTCTCCAGCCTTTTCCATGGTTATTATATTGGAAAAGAACGAGTTTTGGACAACTACCTTTCATTCTTGCCAAACTCTTTGCAGACCTGCGTGCAAGCTTTAGAAGAAGATTTTGGATGTTTTCTTTCCTGGTAGAGTTTCTCTGAGCAAGATATGGTGGAAAAGCTTTTTGCTGAATGTAGAGCGGCAAGACACGCAGAAGACGCAGATACGCAGCTCTCTGAAGCTAAGTGCCGGTCGCGGGCTTCTTTCGGCACAAACCACTCTCAGGAGCTCCCTGTGCTCGCCACAATGCTCTGTGTGCGAAGAAGCCGCTTCTTCGCCTCCGGGAGAATCGGTGAGCGGCAGCTTCCCAAAGGCGAAGATGCAGGCCGCACCACGCAGGCACAGTGTGGGCAGCCTTCAGACTTAGAGAAACTAGTACTTTACCACTCTCCTGCCTTTTCCATGGTTATTATATTGGAAAAGAACGAGTTTTGGACAACAACCTTTCATTCTTTCCGAACTCTTTGCAGATCTCCGTGCAAGATTTAGAACAAGATTTTGGCTGTTTTCTTTCCTGGCAGAGTTTCTCTTTGCAAGATATGGTGGACAAGCTTTTTGCTGAGTGTTGAGCGGCAAGACACGCAGAAGACGCAGATACGCAGCTCTCTGAAGCTAAGTGCGGGTCCCGGGCATCTTTCGGCACAAACCGCTCTCAGGAGCTCCCTGCGCTCGCCACAATGCTCTGTGTGCGAATAAGCTGCTTCTTCGCCTCCGGGCGAATCGGCGAGCGGCAGCTTCCCAAAGGCGAAGATGCAAGCTGCAGCACACAGGCACAGTGTGGGCAGCCTTCAGACTTAGAGAAACCAGTACTTTACCTCTCTCCAGCCTTTTCCATGGTTATTATATTGGAAAAGAACGAGTTTTGGACAACTACCTTTCATTCTTGCCAAACTCTTTGCAGACCTGCGTGCAAGCTTTAGAAGAAGATTTTGGATGTTTTCTTTCCTGGCAGAGTTTCGCCTTGCAAGATATGGTGGAAAAGCTTTTTGCTGAGTGTTGAGCGGCAAGACACGCAGAAGACGCAGATACGCAGCTCTCCGAAGCTATGTGCCGGTCCACGGCTTCTTTCGGCAGAAGCCGCTCTCAGGTGCTCACCGCGACCGGCCCAATGCTCTGTTTGCGAAGAAGCCGCTTCTTCGCCTCCGGGAGAATCGGTGAGCGGCAGCTTCCCAAAGGCGAAGATGCAAGCCGCACCATGCAGGCACAGTGTGGGCAGCCTTCAGACTTAGAGAAAACAGTACTTTACCACTCTCCTGCCTTTTCCATGGTTATTATATTGGAAAAGAACGAGTTTTGGACAACTACCTTTCATTCTTGCCAAACTCTTTGCAGACCCCCGTGCAAGCTTTAGAACAAGATTTTGGATGTTTTCTTTCCTGGCAGAGTTTCTCTTTGCAAGATATGGTGGAAAAGTTTTTTGCTGAGTGTTGAGCGGCAAGACACACAGAAGACGCAGATACGCAGCTCTCCGAAGCTAAGTGCCCGTCCACGGCTTCTTTCGGCAGAAGCCGCACTTAGGTGCTCACCGCGACCGGCCCAATGCTCTGTGTGCGAAGAAGCCGCTTCTTCGCCTCCGGGAGAATCGGCGAGCGGCAGCTTCCCAAAGGCGAAGATGCAAGCTGCACCACACAGGCACAGTGTGGGCAGCATTCAGACTTAGAGAAAACAGTACTTTACCACTCTCCTGCCTTTTCCATGGTTATTATATTGGAAAAGAACGAGTTTTGGACAACTACCTTTCATTCTTGCCAAACTCTTTGCAGACCTCCGTGCAAGCTTTAGAACAAGATTTTAGATCTTTTCTTTCCTGGCAGAGTTTCCCTTTGCAAGATATGCTGGAAAAGCTTTTTGCTGAGTGTAGAGCAGCAAGACACGCAGAAGACGCAGATACGCAGCTCTCCGAAGCTAAGTGCCGGTCCCGGGCTTCTTTCGGCACAAACCGCTCTCAGGAGCTCCCTGCGCTCGCCACAATGCTCTGTGTGCGAAGAAGCCGCTTCTTCGCCTCCGGGAGAATCGACGAGCGGCAGCTTCCCAAAGGCGAAGATGCAAGCCGCACCATGCAGGGACAGTGTGGGCTGCATTCAGACTTAGAGAAAACAGTACTTTACCTCTCTCCTGCCTTTTCCATGGTTATTATATTGGAAAAGAACGAGTTTTGGACAACTACCTTTCATTCTTGCCAAACTCTTTGCAGACCTCCGTGCAAGCTTTAGAACAAGATTTTGGATGTTTTCTTTCCTGGCAGAGTTTCCCTTTGCAAGATATGCTGGAAAAGCTTTTTGCTGAGTGTAGAGCGGCAAGACACGCAGAAGACGCAGATACGCAGCTCTCCAAAGCTAAGTGCCGGTCTCGGGCTTCTTTCGGCACAAACCGCTCTCAGGAGCTCCCTGCGCTCGCCACAATATTCTGTGTGCGAAGAAGCAGCTTCTTCGCCTCCGGGAGAATCGGCGAGCGGCAGCTTCCCAAAGGCGAAGATGCAGGCCGCACCACGCAGGCACAGTGTGGGCTGCATTCAGACTTAGAGAAAACAGTACTTTACCTCTCTCCTGCCCTTTCCATGGTTATTCTATTGGAAAAGAATGAGTTTTGGACAACTACCTTTCATTCTTGCCAAACTCTTTGCAGACCTCCGTGCAAGCTTTAGAACAAGATTTTGGCTGTTTTCTTTCCTGGCAGAGTTTCTCCTTGCAAGATATGGTGGAAAAGCTTTTGGCTGAGTGTAGAGCGGCAAGACACGCAGAAGACGCAGATACGCAGCTCTCCGAAGCTAAGTGCCGGTCCCGGGCTTCTTTCGGCACAAACCGCTCTCAGGAGCTCCCTGCGCTCGCCACAATGCTCTGTGTGCGAAGAAGCCGCTTCTTCGCCTCCGGGAGAATCGGCGAGCGGCAGCTTCCCAAAGGCGAAGATGCAAGCTGCAGCACACAGGCACAGTGTGGGCAGCCTTCAGACATAGAGAAAACAGTACTTTACCACTCTCCTGCCTTTTCCATGGTTATTCTATTGGAAAAGAACGAGTTTTGGACAACTACCTTTCATTCTTGCCAAACTCTTTGCAGACCTGCGTGCAAGCTTTAGAACAAGATTTTGGATGTTTTCTTTCCTGGCAGAGTTTCTCCTTGCAAGATATGCTGGAAAAGCTTTTGGCTGAGTGTAGAGCGGCAAGACACGCAGAAGACGCAGATACGCAGCTCTCCGAAGCTAAGTGCCGGTCCCGGGCTTCTTTCGGCACAAACCGCTCTCAGGAGCTCCCTGCGCTCGCCACAATGCTCTGTGTGCGAAGAAGCCGCTTCTTCGCCTCCGGGAGAATCGGCGAGCGGCAGCTTCCCAAAGGCGAAGATGCAAGCTGCAGCACACAGGCACAGTGTGGGCAGCATTCAGACTTAGAGAAAACAGTACTTTACCACTCTCCTGCCTTTTCCATGGTTATTCTATTGGAAAAGAACGAGTTTTGGACAACTACCTTTCATTCTTGCCAAACTCTTTGCAGACCCCCGTGCAAGCTTTAGAACAAGATTTTGGATGTTTTCTTCCCTGGCAGAGTTTCTCCTTGCAAGATATGCTGGAAAAGCTTTTTGCTGAGTGTAGAGCGGCAAGACACGCAGAAGACGCAGATACGCAGCTCTCCGAAGCTAAGTGCCGGTCCCGGGCTTCTTTCGGCACAAACCGCTCTCAGGAGCTCCCTGCGCTCGCCACAATGCTCTGTGTGCGAAGAAGCCGCTTCTTCGCCTCCGGGAGAATCGGCGAGCGGCAGCTTCCCAAAGGCGAAGATGCAAGCTGCAGCACACAGGCACAGTGTGGGCAGCATTCAGACTTAGAGAAAACAGTACTTTACCACTCTCCTGCCTTTTCCATGGTTATTCTATTGGAAAAGAACGAGTTTTGGACAACTACCTTTCATTCTTGCCAAACTCTTTGCAGACCCCCGTGCAAGCTTTAGAACAAGATTTTGGATGTTTTCTTTCCTGGCAGAGTTTCTCCTTGCAAGATATGCTGGAAAAGCTTTTTGCTGAGTGTAGAGCGGCAAGACACGCAGAAGACGCAGATACGCAGCTCTCCGAAGCTAAGTGCCGGTCCCGGGCTCCTTTCGGCACAAACCGCTCTCAGGAGCTCCCTGCGCTCGCCACAATGCTCTGTGTGCGAAGAAGCCGCTTCTTCGCCTCCGGGAGAATCGGCGAGCGGCAGCTTCCCAAAGGCGAAGATGCAAGCTGCAGCACACAGGCACAGTGTGGGCAGCCTTCAGACTTAGAGAAAACAGTACTTTACCACTCTCCTGCCTTTTCCATGGTTATTCTATTGGAAAAGAACGAGTTTTGGACAACTACCTTTCATTCTTGCCAAACTCTTTGCAGACCCCCGTGCAAGCTTTAGAACAAGATTTTGGATGTTTTCTTTCCTGGCAGAGTTTCTCCTTGCAAGATATGGTGGAAAAGCTTTTTGCTGAGTGTAGAGCGGCAAGACACGCAGAAGACGCAGATACGCAGCTCTCCGAAGCTAAGTGCCGGTCCCGGGCTTCTTTCGGCACAAACCGCTCTCAGGAGCTCCCTGCGCTCGCCACAATGCTCTGTGTGCGAAGAAGCCGCTTCTTCGCCTCCGGGAGAATCGGCGAGCGGCAGCTTGCCAAAGGCGAAGATGCAAGCTGCAGCACACAGGCACAGTGTGGGCAGCCTTCAGACTTAGAGAAAACAGTACTTTACCACTCTCCTGCCTTTTCCATGGTTATTCTATTGGAAAAGAACGAGTTTTGGACAACTACCTTTCATTCTTGCCAAACTCTTTGCAGACCCCCGTGCAAGCTTTAGAACAAGATTTTGGATGTTTTCTTTCCTGGCAGAGTTTCTCCTTGCAAGATATGGTGGAAAAGCTTTTTGCTGAGTGTAGAGCGGCAAGACACGCAGAAGACGCAGATACGCAGCTCTCCGAAGCTAAGTGCCGGTCCCGGGCTTCTTTCGGCACAAACCGCTCTCAGGAGCTCCCTGCGCTCGCCACAATGCTCTGTGTGCGAAGAAGCCGCTTCTTCGCCTCCGGGAGAATCGGCGAGCGGCAGCTTCCCAAAGGCGAAGATGCAAGCTGCAGCACACAGGCACAGTGTGGGCAGCATTCAGACTTAGAGAAAACAGTACTTTACCACTCTCCTGCCTTTTCCATGGTTATTCTATTGGAAAAGAACGAGTTTTGGACAACTACCTTTCATTCTTGCCAAACTCTTTGCAGACCCCCGTGCAAGCTTTAGAACAAGATTTTGGATGTTTTCTTCCCTGGCAGAGTTTCTCCTTGCAAGATATGGTGGAAAAGCTTTTTGCTGAGTGTAGAGCGGCAAGACACGCAGAAGACGCAGATACGCAGCTCTCCGAAGCTAAGTGCCGGTCCCGGGCTTCTTTCGGCACAAACCGCTCTCAGGAGCTCCCTGCGCTCGCCACAATGCTCTGTGTGCGAAGAAGCCGCTTCTTCGCCTCCGGGAGAATCGGCGAGCGGCAGCTTCCCAAAGGCGAAGATGCAAGCTGCAGCACACAGGCACAGTGTGGGCAGCATTCAGACTTAGAGAAAACAGTACTTTACCACTCTCCTGCCTTTTCCATGGTTATTCTATTGGAAAAGTACGAGTTTTGGACAACTACCTTTCATTCTTGCCAAACTCTTTGCAGACCCCCGTGCAAGCTTTAGAACAAGATTTTGGATGTTTTCTTTCCTGGCAGAGTTTCTCCTTGCAAGATATGCTGGAAAAGCTTTTGGCTGAGTGTAGAGCGGCAAGACACGCAGAAGACGCAGATACGCAGCTCTCCGAAGCTAAGTGCCGGTCCCGGGCTCCTTTTGGCACAAACCGCTCTCAGGAGCTCCCTGCGCTCGCCACAATGCTCTGTGTGCGAAGAAGCCGCTTCTTCGCCTCCGGGAGAATCGGCGAGCGGCAGCTTCCCAAAGGCGAAGATGCAAGCTGCAGCACACAGGCACAGTGTGGGCAGCCTTCAGACTTAGAGAAAACAGTACTTTACCACTCTCCTGCCTTTTCCATGGTTATTCTATTGGAAAAGAACGAGTTTTGGACAACTACCTTTCATTCTTGCCAAACTCTTTGCAGACCCCCGTGCAAGCTTTAGAACAAGATTTTGGATGTTTTCTTTCCTGGCAGAGTTTCTCCTTGCAAGATATGGTGGAAAAGCTTTTTGCTGAGTGTAGAGCGGCAAGACACGCAGAAGACGCAGATACGCAGCTCTCCGAAGCTAAGTGCCGGTCCCGGGCTTCTTTCGGCACAAACCGCTCTCAGGAGCTCCCTGCGCTCGCCACAATGCTCTGTGTGCGAAGAAGCCGCTTCTTCGCCTCCGGGAGAATCGGCGAGCGGCAGCTTCCCAAAGGCGAAGATGCAAGCTGCAGCACACAGGCACAGTGTGGGCAGCCTTCAGACATAGAGAAAACAGTACTTTACCACTCTCCTGCCTTTTCCATGGTTATTCTATTGGAAAAGAACGAGTTTTGGACAACTACCTTTCATTCTTGCCAAACTCTTTGCAGACCCCCGTGCAAGCTTTAGAACAAGATTTTGGATGTTTTCTTTCCTGGCAGAGTTTCTCCTTGCAAGATATGGTGGAAAAGCTTTTTGCTGAGTGTAGAGCGGCAAGACACGCAGAAGACGCAGATACGCAGCTCTCCGAAGCTAAGTGCCGGTCCCAGGCTTCTTTCGGCACAAACCGCTCTCAGGAGCTCCCTGCGCTCGCCACAATGCTCTGTGTGCGAAGAAGCCGCTTCTTCGCCTCCGGGAGAATCGGCGAGCGGCAGCTTCCCAAAGGCGAAGATGCAAGCTGCAGCACACAGGCACAGTGTGGGCAGCCTTCAGACTTAGAGAAAACAGTACTTTACCACTCTCCTGCCTTTTCCATGGTTATTCTATTGGAAAAGAACGAGTTTTGGACAACTACCTTTCATTCTTGCCAAACTCTTTGCAGACCCCCGTGCAAGCTTTAGAACAAGATTTTGGATGTTTTCTTTCCTGGCAGAGTTTCTCCTTGCAAGATATGGTGGAAAAGCTTTTGGCTGAGTGTAGAGCGGCAAGACACGCAGAAGACGCAGATACGCAGCTCTCCGAAGCTAAGTGCCGGTCCCGGGCTCCTTTCGGCACAAACCGGTCTCAGGAGCTCCCTGCGCTCGCCACAATGCTCTGTGTGCGAAGAAGCCGCTTCTTCGCCTCCGGGAGAATCGGCGAGCGGCAGCTTCCCAAAGGCGAAGATGCAAGCTGCAGCACACAGGCACAGTGTGGGCAGCCTTCAGACTTAGAGAAAACAGTACTTTACCACTCTCCTGCCTTTTCCATGGTTATTCTATTGGAAAAGAACGAGTTTTGGACAACTACCTTTCATTCTTGCCAAACTCTTTGCAGACCTCCGTGCAAGCTTTAGAACAAGATTTTGGATGTTTTCTTTCCTGGCAGAGTTTCTCCTTGCAAGATATGGTGGAAAAGCTTTTTGCTGAGTGTAGAGCGGCAAGACACGCAGAAGACGCAGATACGCAGCTCTCCGAAGCTAAGTGCCGGTCCCGGGCTTCTTTCGGCACAAACCGCTCTCAGGAGCTCCCTGCGCTCGCCACAATGCTCTGTGTGCGAAGAAGCCGCTTCTTCGCCTCCGGGAGAATCGGCGAGCGGCAGCTTCCCAAAGGCGAAGATGCAAGCTGCAGCACACAGGCACAGTGTGGGCAGCCTTCAGACTTAGAGAAAACAGTACTTTACCACTCTCCTGCCTTTTCCATGGTTATTCCATTGGAAAAGAACGAGTTTTGGACAACTACCTTTCATTCTTGCCAAACTCTTTGCAGACCCCCGTGCAAGCTTTAGAACAAGATTTTGGATGTTTTCTTTCCTGGCAGAGTTTCTCCTTGCAAGATATGGTGGAAAAGCTTTTTGCTGAGTGTAGAGCGGCAAGACACGCAGAAGACGCAGATACGCAGCTCTCCGAAGCTAAGTGCCGGTCCCGGGCTTCTTTCGGCACAAACCGCTCTCAGGAGCTCCCTGCGCTCGCCACAATGCTCTGTGTGCGAAGAAGCCGCTTCTTCGCCTGCGGGAGAATCGGCGAGCGGCAGCTTCCCAAAGGCGAAGATGCAAGCTGCAGCACACAGGCACAGTGTGGGCAGCATTCAGACTTAGAGAAAACAGTACTTTACCACTCTCCTGCCTTTTCCATGGTTATTCTATTGGAAAAGAACGAGTTTTGGACAACTACCTTTCATTCTTGCCAAACTCTTTGCAGACCCCCGTGCAAGCTTTAGAACAAGATTTTGGATGTTTTCTTTCCTGGCAGAGTTTCTCCTTGCAAGATATGCTGGAAAAGCTTTTGGCTGAGTGTAGAGCGGCAAGACACGCAGAAGACGCAGATACGCAGCTCTCCGAAGCTAAGTGCCGGTCCCGGGCTTCTTTCGGCACAAACCGCTCTCAGGAGCTCCTGCGCTCGCCACAATGCTCTGTGTGCGAAGAAGCCGCTTCTTCGCCTCCGGGAGAATCGGCGAGCGGCAGCTTCCCAAAGGCGAAGATGCAAGCTGCAGCACACAGGCACAGTGTGGGCAGCCTTCAGACTTAGAGAAAACAGTACTTTACCACTCTCCTGCCTTTTCCATGGTTATTCTATTGGAAAAGAACGAGTTTTGGACAACTACCTTTCATTCTTGCCAAACTCTTTGCAGACCCCCGTGCAAGCTTAAGAACAAGATTTTGGATGTTTTCTTTCCTGGCAGAGTTTCTCCTTGCAAGATATGCTGGAAAAGCTTTTTGCTGAGTGTAGAGCGGCAAGACACGCAGAAGACGCAGATACGCAGCTCTCCGAAGCTAAGTGCCGGTCCCGGGCTCCTTTCGGCACAAACCGCTCTCAGGAGCTCCCTGCGCTCGCCACAATGCTCTGTGTGCGAAGAAGCCGCTTCTTCGCCTCCGGGAGAATCGGCGAGCGGCAGCTTCCCAAAGGCGAAGATGCAAGCTGCAGCACACAGGCACAGTGTGGGCAGCCTTCAGACTTAGAGAAAACAGTACTTTACCACTCTCCTGCCTTTTCCATGGTTATTCTATTGGAAAAGAACGAGTTTTGGACAACTACCTTTCATTCTTGCCAAACTCTTTGCAGACCTCCGTGCAAGCTTTAGAACAAGATTTTGGATGTTTTCTTTCCTGGCAGAGTTTCTCCTTGCAAGATATGGTGGAAAAGATTTTGCTGAGTGTAGAGCGGCAAGACACGCAGAAGACGCAGATACGCAGCTCTCCGAAGCTAAGTGCCGGTCCCGGGCTTCTTTCGGCACAAACCGCTCTCAGGAGCTCCCTGCGCTCGCCACAATGCTCTGTGTGCGAAGAAGCCGCTTCTTCGCCTGCGGGAGAATCGGCGAGCGGCAGCTTCCCAAAGGCGAAGATGCAAGCTGCGGCACACAGGCACAGTGTGGGCAGCCTTCAGACTTAGAGAAAACAGTACTTTACCACTCTCCTGCCTTTTCCATGGTTATTCTATTGGAAAAGAACGAGTTTTGGACAACTACCTTTCATTCTTGCCAAACTCTTTGCAGACCCCCGTGCAAGCTTTAGAACAAGATTTTGGATGTTTTCTTTCCTGGCAGAGTTTCTCCTTGCAAGATATGGTGGAAAAGCTTTTTGCTGAGTGTAGAGCGGCAAGACACGCAGAAGACGCAGATACGCAGCTCTCCGAAGCTAAGTGCCGGTCCCGGGCTTCTTTCGGCACAAACCGCTCTCAGGAGCTCCCTGCGCTCGCCACAATGCTCTGTGTGCGAAGAAGCCGCTTCTTCGCCTCCGGGAGAATCGGCGAGCGGCAGCTTCCCAAAGGCGAAGATGCAAGCTGCAGCACACAGGCACAGTGTGGGCAGCCTTCAGACTTAGAGAAAACAGTACTTTACCACTCTCCTGCCTTTTCCATGGTTATTATTTTGGAAAAGAACGAGTTTTGGACAACTACCTTTCATTCTTGCCAAACTCTTTGCAGACCCCCGTGCAAGCTTTAGAACAAGATTTTGGATGTTTTCTTTCCTGGCAGAGTTTCTCCTTGCAAGATATGCTGGAAAAGCTTTTGGCTGAGTATAGAGCGGCAAGACACGCAGAAGACGCAGATACGCAGCTCTCCGAAGCTAAGTGCCGGTCCCGGGCTTCTTTCGGCACAAACCGCTCTCAGGAGCTCCCTGCGCTCGCCACAATGCTCTGTGTGCGAAGAAGCCGCTTCTTCGCCTCCGGGAGAATCGGCGAGCGGCAGCTTCCCAAAGGCGAAGATGCAAGCCGCACCATGCAGGCACAGTGTGGGCAGCCTTCAGACTTAGAGAAAACAGTACTTTACCACTCTCCTGCCTTTTCCATGGTTATTCTATTGGAAAAGAACGAGTTTTGGACAACTACTTTCCTTCTTGCCAAACTCTTTGCAGACCCCCGTGCAAGCTTTAGAACAAGATTTTGGATGTTTTCTTTCCTGGCAGAGTTTCTCCTTGCAAGATATGGTGGAAAAGCTTTTTGCTGAGTGTAGAGCGGCAAGACACGCAGAAGACGCAATACGCAGCTCTCCGAAGCTAAGTGCCGGTCCCAGGCTTCTTTCGGCACAAACCGCTCTCAGCAGCTCCCTGCGCTCGCCACAATGCTCTGTGTGCGAAGAAGCCGCTTCTTCGCCTGCGGGAGAATCGGCGAGCGGCAGCTTCCCAAAGGCAAAGATGCAAGCTGCAGCACACAGGCACAGTGTGGGCAGCATTCAGACTTAGAGAAAACAGTACTTTACCACTCTCCTGCCTTATCCATGGTTATTCTATTGGAAAAGAACGAGTTTTGGACAACTACCTTTCATTCTTGCCAAACTCTTTGCAGACCCCCGTGCAAGCTTTAGAACAAGATTTTGGATGTTTTCTTTCCTGGCAGAGTTTCTCCTTGCAAGATATGGTGGAAAAGCTTTTTGCTGAGTGTAGAGCGGCAAGACACGCAGAAGACGCAGATACGCAGCTCTCCGAAGCTAAGTGCCGGTCCCGGGCTTCTTTCGGCACAAACCGCTCTCAGGAGCTCCCTGCGCTCGCCACAATGCTCTGTGTGCGAAGAAGCCGCTTCTTCGCCTGCGGGAGAATCGGCGAGCGGCAGCTTCCCAAAGGCGAAGATGCAAGCTGCAGCACACAGGCACAGTGTGGGCAGCCTTCAGACTTAGAGAAAACAGTACTTTACCACTCTCCTGCCTTTTCCATGGTTATTCTATTGGAAAAGAACGAGTTTTGGACAACTACCTTTCATTCTTGCCAAACTCTTTGCAGACCCCCGTGCAAGCTTTAGAACAAGATTTTGGATGTTTTCTTTCCTGGCAGAGTTTCTCCTTGCAAGATATGGTGGAAAAGCTTTTTGCTGAGTGTAGAGCGGCAAGACACGCAGAAGACGCAGATACGCAGCTCTCCGAAGCTAAGTGCCGGTCCCGGGCTTCTTTCGGCACAAACCGCTCTCAGGAGCTCCCTGCGCTCGCCACAATGCTCTGTGTGCGAAGAAGCCGCTTCTTCGCCTCCGGGAGAATCGGCGAGCGGCAGCTTCCCAAAGGCGAAGATGCAAGCTGCGGCACACAGGCACAGTGTGGGCAGCCTTCAGACTTAGAGAAAACAGTACTTTACCACTCTCCTGCCTTTTCCATGGTTATTCTATTGGAAAAGAACGAGTTTTGGACAACTACCTTTCATTCTTGCCAAACTCTTTGCAGACCCCCGTGCAAGCTTTAGAACAAGATTTTGGATGTTTTCTTTCCTGGCAGAGTTTCTCCTTGCAAGATATGCTGGAAAAGCTTTTGGCTGAGTGTAGAGCGGCAAGACACGCAGAAGACGCAGATACGCAGCTCTCCGAAGCTAAGTGCCGGTCCCGGGCTTCTTTCGGCACAAACCGCTCTCAGGAGCTCCCTGCGCTCGCCACAATGCTCTGTGTGCGAAGAAGCCGCTTCTTCGCCTCCGGGAGAATCGGCGAGCGGCAGCTTCCCAAAGGCGAAGATGCAAGCTGCAGCACACAGGCACAGTGTGGGCAGCCTTCAGACTTAGAGAAAACAGTACTTTACCACTCTCCTGCCTTTTCCATGGTTATTCTATTGGAAAAGAACGAGTTTTGGACAACTACCTTTCATTCTTGCCAAACTCTTTGCAGACCCCCGTGCAAGCTTAAGAACAAGATTTTGGATGTTTTCTTTCCTGGCAGAGTTTCTCCTTGCAAGATATGCTGGAAAAGCTTTTTGCTGAGTGTAGAGCGGCAAGACACGCAGAAGACGCAGATACGCAGCTCTCCGAAGCTAAGTGCCGGTCCCGGGCTCCTTTCGGCACAAACCGCTCTCAGGAGCTCCCTGCGCTCGCCACAATGCTCTGTGTGCGAAGAAGCCGCTTCTTCGCCTCCGGGAGAATCGGCGAGCGGCAGCTTCCCAAAGGCGAAGATGCAAGCTGCAGCACACAGGCACAGTGTGGGCAGCCTTCAGACTTAGAGAAAACAGTACTTTACCACTCTCCTGCCTTTTCCATGGTTATTCTATTGGAAAAGAACGAGTTTTGGACAACTACCTTTCATTCTTGCCAAACTCTTTGCAGACCTCCGTGCAAGCTTTAGAACAAGATTTTGGATGTTTTCTTTCCTGGCAGAGTTTCTCCTTGCAAGATATGGTGGAAAAGCTTTTGGCTGAGTGTAGAGCGGCAAGACACGCAGAAGACGCAGATACGCAGCTCTCCGAAGCTAAGTGCCGGTCCCGGGCTTCTTTCGGCACAAACCGCTCTCAGGAGCTCCCTGCGCTCGCCACAATGCTCTGTGTGCGAAGAAGCCGCTTCTTCGCCTCCGGGAGAATCGGCGAGCGGCAGCTTCCCAAAGGCGAAGATGCAAGCTGCGGCACACAGGCACAGTGTGGGCAGCCTTCAGACTTAGAGAAAACAGTACTTTACCACTCTCCTGCCTTTTCCATGGTTATTCTATTGGAAAAGAACGAGTTTTGGACAACTACCTTTCATTCTTGCCAAACTCTTTGCAGACCCCCGTGCAAGCTTTAGAACAAGATTTTGGATGTTTTCTTTCCTGGCAGAGTTTCTCCTTGCAAGATATGGTGGAAAAGATTTTTGCTGAGTGTAGAGCGGCAAGACACGCAGAAGACGCAGATACGCAGCTCTCCGAAGCTAAGTGCCGGTCCCGGGCTTCTTTCGGCACAAACCGCTCTCAGGAGCTCCCTGCGCTCGCCACAATGCTCTGTGTGCGAAGAAGCCGCTTCTTCGCCTCCGGGAGAATCGGCGAGCGGCAGCTTCCCAAAGGCGAAGATGCAAGCTGCAGCACACAGGCACAGTGTGGGCAGCCTTCAGACTTAGAGAAAACAGTACTTTACCACTCTCCTGCCTTTTCCATGGTTATTCTATTGGAAAAGAACGAGTTTTGGACAACTACCTTTCATTCTTGCCAAACTCTTTGCAGACCCCCGTGCAAGCTTTAGAACAAGATTTTGGATGTTTTCTTTCCTGGCAGAGTTTCTCCTTGCAAGATATGCTGGAAAAGCTTTTGGCTGAGTATAGAGCGGCAAGACACGCAGAAGACGCAGATACGCAGCTCTCCGAAGCTAAGTGCCGGTCCCGGGCTTCTTTCGGCACAAACCGCTCTCAGGAGCTCCCTGCGCTCGCCACAATGCTCTGTGTGCGAAGAAGCCGCTTCTTCGCCTGCGGGAGAATCGGCGAGCGGCAGCTTCCCAAAGGCGAAGATGCAAGCTGCAGCACACAGGCACAGTGTGGGCAGCCTTCAGACTTAGAGAAAACAGTACTTTACCACTCTCCTGCCTTTTCCATGGTTATTCTATTGGAAAAGAACGAGTTTTGGACAACTACCTTTCATTCTTGCCAAACTCTTTGCAGACCCCCGTGCAAGCTTTAGAACAAGATTTTGGATGTTTTCTTTCCTGGCAGAGTTTCTCCTTGCAAGATATGGTGGAAAAGCTTTTTGCTGAGTGTAGAGCGGCAAGACACGCAGAAGACGCAATACGCAGCTCTCCGAAGCTAAGTGCCGGTCCCGGGCTTCTTTCGGCACAAACCGCTCTCAGGAGCTCCCTGCGCTCGCCACAATGCTCTGTGTGCGAAGAAGCCGCTTCTTCGCCTGCGGGAGAATCGGCGAGCGGCAGCTTCCCAAAGGCGAAGATGCAAGCTGCGGCACACAGGCACAGTGTGGGCAGCCTTCAGACTTAGAGAAAACAGTACTTTACCACTCTCCTGCCTTTTCCATGGTTATTCTATTGGAAAAGAACGAGTTTTGGACAACTACCTTTCATTCTTGCCAAACTCTTTGCAGACCCCCGTGCAAGCTTTAGAACAAGATTTTGGATGTTTTCTTTCCTGGCAGAGTTTCTCCTTGCAAGATATGGTGGAAAAGCTTTTTGCTGAGTGTAGAGCGGCAAGACACGCAGAAGACGCAGATACGCAGCTCTCCGAAGCTAAGTGCCGGTCCCGGGCTTCTTTCGGCACAAACCGCTCTCAGGAGCTCCCTGCGCTCGCCACAATGCTCTGTGTGCGAAGAAGCCGCTTCTTCGCCTGCGGGAGAATCGGCGAGCGGCAGCTTCCCAAAGGCGAAGATGCAAGCTGCAGCACACAGGCCCAGTGTGGGCAGCCTTCAGACTTAGAGAAAACAGTACTTTACCACTCTCCTGCCTTTTCCATGGTTATTCTATTGGAAAAGAACGAGTTTTGGACAACTACCTTTCATTCTTGCCAAACTCTTTGCAGACCCCCGTGCAAGCTTTAGAACAAGATTTTGGATGTTTTCTTTCCTGGCAGAGTTTCTCCTTGCAAGATATGGTGGAAAAGCTTTTTGCTGAGTGTAGAGCGGCAAGACACGCAGAAGACGCAGATACGCAGCTCTCCGAAGCTAAGTGCCGGTCCCGGGCTTCTTTCGGCACAAACCGCTCTCAGGAGCTCCCTGCGCTCGCCACAATGCTCTGTGTGCGAAGAAGCCGCTTCTTCGCCTCCGGGAGAATCGGCGAGCGGCAGCTTCCCAAAGGCGAAGATGCAAGCTGCGGCACACAGGCACAGTGTGGGCAGCCTTCAGACTTAGAGAAAACAGTACTTTACCACTCTCCTGCCTTTTCCATGGTTATTCTATTGGAAAAGAACGAGTTTTGGACAACTACCTTTCATTCTTGCCAAACTCTTTGCAGACCCCCGTGCAAGCTTTAGAACAAGATTTTGGATGTTTTCTTTCCTGGCAGAGTTTCTCCTTGCAAGATATGGTGGAAAAGCTTTTTGCTGAGTGTAGAGCGGCAAGACACGCAGAAGATGCAGATACGCAGCTCTCCGAAGCTAAGTGCCGGTCCCGGGCTCCTTTCGGCACAAACCGCTCTCAGGAGCTCCCTGCGCTCGCCACAATGTTCTGTGTGCGAAGAAGCCGCTTCTTCGCCTCCGGGAGAATCGGCGAGCGGCAGCTTCCCAAAGGCGAAGATGCAAGCTGCAGCACACAGGCACAGTGTGGGCAGCCTTCAGACTTAGAGAAAACAGTACTTTACCACTCTCCTGCCTTTTCCATGGTTATTCTATTGGAAAAGAACGAGTTTTGGACAACTACCTTTCATTCTTGCCAAACTCTTTGCAGACCCCCGTGCAAGCTTTAGAACCAGATTTTGGATGTTTTCTTTCCTGGCAGAGTTTCTCCTTGCAAGATATGGTGGAAAAGCTTTTGGCTGAGTGTAGAGCGGCAAGACACGCAGAAGACGCAGATACGCAGCTCTCCGAAGCTAAGTGCCGGTCCCGGGCTTCTTTCGGCACAAACCGCTCTCAGGAGCTCCCTGCGCTCGCCACAATGCTCTGTGTGCGAAGAAGCCGCTTCTTCGCCTGCGGGAGAATCGGCGAGCGGCAGCTTCCCAAAGGCGAAGATGCAAGCTGCGGCACACAGGCACAGTGTGGGCAGCCTTCAGACTTAGAGAAAACAGTACTTTACCACTCTCCTGCCTTTTCCATGGTTATTCTATTGGAAAAGAACGAGTTTTGGACAACTACCTTTCATTCTTGCCAAACTCTTTGCAGACCCCCGTGCAAGCTTTAGAACAAGATTTTGGATGTTTTCTTTCCTGGCAGAGTTTCTCCTTGCAAGATATGGTGGAAAAGCTTTTTGCTGAGTGTAGAGCGGCAAGACACGCAGAAGACGCAGATACGCAGCTCTCCGAAGCTAAGTGCCGGTCCCGGGCTCCTTTCGGCACAAACCGCTCTCAGGAGCTCCCTGCGCTCGCCACAATGCTCTGTGTGCGAAGAAGCCGCTTCTTCGCCTGCGGGAGAATCGGCGAGCGGCAGCTTCCCAAAGGCGAAGATGCAAGCTGCAGCACACAGGCACAGTGTGGGCAGCCTTCAGACTTAGAGAAAACAGTACTTTACCACTCTCCTGCCTTTTCCATGGTTATTCTATTGGAAAAGGACGAGTTTTGGACAACTACCTTTCATTCTTGCCAAACTCTTTGCAGACCCCCGTGCAAGCTTTAGAACAAGTTTTTGGATGTTTTCTTTCCTGGCAGAGTTTCTCCTTGCAAGATATGGTGGAAAAGCTTTTTGCTGAGTGTAGAGCGGCAAGACACGCAGAAGACGCAGATACGCAGCTCTCCGAAGCTAAGTGCCGGTCCCGGGCTTCTTTCGGCACAAACCGCTCTCAGGAGCTCCCTGCGCTCGCCACAATGCTCTGTGTGCGAAGAAGCCGCTTCTTCGCCTGCGGGAGAATCGGCGAGCGGCAGCTTCCCAAAGGCGAAGATGCAAGCTGCGGCACACAGGCACAGTGTGGGCAGCCTTCAGACTTAGAGAAAACAGTACTTTACCACTCTCCTGCCTTTTCCATGGTTATTCTATTGGAAAAGAACGAGTTTTGGACAACTACCTTTCATTCTTGCCAAACTCTTTGCAGACCCCCGTGCAAGCTTTAGAACAAGATTTTGGATGTTTTCTTTCCTGGCAGAGTTTCTCCTTGCAAGATATGGTGGAAAAGCTTTTGGCTGAGTGTTGAGCGGCAAGACACGCAGAAGACGCAGATACGCAGCTCTCCGAAGCTAAGTGCCGGTCCCGGGCTTCTTTCGGCACAAACCGCTCTCAGGAGCTCCCTGCGCTCGCCACAATGCTCTGTGTGCGAAGAAGCCGCTTCTTCGCCTCCGGGAGAATCGGCGAGCGGCAGCTTCCCAAAGGCGAAGATGCAAGCTGCAGCACACAGGCACAGTGTGGGCAGCCTTCAGACTTAGAGAAAACAGTACTTTACCACTCTCCTGCCTTTTCCATGGTTATTCTATTGGAAAAGAACGAGTTTTGGACAACTACCTTTCATTCTTGCCAAACTCTTTGCAGACCCCCGTGCAAGCTTTAGAACCAGATTTTGGATGTTTTCTTTCCTGGCAGAGTTTCTCCTTGCAAGATATGCTGGAAAAGCTTTTTGCTGAGTGTAGAGCGGCAAGACACGCAGAAGACGCAGATACGCAGCTCTCCGAAGCTAAGTGCCGGTCCCGGGCTTCTTTCGGCACAAACCGCTCTCAGGAGCTCCCTGCGCTCGCCACAATGCTCTGTGTGCGAAGAAGCCGCTTCTTCGCCTGCGGGAGAATCGGCGAGCGGCAGCTTCCCAAAGGCGAAGATGCAAGCTGCGGCACACAGGCACAGTGTGGGCAGCCTTCAGACTTAGAGAAAACAGTACTTTACCACTCTCCTGCCTTTTCCATGGTTATTCTATTGGAAAAGAACGAGTTTTGGACAACTACCTTTCATTCTTGCCAAACTCTTTGCAGACCCCCGTGCAAGCTTTAGAACAAGATTTTGGATGTTTTCTTTCCTGGCAGAGTTTCTCCTTGCAAGATATGGTGGAAAAGCTTTTGGCTGAGTGTTGAGCGGCAAGACACGCAGAAGACGCAGATACGCAGCTCTCCGAAGCTAAGTGCCGGTCCCGGGCTTCTTTCGGCACAAACCGCTCTCAGGAGCTCCCTGCGCTCGCCACAATGCTCTGTGTGCGAAGAAGCCGCTTCTTCGCCTGCGGGAGAATCGGCGAGCGGCAGCTTCCCAAAGGCGAAGATGCAAGCTGCGGCACACAGGCACAGTGTGGGCAGCCTTCAGACTTAGAGAAAACAGTACTTTACCACTCTCCTGCCTTTTCCATGGTTATTCTATTGGAAAAGAACGAGTTTTGGACAACTACCTTTCATTCTTGCCAAACTCTTTGCAGACCCCCGTGCAAGCTTTAGAACAAGATTTTGGATGTTTTCTTTCCTGGCAGAGTTTCTCCTTGCAAGATATGGTGGAAAAGCTTTTGGCTGAGTGTAGAGCGGCAAGACACGCAGAAGACGCAGATACGCAGCTCTCCGAAGCTAAGTGCCGGTCCCGGGCTTCTTTCGGCACAAACCGCTCTCAGGAGCTCCCTGCGCTCGCCACAATGCTCTGTGTGCGAAGAAGCCGCTTCTTCGCCTGCGGGAGAATCGGCGAGCGGCAGCTTGCCAAAGGCGAAGATGCAAGCTGCAGCACGCAGGCACAGTGTGGGCAGCCTTCCGACATAGAGAAAACAGTACTTTACCACTCTCCTGCCTTTTCCATGGTTATTCTATTGGAAAAGAACGAGTTTTGGACAACTACCTTTCATTCTTGCCAAACTCTTTGCAGACCCCCGTGCAAGCTTTAGAACAAGATTTTGGATGTTTTCTTTCCTGGCAGAGTTTCTCCTTGCAAGATATGGTGGAAAAGCTTTTTGCTGAGTGTTGAGTGGCAAGACACGCAGAAGACGCAGATACGCAGCTCTCCGAAGCTAAGTGCCGGTCCCGGGCTTCTTTCGGCACAAACCGCTCTCAGGAGCTCCCTGCGCTCGCCACAATGCTCTGTGTGCGAAGAAGCCGCTTCTTCGCCTCCGGGAGAATCGGCGAGCGGCAGCTTCCCAAAGGCGAAGATGCAAGCTGCAGCACACAGGCACAGTGTGGGCAGCATTCAGACTTAGAGAAAACAGTACTTTACCACTCTCCTGCCTTATCCATGGTTATTCTATTGGAAAAGAACGAGTTTTGGACAACTACCTTTCATTCTTGCCAAACTCTTTGCAGACCCCCGTGCAAGCTTTAGAACAAGATTTTGGATGTTTTCTTCCCTGGCAGAGTTTCTCCTTGCAAGATATGGTGGAAAAGCTTTTTGCTGAGTGTAGAGCGGCAAGACACGCAGAAGACGCAGATACGCAGCTCTCCGAAGCTAAGTGCCGGTCCCGGGCTTCTTTCGGCACAAACCGCTCTCAGGAGCTCCCTGCGCTCGCCACAATGCTCTGTGTGCGAAGAAGCCGCTTCTTCGCCTCCGGGAGAATCGGCGAGCGGCAGCTTCCCAAAGGCGAAGATGCAAGCTGCAGCACACAGGCACAGTGTGGGCAGCCTTCAGACTTAGAGAAAACAGTACTTTACCACTCTCCTGCCTTTTCCATGGTTATTCTATTGGAAAAGAACGAGTTTTGGACAACTACCTTTCATTCTTGCCAAACTCTTTGCAGACCCCCGTGCAAGCTTTAGAACAAGATTTTGGATGTTTTCTTTCCTGGCAGAGTTTCTCCTTGCAAGATATGCTGGAAAAGCTTTTGGCTGAGTGTAGAGCGGCAAGACACGCAGAAGACGCAGATACGCAGCTCTCCGAAGCTAAGTGCCGGTCCCGGGCTTCTTTCGGCACAAACCGCTCTCAGGAGCTCCCTGCGCTCGCCACAATGCTCTGTGTGCGAAGAAGCCGCTTCTTCGCCTCCGGGAGAATCGGCGAGCGGCAGCTTCCCAAAGGCGAAGATGCAAGCTGCGGCACACAGGCACAGTGTGGGCAGCCTTCAGACTTAGAAAAAACAGTACTTTACCACTCTCCTGCCTTTTCCATGGTTATTCTATTGGAAAAGAACGAGTTTTGGACAACTACCTTTCATTCTTGCCAAACTCTTTGCAGACCCCCGTGCAAGCTTTAGAACAAGATTTTGGATGTTTTCTTTCCTGGCAGAGTTTCTCCTTGCAAGATATGGTGGAAAAGTTTTTGGCTGAGTGTAGAGCGGCAAGACACGCAGAAGACGCAGATACGCAGCTCTCCGAAGCTAAGTGCCGGTCCCGGGCTTCTTTCGGCACAAACCGCTCTCAGGAGCTCCCTGCGCTCGCCACAATGCTCTGTGTGCGAAGAAGCCGCTTCTTCGCCTCCGGGAGAATCGGCGAGCGGCAGCTTCCCAAAGGCGAAGATGCAAGCCGCACCACACAGGAACAGTGTGGGCAGCATTCAGACTTAGAGAAAACAGTACTTTACCACTCTCCTGCCTTTTCCATGGTTATTCTATTGGAAAAGAACGAGTTTTGGACAACTACCTTTCATTCTTGCCAAACTCTTTGCAGACCCCCGTGCAAGCTTTAGAACAAGATTTTGGATGTTTTCTTTCCTGGCAGAGTTTCTCCTTGCAAGATATGCTGGAAAAGCTTTTGGCTGAGTGTTGAGCGGCAAGACACGCAGAAGACGCAGATACGCAGCTCTCCGAAGCTAAGTGCCGGTCCCGGGCTTCTTTCGGCACAAACCGCTCTCAGGAGCTCCCTGCGCTCGCCACAATGCTCTGTGTGCGAAGAAGCCGCTTCTTCGCCTCCGGGAGAATCGGCGAGCGGCAGCTTCCCAAAGGCGAAGATGCAAGCTGCAGCACGCAGGCACAGTGTGGGCAGCCTTCAGACTTAGAGAAAACAGTACTTTACCACTCTCCTGCCTTTTCCATGGTTATTCTATTGGAAAAGAACGAGTTTTGGACAACTACCTTTCATTCTTGCCAAACTCTTTGCAGACCCCCGTGCAAGCTTTAGAACAAGATTTTGGATGTTTTCTTTCCTGGCAGAGTTTCTCCTTGCAAGATATGGTGGAAAAGCTTTTTGCTGAGTGTAGAGCGGCAAGACACGCAGAAGACGCAGATACGCAGCTCTCCGAAGCTAAGTGCCGGTCCCGGGCTTCTTTCGGCACAAACCGCTCTCAGGAGCTCCCTGCGCTCGCCACAATGCTCTGTGTGCGAAGAAGCCGCTTCTTCGCCTCCGGGAGAATCGGCGAGCGGCAGCTTCCCAAAGGCGAAGATGCAAGCTGCAGCACACAGGCACAGTGTGGGCAGCCTTCAGACTTAGAGAAAACAGTACTTTACCACTCTCCTGCCTTTTCCATGGTTATTCCATTGGAAAAGAACGAGTTTTGGACAACTACCTTTCATTCTTGCCAAACTCTTTGCAGACCCCCGTGCAAGCTTTAGAACAAGATTTTGGATGTTTTCTTTCCTGGCAGAGTTTCTCCTTGCAAGATATGCTGGAAAAGCTTTTTGCTGAGTGTAGAGCGGCAAGACACGCAGAAGACGCAGATACGCAGCTCTCCGAAGCTAAGTGCCGGTCCCGGGCTTCTTTCGGCACAAACCGCTCTCAGGAGCTCCCTGCGCTCGCCACAATGCTCTGTGTGCGAAGAAGCCGCTTCTTCGCCTCCGGGAGAATCGGCGAGCGGCAGCTTCCCAAAGGCGAAGATGCAAGCTGCAGCACGCAGGCACAGTGTGGGCAGCCTTCAGACATAGAGAAAACAGTACTTTACCACTCTCCTGCCTTTTCCATGGTTATTCTATTGGAAAAGAACGAGTTTTGGACAACTACCTTTCATTCTTGCCAAACTCTTTGCAGACCTGCGTGCAAGCTTTAGAACAAGATTTTGGCTGTTTTCTTTCCTGGCAGAGTTTCTCCTTGCAAGATATGGTGGAAAAGCTTTTGGCTGAGTGTAGAGCGGCAAGACACGCAGAAGACGCAGATACGCAGCTCTCCGAAGCTAAGTGCCGGTCCCGGGCTTCTTTCGGCACAAACCGCTCTCAGGAGCTCCCTGCGCTCGCCACAATGCTCTGTGTGCGAAGAAGCCGCTTCTTCGCCTGCGGGAGAATCGGCGAGCGGCAGCTTCCCAAAGGCGAAGATGCAAGCTGCAGCACACAGGCACAGTGTGGGCAGCATTCAGACTTAGAGAAAACAGTACTTTACCACTCTCCTGCCTTTTCCATGGTTATTCTATTGGAAAAGAACGAGTTTTGGACAACTACCTTTCATTCTTGCCAAACTCTTTGCAGACCCCCGTGCAAGCTTTTGAACCAGATTTTGGATGTTTTCTTTCCTGGCAGAGTTTCTCCTTGCAAGATATGGTGGAAAAGCTTTTTGCTGAGTGTAGAGCGGCAAGACACGCAGAAGACGCAGATACGCAGCTCTCCGAAGCTAAGTGCCGGTCCCGGGCTTCTTTCGGCACAAACCGCTCTCAGGAGCTCCCTGCGCTCGCCACAATGCTCTGTGTGCGAAGAAGCCGCTTCTTCGCCTCCGGGAGAATCGGCGAGCGGCAGCTTCCCAAAGGCGAAGATGCAAGCTGCAGCACACAGGCACAGTGTGGGCAGCCTTCAGACTTAGAGAAAACAGTACTTTACCACTCTCCTGCCTTTTCCATGGTTATTCTATTGGAAAAGAACGAGTTTTGGACAACTACCTTTCATTCTTGCCAAACTCTTTGCAGACCCCCGTGCAAGCTTTAGAACAAGATTTTGGACGTTTTCTTTCCTGGCAGAGTTTCTCCTTGCAAGATATGGTGGAAAAGCTTTTTGCTGAGTGTAGAGCGGCAAGACACGCAGAAGACGCAGATACGCAGCTCTCCGAAGCTAAGTGCCGGTCCCGGGCTTCTTTCGGCACAAACCGCTCTCAGGAGCTCCCTGCGCTCGCCACAATGCTCTGTGTGCGAAGAAGCCGCTTCTTCGCCTCCGGGAGAATCGGCGAGCGGCAGCTTCCCAAAGGCGAAATGCAAGCTGCAGCACACAGGCACAGTGTGGGCAGCCTTCAGACTTAGAGAAAACAGTACTTTACCACTCTCCTGCCTTTTCCATGGTTATTCTATTGGAAAAGAACGAGTTTTGGACAACTACCTTTCATTCTTGCCAAACTCTTTGCAGACCCCCGTGCAAGCTTTAGAACAAGATTTTGGATGTTTTCTTTCCTGGCAGAGTTTCTCCTTGCAAGATATGGTGGAAAAGCTTTTTGCTGAGTGTAGAGCGGCAAGACACGCAGAAGACGCAGATACGCAGCTCTCCGAAGCTAAGTGCCGGTCCCGGGCTTCTTTCGGCACCAACCGCTCTCAGGAGCTCCCTGCGCTCGCCACAATGCTCTGTGTGCGAAGAAGCCGCTTCTTCGCCTGCGGGAGAATCGGCGAGCGGCAGCTTCCCAAAGGCGAAGATGCAAGCTGCAGCACGCAGGCACAGTGTGGGCAGCCTTCAGACTTAGAGAAAACAGTACTTTACCACTCTCCTGCCTTTTCCATGGTTATTCTATTGGAAAAGAACGAGTTTTGGACAACTACCTTTCATTCTTGCCAAACTCTTTGCAGACCTGCGTGCAAGCTTTAGAACAAGATTTTGGATGTTTTCTTTCCTGGCAGAGTTTCTCCTTGCAAGATATGGTGGAAAAGCTTTTTGCTGAGTGTAGAGCGGCAAGACACGCAGAAGACGCAGATACGCAGCTCTCCGAAGCTAAGTGCCGGTCCCGGGCTTCTTTCGGCACAAACCGCTCTCAGGAGCTCCCTGCGCTCGCCACAATGCTCTGTGTGCGAAGAAGCCGCTTCTTCGCCTGCGGGAGAATCGGCGAGCGGCAGCTTCCCAAAGGCGAAGATGCAAGCTGCAGCACACAGGCACAGTGTGGGCAGCATTCAGACTTAGAGAAAACAGTACTTTACCACTCTCCTGCCTTTTCCATGGTTATTCTATTGGAAAAGAACGAGTTTTGGACAACTACCTTTCATTCTTGCCAAACTCTTTGCAGACCCCCGTGCAAGCTTTAGAACCAGATTTTGGATGTTTTCTTTCCTGGCAGAGTTTCTCCTTGCAAGATATGGTGGAAAAGCTTTTTGCTGAGTGTAGAGCGGCAAGACACGCAGAAGACGCAGATACGCAGCTCTCCGAAGCTAAGTGCCGGTCCCGGGCTTCTTTCGGCACAAACCGCTCTCAGGAGCTCCCTGCGCTCGCCACAATGCTCTGTGTGCGAAGAAGCCGCTTCTTCGCCTCCGGGAGAATCGGCGAGCGGCAGCTTCCCAAAGGCGAAGATGCAAGCTGCAGCACACAGGCACAGTGTGGGCAGCATTCAGACTTAGAGAAAACAGTACTTTACCACTCTCCTGCCTTTTCCATGGTTATTCTATTGGAAAAGAACGAGTTTTGGACAACTACCTTTCATTCTTGCCAAACTCTTTGCAGACCCCCGTGCAAGCTTTAGAACAAGATTTTGGACGTTTTCTTTCCTGGCAGAGTTTCTCCTTGCAAGATATGCTGGAAAAGCTTTTGGCTGAGTGTAGAGCGGCAAGACACGCAGAAGACGCAGATACGCAGCTCTCCGAAGCTAAGTGCCGGTCCCGGGCTTCTTTCGGCACAAACCGCTCTCAGGAGCTCCCTGCGCTCGCCACAATGCTCTGTGTGCGAAGAAGCCGCTTCTTCGCCTCCGGGAGAATCGGCGAGCGGCAGCTTCCCAAAGGCGAAGATGCAAGCTGCAGCACACAGGCACAGTGTGGGCAGCATTCAGACTTAGAGAAAACAGTACTTTACCACTCTCCTGCCTTTTCCATGGTTATTCTATTGGAAAAGAACGAGTTTTGGACAACTACCTTTCATTCTTGCCAAACTCTTTGCAGACCCCCGTGCAAGCTTTAGAACAAGATTTTGGACGTTTTCTTTCCTGGCAGAGTTTCTCCTTGCAAGATATGCTGGAAAAGCTTTTGGCTGAGTGTAGAGCGGCAAGACACGCAGAAGACGCAGATACGCAGCTCTCCGAAGCTAAGTGCCGGTCCCGGGCTTCTTTCGGCACAAACCGCTCTCAGGAGCTCCCTGCGCTCGCCACAATGCTCTGTGTGCGAAGAAGCCGCTTCTTCGCCTCCGGGAGAATCGGCGAGCGGCAGCTTCCCAAAGGCGAAGATGCAAGCTGCGGCACACAGGCACAGTGTGGGCAGCCTTCAGACTTAGAGAAAACAGTACTTTACCACTCTCCTGCCTTTTCCATGGTTATTCTATTGGAAAAGAACGAGTTTTGGACAACTACCTTTCATTCTTGCCAAACTCTTTGCAGACCCCCGTGCAAGCTTTAGAACAAGATTTTGGATGTTTTCTTTCCTGGCAGAGTTTCTTCTTGCAAGATATGGTGGAAAAGCTTTTTGCTGAGTGTAGAGCGGCAAGACACGCAGAAGACGCAGATACGCAGCTCTCCGAAGCTAAGTGCCGGTCCCGGGCTTCTTTCGGCACAAACCGCTCTCAGGAGCTCCCTGCGCTCGCCACAATGCTCTGTGTGCGAAGAAGCCGCTTCTTCGCCTCCGGGAGAATCGGCGAGCGGCAGCTTCCCAAAGGCGAAGATGCAAGCTGCAGCACACAGGCACAGTGTGGGCAGCATTCAGACTTAGAGAAAACAGTACTTTACCACTCTCCTGCCTTTTCCATGGTTATTCTATTGGAAAAGAACGAGTTTTGGACAACTACCTTTCATTCTTGCCAAACTCTTTGCAGACCCCCGTGCAAGCTTTAGAACAAGATTTTGGACGTTTTCTTTCCTGGCAGAGTTTCTCCTTGCAAGATATGCTGGAAAAGCTTTTTGCTGAGTGTAGAGCGGCAAGACACGCAGAAGACGCAGATACGCAGCTCTCCGAAGCTAAGTGCCGGTCCCGGGCTTCTTTCGGCACAAACCGCTCTCAGGAGCTCCCTGCGCTCGCCACAATGCTCTGTGTGCGAAGAAGCCGCTTCTTCGCCTCCGGGAGAATCGGCGAGCGGCAGCTTCCCAAAGGCGAAGATGCAAGCTGCAGCACACAGGCACAGTGTGGGCAGCCTTCAGACTTAGAGAAAACAGTACTTTACCACTCTCCTGCCTTATCCATGGTTATTCTATTGGAAAAGAACGAGTTTTGGACAACTACCTTTCATTCTTGCCAAACTCTTTGCAGACCCCCGTGCAAGCTTTAGAACAAGATTTTGGATGTTTTCTTTCCTGGCAGAGTTTCTCCTTGCAAGATATGGTGGAAAAGCTTTTTGCTGAGTGTAGAGCGGCAAGACACGCAGAAGACGCAGATACGCAGCTCTCCGAAGCTAAGTGCCGGTCCCGGGCTTCTTTCGGCACAAACCGCTCTCAGGAGCTCCCTGCGCTCGCCACAATGCTCTGTGTGCGAAGAAGCCGCTTCTTCGCCTGCGGGAGAATCGGCGAGCGGCAGCTTCCCAAAGGCGAAGATGCAAGCTGCGGCACACAGGCACAGTGTGGGCAGCCTTCAGACTTAGAGAAAACAGTACTTTACCACTCTCCTGCCTTTTCCATGGTTATTCTATTGGAAAAGAACGAGTTTTGGACAACTACCTTTCATTCTTGCCAAACTCTTTGCAGACCCCCGTGCAAGCTTTAGAACAAGATTTTGGATGTTTTCTTTCCTGGCAGAGTTTCTCCTTGCAAGATATGCTGGAAAAGCTTTTTGCTGAGTGTAGAGCGGCAAGACACGCAGAAGACGCAGATACGCAGCTCTCCGAAGCTAAGTGCCGGTCCCGGGCTCCTTTCGGCACAAACCGCTCTCAGGAGCTCCCTGCGCTCGCCACAATGCTCTGTGTGCGAAGAAGCCGCTTCTTCGCCTGCGGGAGAATCGGCGAGCGGCAGCTTCCCAAAGGCGAAGATGCAAGCTGCAGCACACAGGCACAGTGTGGGCAGCCTTCAGACTTAGAGAAAACAGTACTTTACCACTCTCCTGCCTTTTCCATGGTTATTCTATTGGAAAAGAACGAGTTTTGGACAACTACCTTTCATTCTTGCCAAACTCTTTGCAGACCCCCGTGCAAGCTTTAGAACAAGATTTTGGATGTTTTCTTTCCTGGCAGAGTTTCTCCTTGCAAGATATGGTGGAAAAGCTTTTTGCTGAGTGTAGAGCGGCAAGACACGCAGAAGACGCAGATACGCAGCTCTCCGAAGCTAAGTGCCGGTCCCGGGCTTCTTTCGGCACAAACCGCTCTCAGGAGCTCCCTGCGCTCGCCACAATGCTCTGTGTGCGAAGAAGCCGCTTCTTCGCCTCCGGGAGAATCGGCGAGCGGCAGCTTCCCAAAGGCGAAGATGCAAGCTGCAGCACACAGGCACAGTGTGGGCAGCCTTCAGACTTAGAGAAAACAGTACTTTACCACTCTCCTGCCTTTTCCATGGTTATTCTATTGGAAAAGAACGAGTTTTGGACAACTACCTTTCATTCTTGCCAAACTCTTTGCAGACCCCCGTGCAAGCTTTAGAACAAGATTTTGGATGTTTTCTTTGCTGGCAGAGTTTCTCCTTGCAAGATATGGTGGAAAAGCTTTTTGCTGAGTGTAGAGCGGCAAGACACGCAGAAGACGCAGATACGCAGCTCTCCGAAGCTAAGTGCCGGTCCCGGGCTTCTTTCGGCACAAACCGCTCTCAGGAGCTCCCTGCGCTCGCCACAATGCTCTGTGTGCGAAGAAGCCGCTTCTTCGCCTCCGGGAGAATCGGCGAGCGGCAGCTTCCCAAAGGCGAAATGCAAGCTGCAGCACACAGGCACAGTGTGGGCAGCCTTCAGACTTAGAGAAAACAGTACTTTACCACTCTCCTGCCTTTTCCATGGTTATTCTATTGGAAAAGAACGAGTTTTGGACAACTACCTTTCATTCTTGCCAAACTCTTTGCAGACCCCCGTGCAAGCTTTAGAACAAGATTTTGGATGTTTTCTTTCCTGGCAGAGTTTCTCCTTGCAAGATATGGTGGAAAAGCTTTTTGCTGAGTGTAGAGCGGCAAGACACGCAGAAGACGCAGATACGCAGCTCTCCGAAGCTAAGTGCCGGTCCCGGGCTTCTTTCGGCACAAACCGCTCTCAGGAGCTCCCTGCGCTCGCCACAATGCTCTGTGTGCGAAGAAGCCGCTTCTTCGCCTCCGGGAGAATCGGCGAGCGGCAGCTTCCCAAAGGCGAAGATGCAAGCTGCAGCACACAGGCACAGTGTGGGCAGCCTTCAGACTTAGAGAAAACAGTACTTTACCACTCTCTTGCCTTATCCATGGTTATTCTATTGGAAAAGAACGAGTTTTGGACAACTACCTTTCATTCTTGCCAAACTCTTTGCAGACCCCCGTGCAAGCTTTAGAACAAGATTTTGGATGTTTTCTTTCCTGGCAGAGTTTCTCCTTGCAAGATATGGTGGAAAAGCTTTTTGCTGAGTGTAGAGCGGCAAGACACGCAGAAGACGCAGATACGCAGCTCTCCGAAGCTAAGTGCCGGTCCCGGGCTTCTTTCGGCACAAACCGCTCTCAGGAGCTCCCTGCGCTCGCCACAATGCTCTGTGTGCGAAGAAGCCGCTTCTTCGCCTGCGGGAGAATCGGCGAGCGGCAGCTTCCCAAAGGCGAAGATGCAAGCTGCGGCACACAGGCACAGTGTGGGCAGCCTTCAGACTTAGAGAAAACAGTACTTTACCACTCTCCTGCCTTTTCCATGGTTATTCTATTGGAAAAGAACGAGTTTTGGACAACTACCTTTCATTCTTGCCAAACTCTTTGCAGACCCCCGTGCAAGCTTTAGAACAAGATTTTGGATGTTTTCTTTCCTGGCAGAGTTTCTCCTTGCAAGATATGGTGGAAAAGCTTTTTGCTGAGTGTAGAGCGGCAAGACACGCAGAAGACGCAGATACGCAGCTCTCCGAAGCTAAGTGCCGGTCCCGGGCTCCTTTCGGCACAAACCGCTCTCAGGAGCTCCCTGCGCTCGCCACAATGCTCTGTGTGCGAAGAAGCCGCTTCTTCGCCTCCGGGAGAATCGGCGAGCGGCAGCTTCCCAAAGGCGAAGATGCAAGCTGCAGCACACAGGCACAGTGTGGGCAGCCTTCAGACTTAGAGAAAACAGTACTTTACCACTCTCCTGCCTTTTCCATGGTTATTCTATTGGAAAAGAACGAGTTTTGGACAACTACCTTTCATTCTTGCCAAACTCTTTGCAGACCTCCGTGCAAGCTTTAGAACAAGATTTTGGATGTTTTCTTTCCTGGCAGAGTTTCTCCTTGCAAGATATGGTGGAAAAGCTTTTTGCTGAGTGTAGAGCGGCAAGACACGCAGAAGACGCAGATACGCAGCTCTCCGAAGCTAAGTGCCGGTCCCGGGCTTCTTTCGGCACAAACCGCTCTCAGGAGCTCCCTGCGCTCGCCACAATGCTCTGTGTGCGAAGAAGCCGCTTCTTCGCCTCCGGGAGAATCGGCGAGCGGCAGCTTCCCAAAGGCGAAGATGCAAGCTGCAGCACACAGGCACAGTGTGGGCAGCCTTCAGACTTAGAGAAAACAGTACTTTACCACTCTCCTGCCTTATCCATGGTTATTCTATTGGAAAAGAACGAGTTTTGGACAACTACCTTTCATTCTTGCCAAACTCTTTGCAGACCCCCGTGCAAGCTTTAGAACAAGATTTTGGATGTTTTCTTTCCTGGCAGAGTTTCTCCTTGCAAGATATGGTGGAAAAGCTTTTTGCTGAGTGTAGAGCGGCAAGACACGCAGAAGACGCAGATACGCAGCTCTCCGAAGCTAAGTGCCGGTCCCGGGCTTCTTTCGGCACAAACCGCTCTCAGGAGCTCCCTGCGCTCGCCACAATGCTCTGTGTGCGAAGAAGCCGCTTCTTCGCCTCCGGGAGAATCGGCGAGCGGCAGCTTCCCAAAGGCGAAGATGCAAGCTGCAGCACACAGGCACAGTGTGGGCAGCCTTCAGACTTAGAGAAAACAGTACTTTACCACTCTCCTGCCTTTTCCATGGTTATTCTATTGGAAAAGAACGAGTTTTGGACAACTACCTTTCATTCTTGCCAAACTCTTTGCAGACCCCCGTGCAAGCTTTAGAACAAGATTTTGGATGTTTTCTTTCCTGGCAGAGTTTCTCCTTGCAAGATATGGTGGAAAAGCTTTTTGCTGAGTGTAGAGCGGCAAGACACGCAGAAGACGCAGATACGCAGCTCTCCGAAGCTAAGTGCTGGTCCCGGGCTTCTTTCGGCACAAACCGCTCTCAGGAGCTCCCTGCGCTCGCCACAATGCTCTGTGTGCGAAGAAGCCGCTTCTTCGCCTCCGGGAGAATCGGCGAGCGGCAGCTTCCCAAAGGCGAAGATGCAAGCTGCAGCACACAGGCACAGTGTGGGCAGCCTTCAGACTTAGAGAAAACAGTACTTTACCACTCTCCTGCCTTTTCCATGGTTATTCTATTGGAAAAGAACGAGTTTTGGACAACTACCTTTCATTCTTGCCAAACTCTTTGCAGACCCCCGTGCAAGCTTTAGAACAAGATTTTGGATGTTTTCTTTCCTGGCAGAGTTTCTCCTTGCAAGATATGGTGGAAAAGCTTTTGGCTGAGTGTAGAGCGGCAAGACACGCAGAAGACGCAGATACGCAGCTCTCCGAAGCTAAGTGCCGGTCCCGGGCTTCTTTCGGCACAAACCGCTCTCAGGAGCTCCCTGCGCTCGCCACAATGCTCTGTGTGCGAAGAAGCCGCTTCTTCGCCTCCGGGAGAATCGGCGAGCGGCAGCTTCCCAAAGGCGAAATGCAAGCTGCAGCACACAGGCACAGTGTGGGCAGCCTTCAGACTTAGAGAAAACAGTACTTTACCACTCTCCTGCCTTTTCCATGGTTATTCTATTGGAAAAGAACGAGTTTTGGACAACTACCTTTCATTCTTGCCAAACTCTTTGCAGACCCCCGTGCAAGCTTTAGAACAAGATTTTGGATGTTTTCTTTCCTGGCAGAGTTTCTCCTTGCAAGATATGGTGGAAAAGCTTTTTGCTGAGTGTAGAGCGGCAAGACACGCAGAAGACGCAGATACGCAGCTCTCCGAAGCTAAGTGCCGGTCCCGGGCTCCTTTCGGCACAAACCGCTCTCAGGAGCTCCCTGCGCTCGCCACAATGCTCTGTGTGCGAAGAAGCCGCTTCTTCGCCTGCGGGAGAATCGGCGAGCGGCAGCTTCCCAAAGGCGAAGATGCAAGCTGCAGCACACAGGCACAGTGTGGGCAGCCTTCAGACTTAGAGAAAACAGTACTTTACCACTCTCCTGCCTTTTCCATGGTTATTCTATTGGAAAAGAACGAGTTTTGGACAACTACCTTTCATTCTTGCCAAACTCTTTGCAGACCTCCGTGCAAGCTTTAGAACAAGATTTTGGATGTTTTCTTTCCTGGCAGAGTTTCTCCTTGCAAGATATGGTGGAAAAGCTTTTTGCTGAGTGTAGAGCGGCAAGACACGCAGAAGACGCAGATACGCAGCTCTCCGAAGCTAAGTGCCGGTCCCGGGCTTCTTTCGGCACAAACCGCTCTCAGGAGCTCCCTGCGCTCGCCACAATGCTCTGTGTGCGAAGAAGCCGCTTCTTCGCCTCCGGGAGAATCGGCGAGCGGCAGCTTCCCAAAGGCGAAGATGCAAGCTGCAGCACACAGGCACAGTGTGGGCAGCCTTCAGACTTAGAGAAAACAGTACTTTACCACTCTCCTGCCTTATCCATGGTTATTCTATTGGAAAAGAACGAGTTTTGGACAACTACCTTTCATTCTTGCCAAACTCTTTGCAGACCTCCGTGCAAGCTTTAGAACAAGATTTTGGATGTTTTCTTTCCTGGCAGAGTTTCTCCTTGCAAGATATGGTGGAAAAGCTTTTTGCTGAGTGTAGAGCGGCAAGACACGCAGAAGACGCAGATACGCAGCTCTCCGAAGCTAAGTGCCGGTCCCGGGCTTCTTTCGGCACAAACCGCTCTCAGGAGCTCCCTGCGCTCGCCACAATGCTCTGTGTGCGAAGAAGCCGCTTCTTCGCCTGCGGGAGAATCGGCGAGTGGCAGCTTCCCAAAGGCGAAGATGCAAGCTGCGGCACACAGGCACAGTGTGGGCAGCCTTCAGACTTAGAGAAAACAGTACTTTACCACTCTCCTGCCTTTTCCATGGTTATTCTATTGGAAAAGAACGAGTTTTGGACAACTACCTTTCATTCTTGCCAAACTCTTTGCAGACCCCCGTGCAAGCTTTAGAACAAGATTTTGGATGTTTTCTTTCCTGGCAGAGTTTCTCCTTGCAAGATATGGTGGAAAAGCTTTTTGCTGAGTGTAGAGCGGCAAGACACGCAGAAGACGCAGATACGCAGCTCTCCGAAGCTAAGTGCCGGTCCCGGGCTTCTTTCGGCACCAACCGCTCTCAGGAGCTCCCTGCGCTCGCCACAATGCTCTGTGTGCGAAGAAGCCGCTTCTTCGCCTCCGGGAGAATCGGCGAGCGGCAGCTTCCCAAAGGCGAAGATGCAAGCTGCAGCACACAGGCACAGTGTGGGCAGCATTCAGACTTAGAGAAAACAGTACTTTACCACTCTCCTGCCTTATCCATGGTTATTCTATTGGAAAAGAACGAGTTTTGGACAACTACCTTTCATTCTTGCCAAACTCTTTGCAGACCCCCGATCAAGCTTTAGAACCAGATTTTGGATGTTTTCTTTGCTGGCAGAGTTTCTCCTTGCAAGATATGGTGGAAAAGCTTTTTGCTGAGTGTAGAGCGGCAAGACACGCAGAAGACGCAGATACGCAGCTCTCCGAAGCTAAGTGCCGGTCCCGGGCTTCTTTCGGCACAAACCGCTCTCAGGAGCTCCCTGCGCTCGCCACAATGCTCTGTGTGCGAAGAAGCCGCTTCTTCGCCTCCGGGAGAATCGGCGAGCGGCAGCTTCCCAAAGGCGAAGATGCAAGCTGCAGCACACAGGCACAGTGTGGGCAGCCTTCAGACTTAGAGAAAACAGTACTTTACCACTCTCCTGCCTTTTCCATGGTTATTCTATTGGAAAAGAACGAGTTTTGGACAACTACCTTTCATTCTTGCCAAACTCTTTGCAGACCCCCGTGCAAGCTTTAGAACAAGATTTTGGATGTTTTCTTTCCTGGCAGAGTTTCTCCTTGCAAGATATGGTGGAAAAGCTTTTTGCTGAGTGTAGAGCGGCAAGACACGCAGAAGACGCAGATACGCAGCTCTCCGAAGCTAAGTGCCGGTCCCGGGCTTCTTTCGGCACAAACCGCTCTCAGGAGCTCCCTGCGCTCGCCACAATGCTCTGTGTGCGAAGAAGCCGCTTCTTCGCCTCCGGGAGAATCGGCGAGCGGCAGCTTCCCAAAGGCGAAGATGCAAGCTGCAGCACACAGGCACAGTGTGGGCAGCCTTCAGACTTAGAGAAAACAGTACTTTACCACTCTCCTGCCTTTTCCATGGTTATTCTATTGGAAAAGAACGAGTTTTGGACAACTACCTTTCATTCTTGCCAAACTCTTTGCAGACCCCCGTGCAAGCTTTAGAACAAGATTTTGGATGTTTTCTTTCCTGGCAGAGTTTCTCCTTGCAAGATATGGTGGAAAAGCTTTTTGCTGAGTGTAGAGCGGCAAGACACGCAGAAGACGCAGATACGCAGCTCTCCGAAGCTAAGTGCCGGTCCCGGGCTCCTTTCGGCACAAACCGCTCTCAGGAGCTCCCTGCGCTCGCCACAATGCTCTGTGTGCGAAGAAGCCGCTTCTTCGCCTCCGGGAGAATCGGCGAGCGGCAGCTTCCCAAAGGCGAAGATGCAAGCTGCAGCACACAGGCACAGTGTGGGCAGCCTTCAGACTTAGAGAAAACAGTACTTTACCACTCTCCTGCCTTTTCCATGGTTATTCTATTGGAAAAGAACGAGTTTTGGACAACTACCTTTCATTCTTGCCAAACTCTTTGCAGACCTCCGTGCAAGCTTTAGAACAAGATTTTGGATGTTTTCTTTCCTGGCAGAGTTTCTCCTTGCAAGATATGGTGGAAAAGCTTTTTGCTGAGTGTAGAGCGGCAAGACACGCAGAAGACGCAGATACGCAGCTCTCCGAAGCTAAGTGCCGGTCCCGGGCTTCTTTCGGCACAAACCGCTCTCAGGAGCTCCCTGCGCTCGCCACAATGCTCTGTGTGCGAAGAAGCCGCTTCTTCGCCTCCGGGAGAATCGGCGAGCGGCAGCTTCCCAAAGGCGAAGATGCAAGCTGCAGCACACAGGCACAGTGTGGGCAGCATTCAGACTTAGAGAAAACAGTACTTTACCACTCTCCTGCCTTATCCATGGTTATTCTATTGGAAAAGAACGAGTTTTGGACAACTACCTTTCATTCTTGCCAAACTCTTTGCAGACCCCCGTGCAAGCTTTAGAACCAGATTTTGGATGTTTTCTTTCCTGGCAGAGTTTCTCCTTGCAAGATATGGTGGAAAAGCTTTTTGCTGAGTGTAGAGCGGCAAGACACGCAGAAGACGCAGATACGCAGCTCTCCGAAGCTAAGTGCCGGTCCCGGGCTTCTTTCGGCACAAACCGCTCTCAGGAGCTCCCTGCGCTCGCCACAATGCTCTGTGTGCGAAGAAGCCGCTTCTTCGCCTGCGGGAGAATCGGCGAGCGGCAGCTTCCCAAAGGCGAAGATGCAAGCTGCAGCACACAGGCACAGTGTGGGCAGCCTTCAGACTTAGAGAAAACAGTACTTTACCACTCTCCTGCCTTTTCCATGGTTATTCTATTGGAAAAGAACGAGTTTTGGACAACTACCTTTCATTCTTGCCAAACTCTTTGCAGACCCCCGTGCAAGCTTTAGAACAAGATTTTGGATGTTTTCTTTCCTGGCAGAGTTTCTCCTTGCAAGATATGGTGGAAAAGCTTTTTGCTGAGTGTAGAGCGGCAAGACACGCAGAAGACGCAGATACGCAGCTCTCCGAAGCTAAGTGCCGGTCCCGGGCTTCTTTCGGCACAAACCGCTCTCAGGAGCTCCCTGCGCTCGCCACAATGCTCTGTGTGCGAAGAAGCCGCTTCTTCGCCTCCGGGAGAATCGGCGAGCGGCAGCTTCCCAAAGGCGAAGATGCAAGCTGCGGCACACAGGCACAGTGTGGGCAGCCTTCAGACTTAGAGAAAACAGTACTTTACCACTCTCCTGCCTTTTCCATGGTTATTCTATTGGAAAAGAACGAGTTTTGGACAACTACCTTTCATTCTTGCCAAACTCTTTGCAGACCCCCGTGCAAGCTTTAGAACAAGATTTTGGATGTTTTCTTTCCTGGCAGAGTTTCTCCTTGCAAGATATGGTGGAAAAGCTTTTTGCTGAGTGTAGAGCGGCAAGACACGCAGAAGACGCAGATACGCAGCTCTCCGAAGCTAAGTGCCGGTCCCGGGCTTCTTTCGGCACCAACCGCTCTCAGGAGCTCCCTGCGCTCGCCACAATGCTCTGTGTGCGAAGAAGCCGCTTCTTCGCCTGCGGGAGAATCGGCGAGCGGCAGCTTCCCAAAGGCGAAGATGCAAGCTGCGGCACACAGGCACAGTGTGGGCAGCCTTCAGACTTAGAGAAAACAGTACTTTACCACTCTCCTGCCTTTTCCATGGTTATTCTATTGGAAAAGAACGAGTTTTGGACAACTACCTTTCATTCTTGCCAAACTCTTTGCAGACCCCCGTGCAAGCTTTAGAACAAGATTTTGGATGTTTTCTTTCCTGGCAGAGTTTCTCCTTGCAAGATATGGTGGAAAAGCTTTTTGCTGAGTGTTGAGCGGCAAGACACGCAGAAGACGCAGATACGCAGCTCTCCGAAGCTAAGTGCCGGTCCCGGGCTTCTTTCGGCACAAACCGCTCTCAGGAGCTCCCTGCGCTCGCCACAATGCTCTGTGTGCGAAGAAGCCGCTTCTTCGCCTCCGGGAGAATCGGCGAGCGGCAGCTTCCCAAAGGCGAAGATGCAAGCTGCGGCACACAGGCACAGTGTGGGCAGCCTTCAGACTTAGAGAAAACAGTACTTTACCACTCTCCTGCCTTTTCCATGGTTATTCTATTGGAAAAGAACGAGTTTTGGACAACTACCTTTCATTCTTGCCAAACTCTTTGCAGACCCCCGTGCAAGCTTTAGAACAAGATTTTGGATGTTTTCTTTCCTGGCAGAGTTTCTCCTTGCAAGATATGGTGGAAAAGCTTTTTGCTGAGTGTAGAGCGGCAAGACACGCAGAAGACGCAGATACGCAGCTCTCCGAAGCTAAGTGCCGGTCCCGGGCTCCTTTCGGCACAAACCGCTCTCAGGAGCTCCCTGCGCTCGCCACAATGCTCTGTGTGCGAAGAAGCCGCTTCTTCGCCTCCGGGAGAATCGGCGAGCGGCAGCTTCCCAAAGGCGAAGATGCAAGCTGCAGCACACAGGCACAGTGTGGGCAGCCTTCAGACTTAGAGAAAACAGTACTTTACCACTCTCCTGCCTTTTCCATGGTTATTCTATTGGAAAAGAACGAGTTTTGGACAACTACCTTTCATTCTTGCCAAACTCTTTGCAGACCTCCGTGCAAGCTTTAGAACAAGATTTTGGATGTTTTCTTTCCTGGCAGAGTTTCTCCTTGCAAGATATGGTGGAAAAGCTTTATGCTGAGTGTAGAGCGGCAAGACACGCAGAAGACGCAGATACGCAGCTCTCCGAAGCTAAGTGCCGGTCCCGGGCTTCTTTCGGCACGAACCGCTCTCAGGAGCTCCCTGCGCTCGCCACAATGCTCTGTGTGCGAAGAAGCCGCTTCTTCGCCTCCGGGAGAATCGGCGAGCGGCAGCTTCCCAAAGGCGAAGATGCAAGCTGCGGCACACAGGCACAGTGTGGGCAGCCTTCAGACTTAGAGAAAACAGTACTTTACCACTCTCCTGCCTTTTCCATGGTTATTCTATTGGAAAAGAACGAGTTTTGGACAACTACCTTTCATTCTTGCCAAACTCTTTGCAGACCTGCGTGCAAGCTTTAGAACAAGATTTTGGATGTTTTCTTTGCTGGCAGAGTTTCTCCTTGCAAGATATGGTGGAAAAGCTTTTTGCTGAGTGTAGAGCGGCAAGACACGCAGAAGACGCAGATACGCAGCTCTCCGAAGCTAAGTGCCGGTCCCGGGCTTCTTTCGGCACCAACCGCTCTCAGGAGCTCCCTGCGCTCGCCACAATGCTCTGTGTGCGAAGAAGCCGCTTCTTCGCCTGCGGGAGAATCGGCGAGCGGCAGCTTCCCAAAGGCGAAGATGCAAGCTGCGGCACACAGGCACAGTGTGGGCAGCCTTCAGACTTAGAGAAAACAGTACTTTACCACTCTCCTGCCTTTTCCATGGTTATTCTATTGGAAAAGAACGAGTTTTGGACAACTACCTTTCATTCTTGCCAAACTCTTTGCAGACCCCCGTGCAAGCTTTAGAACAAGATTTTGGATGTTTTCTTTCCTGGCAGAGTTTCTCCTTGCAAGATATGGTGGAAAAGCTTTTTGCTGAGTGTAGAGCGGCAAGACACGCAGAAGACGCAGATACGCAGCTCTCCGAAGCTAAGTGCCGGTCCCGGGCTTCTTTCGGCACAAACCGCTCTCAGGAGCTCCCTGCGCTCGCCACAATGCTCTGTGTGCGAAGAAGCCGCTTCTTCGCCTGCGGGAGAATCGGCGAGCGGCAGCTTGCCAAAGGCGAAATGCAAGCTGCAGCACACAGGCACAGTGTGGGCAGCCTTCAGACTTAGAGAAAACAGTACTTTACCACTCTCCTGCCTTTTCCATGGTTATTCTATTGGAAAAGAACGAGTTTTGGACAACTACCTTTCATTCTTGCCAAACTCTTTGCAGACCCCCGTGCAAGCTTTAGAACAAGATTTTGGACGTTTTCTTTCCTGGCAGAGTTTCTCCTTGCAAGATATGCTGGAAAAGCTTTTGGCTGAGTGTAGAGCGGCAAGACACGCAGAAGACGCAGATACGCAGCTCTCCGAAGCTAAGTGCCGGTCCCGGGCTTCTTTCGGCACAAACCGCTCTCAGGAGCTCCCTGCGCTCGCCACAATGCTCTGTGTGCGAAGAAGCCGCTTCTTCGCCTGCGGGAGAATCGGCGAGCGGCAGCTTCCCAAAGGCGAAGATGCAAGCTGCGGCACACAGGCACAGTGTGGGCAGCCTTCAGACTTAGAGAAAACAGTACTTTACCACTCTCCTGCCTTTTCCATGGTTATTCTATTGGAAAAGAACGAGTTTTGGACAACTACCTTTCATTCTTGCCAAACTCTTTGCAGACCCCCGTGCAAGCTTTAGAACAAGATTTTGGATGTTTTCTTTCCTGGCAGAGTTTCTCCTTGCAAGATATGGTGGAAAAGCTTTTTGCTGAGTGTAGAGCGGCAAGACACGCAGAAGACGCAGATACGCAGCTCTCCGAAGCTAAGTGCCGGTCCCGGGCTCCTTTCGGCACAAACCGCTCTCAGGAGCTCCCTGCGCTCGCCACAATGCTCTGTGTGCGAAGAAGCCGCTTCTTCGCCTCCGGGAGAATCGGCGAGCGGCAGCTTCCCAAAGGCGAAGATGCAAGCTGCAGCACACAGGCACAGTGTGGGCAGCCTTCAGACTTAGAGAAAACAGTACTTTACCACTCTCCTGCCTTTTCCATGGTTATTCTATTGGAAAAGAACGAGTTTTGGACAACTACCTTTCATTCTTGCCAAACTCTTTGCAGACCTCCGTGCAAGCTTTAGAACAAGATTTTGGATGTTTTCTTTCCTGGCAGAGTTTCTCCTTGCAAGATATGGTGGAAAAGCTTTTTGCTGAGTGTAGAGCGGCAAGACACGCAGAAGACGCAGATACGCAGCTCTCCGAAGCTAAGTGCCGGTCCCGGGCTTCTTTCGGCACAAACCGCTCTCAGGAGCTCCCTGCGCTCGCCACAATGCTCTGTGTGCGAAGAAGCCGCTTCTTCGCCTCCGGGAGAATCGGCGAGCGGCAGCTTCCCAAAGGCGAAGATGCAAGCTGCAGCACACAGGCACAGTGTGGGCAGCCTTCAGACTTAGAGAAAACAGTACTTTACCACTCTCCTGCCTTTTCCATGGTTATTCTATTGGAAAAGAACGAGTTTTGGACAACTACCTTTCATTCTTGCCAAACTCTTTGCAGACCCCCGTGCAAGCTTTAGAACAAGATTTTGGATGTTTTCTTTGCTGGCAGAGTTTCTCCTTGCAAGATATGGTGGAAAAGCTTTTTGCTGAGTGTAGAGCGGCAAGACACGCAGAAGACGCAGATACGCAGCTCTCCGAAGCTAAGTGCCGGTCCCGGGCTTCTTTCGGCACAAACCGCTCTCAGGAGCTCCCTGCGCTCGCCACAATGCTCTGTGTGCGAAGAAGCCGCTTCTTCGCCTCCGGGAGAATCGGCGAGCGGCAGCTTCCCAAAGGCGAAATGCAAGCTGCAGCACACAGGCACAGTGTGGGCAGCCTTCAGACTTAGAGAAAACAGTACTTTACCACTCTCCTGCCTTTTCCATGGTTATTCTATTGGAAAAGAACGAGTTTTGGACAACTACCTTTCATTCTTGCCAAACTCTTTGCAGACCCCCGTGCAAGCTTTAGAACAAGATTTTGGATGTTTTCTTTCCTGGCAGAGTTTCTCCTTGCAAGATATGGTGGAAAAGCTTTTTGCTGAGTGTAGAGCGGCAAGACACGCAGAAGACGCAGATACGCAGCTCTCCGAAGCTAAGTGCCGGTCCCGGGCTTCTTTCGGCACAAACCGCTCTCAGGAGCTCCCTGCGCTCGCCACAATGCTCTGTGTGCGAAGAAGCCGCTTCTTCGCCTCCGGGAGAATCGGCGAGCGGCAGCTTCCCAAAGGCGAAGATGCAAGCTGCAGCACACAGGCACAGTGTGGGCAGCCTTCAGACTTAGAGAAAACAGTACTTTACCACTCTCCTGCCTTATCCATGGTTATTCTATTGGAAAAGAACGAGTTTTGGACAACTACCTTTCATTCTTGCCAAACTCTTTGCAGACCCCCGTGCAAGCTTTAGAACAAGATTTTGGATGTTTTCTTTCCTGGCAGAGTTTCTCCTTGCAAGATATGGTGGAAAAGCTTTTTGCTGAGTGTTGAGCGGCAAGACACGCAGAAGACGCAGATACGCAGCTCTCCGAAGCTAAGTGCCGGTCCCGGGCTTCTTTCGGCACAAACCGCTCTCAGGAGCTCCCTGCGCTCGCCACAATGCTCTGTGTGCGAAGAAGCCGCTTCTTCGCCTCCGGGAGAATCGGCGAGCGGCAGCTTCCCAAAGGCGAAGATGCAAGCTGCGGCAACAGGCACAGTGTGGGCAGCCTTCAGACTTAGAGAAAACAGTACTTTACCACTCTCCTGCCTTTTCCATGGTTATTCTATTGGAAAAGAACGAGTTTTGGACAACTACCTTTCATTCTTGCCAAACTCTTTGCAGACCTCCGTGCAAGCTTTAGAACAAGATTTTGGATGTTTTCTTTCCTGGCAGAGTTTCTCCTTGCAAGATATGGTGGAAAAGCTTTTTGCTGAGTGTAGAGCGGCAAGACACGCAGAAGACGCAGATACGCAGCTCTCCGAAGCTAAGTGCCGGTCCCGGGCTTCTTTCGGCACGAACCGCTCTCAGGAGCTCCCTGCGCTCGCCACAATGCTCTGTGTGCGAAGAAGCCGCTTCTTCGCCTGCGGGAGAATCGGCGAGCGGCAGCTTCCCAAAGGCGAAGATGCAAGCTGCGGCACACAGGCACAGTGTGGGCAGCCTTCAGACTTAGAGAAAACAGTACTTTACCACTCTCCTGCCTTTTCCATGGTTATTCTATTGGAAAAGAACGAGTTTTGGACAACTACCTTTCATTCTTGCCAAACTCTTTGCAGACCCCCGTGCAAGCTTTAGAACAAGATTTTGGATGTTTTCTTTCCTGGCAGAGTTTCTCCTTGCAAGATATGGTGGAAAAGCTTTTTGCTGAGTGTTGAGCGGCAAGACACGCAGAAGACGCAGATACGCAGCTCTCCGAAGCTAAGTGCCGGTCCCGGGCTTCTTTCGGCACAAACCGCTCGCAGGAGCTCCCTGCGCTCGCCACAATGCTCTGTGTGCGAAGAAGCCGCTTCTTCGCCTCCGGGAGAATCGGCGAGCGGCAGCTTCCCAAAGGCGAAGATGCAAGCTGCGGCACACAGGCACAGTGTGGGCAGCCTTCAGACTTAGAGAAAACAGTACTTTACCACTCTCCTGCCTTTTCCATGGTTATTCTATTGGAAAAGAACGAGTTTTGGACAACTACCTTTCATTCTTGCCAAACTCTTTGCAGACCCCCGTGCAAGCTTTAGAACAAGATTTTGGATGTTTTCTTTCCTGGCAGAGTTTCTCCTTGCAAGATATGGTGGAAAAGCTTTTTGCTGAGTGTAGAGCGGCAAGACACGCAGAAGACGCAGATACGCAGCTCTCCGAAGCTAAGTGCCGGTCCCGGGCTTCTTTCGGCACAAACCGCTCTCAGGAGCTCCCTGCGCTCGCCACAATGCTCTGTGTGCGAAGAAGCCGCTTCTTCGCCTCCGGGAGAATCGGCGAGCGGCAGCTTCCCAAAGGCGAAGATGCAAGCTGCAGCACGCAGGCACAGTGTGGGCAGCCTTCAGACTTAGAGAAAACAGTACTTTACCACTCTCCTGCCTTTTCCATGGTTATTCTATTGGAAAAGAACGAGTTTTGGACAACTACCTTTCATTCTTGCCAAACGCTTTGCAGACCCCCTTGCAAGCTTTAGAACAAGTTTTTGGATGTTTTCTTTCCTGGCAGAGTTTCTCCTTGCAAGATATGGTGGAAAAGCTTTTTGCTGAGTGTAGAGCGGCAAGACACGCAGAAGACGCAGATACGCAGCTCTCCGAAGCTAAGTGCCGGTCCCGGGCTTCTTTCGGCACAAACCGCTCTCAGGAGCTCCCTGCGCTCGCCACAATGCTCTGTGTGCGAAGAAGCCGCTTCTTCGCCTCCGGGAGAATCGGCGAGCGGCAGCTTCCCAAAGGCGAAGATGCAAGCTGCAGCACACAGGCACAGTGTGGGCAGCATTCAGACTTAGAGAAAACAGTACTTTACCACTCTCCTGCCTTTTCCATGGTTATTCTATTGGAAAAGAACGAGTTTTGGACAACTACCTTTCATTCTTGCCAAACTCTTTGCACACCCCCGTGCAAGCTTTAGAACCAGATTTTGGATGTTTTCTTTCCTGGCAGAGTTTCTCCTTGCAAGATATGGTGGAAAAGCTTTTTGCTGAGTGTAGAGCGGCAAGACACGCAGAAGACGCAGATACGCAGCTCTCCGAAGCTAAGTGCCGGTCCCGGGCTTCTTTCGGCACAAACCGCTCTCAGGAGCTCCCTGCGCTCGCCACAATGCTCTGTGTGCGAAGAAGCCGCTTCTTCGCCTCCGGGAGAATCGGCGAGCGGCAGCTTCCCAAAGGCGAAGATGCAAGCTGCAGCACACAGGCACAGTGTGGGCAGCATTCAGACTTAGAGAAAACAGTACTTTACCACTCTCCTGCCTTTTCCATGGTTATTCTATTGGAAAAGAACGAGTTTTGGACAACTACCTTTCATTCTTGCCAAACTCTTTGCAGACCCCCGTGCAAGCTTTAGAACAAGATTTTGGACGTTTTCTTTCCTTGGCAGAGTTTCTCCTTGCAAGATATGCTGGAAAAGCTTTTGGCTGAGTGTAGAGCGGCAAGACACGCAGAAGACGCAGATACGCAGCTCTCCGAAGCTAAGTGCCCGTCCCGGGCTTCTTTCGGCACAAACCGCTCTCAGGAGCTCCCTGCGCTCGCCACAATGCTCTGTGTGCGAAGAAGCCGCTTCTTCGCCTCCGGGAGAATCGGCGAGCGGCAGCTTCCCAAAGGCGAAGATGCAAGCTGCAGCACACAGGCACAGTGTGGGCAGCCTTCAGACTTAGAGAAAACAGTACTTTACCACTCTCCTGCCTTTTCCATGGTTATTCTATTGGAAAAGAACGAGTTTTGGACAACTACCTTTCATTCTTGCCAAACTCTTTGCAGACCCCCGTGCAAGCTTTAGAACAAGATTTTGGACGTTTTCTTTCCTGGCAGAGTTTCTCCTTGCAAGATATGGTGGAAAAGCTTTTGCTGAGTGTAGAGCGGCAAGACACGCAGAAGACGCAGATACGCAGCTCTCCGAAGCTAAGTGCCGGTCCCGGGCTTCTTTCGGCACAAACCGCTCTCAGGAGCTCCCTGCGCTCGCCACAATGCTCTGTGTGCGAAGAAGCCGCTTCTTCGCCTCCGGGAGAATCGGCGAGCGGCAGCTTCCCAAAGGCGAAGATGCAAGCTGCAGCACACAGGCACAGTGTGGGCAGCCTTCAGACTTAGAGAAAACAGTACTTTACCACTCTCCTGCCTTTTCCATGGTTATTCTATTGGAAAAGAACGAGTTTTGGACAACTACCTTTCATTCTTGCCAAACTCTTTGCAGACCCCCGTGCAAGCTTTAGAACAAGATTTTGGATGTTTTCTTTGCTGGCAGAGTTTCTCCTTGCAAGATATGGTGGAAAAGCTTTTTGCTGAGTGTAGAGCGGCAAGACACGCAGAAGACGCAGATACGCAGCTCTCCGAAGCTAAGTGCCGGTCCCGGGCTTCTTTCGGCACAAACCGCTCTCAGGAGCTCCCTGCGCTCGCCACAATGCTCTGTGTGCGAAGAAGCCGCTTCTTCGCCTCCGGGAGAATCGGCGAGCGGCAGCTTCCCAAAGGCGAAATGCAAGCTGCAGCACACAGGCACAGTGTGGGCAGCCTTCAGACTTAGAGAAAACAGTACTTTACCACTCTCCTGCCTTTTCCATGGTTATTCTATTGGAAAAGAACGAGTTTTGGACAACTACCTTTCATTCTTGCCAAACTCTTTGCAGACCCCCGTGCAAGCTTTAGAACAAGATTTTGGATGTTTTCTTTCCTGGCAGAGTTTCTCCTTGCAAGATATGCTGGAAAAGCTTTTTGCTGAGTGTAGAGCGGCAAGACACGCAGAAGACGCAGATACGCAGCTCTCCGAAGCTAAGTGCCGGTCCCGGGCTTCTTTCGGCACAAACCGCTCTCAGGAGCTCCCTGCGCTCGCCACAATGCTCTGTGTGCGAAGAAGCCGCTTCTTCGCCTCCGGGAGAATCGGCGAGCGGCAGCTTCCCAAAGGCGAAGATGCAAGCTGCAGCACACAGGCACAGTGTGGGCAGCCTTCAGACTTAGAGAAAACAGTACTTTACCACTCTCCTGCCTTTTCCATGGTTATTCTATTGGAAAAGAACGAGTTTTGGACAACTACCTTTCATTCTTGCCAAACTCTTTGCAGACCCCCGTGCAAGCTTTAGAACAAGATTTTGGATGTTTTCTTTCCTGGCAGAGTTTCTCCTTGCAAGATATGGTGGAAAAGCTTTTTGCTGAGTGTAGAGCGGCAAGACACGCAGAAGACGCAGATACGCAGCTCTCCGAAGCTAAGTGCCGGTCCCGGGCTTCTTTCGGCACAAACCGCTCTCAGGAGCTCCCTGCGCTCGCCACAATGCTCTGTGTGCGAAGAAGCCGCTTCTTCGCCTCCGGGAGAATCGGCGAGCGGCAGCTTCCCAAAGGCGAAGATGCAAGCTGCGGCACACAGGCACAGTGTGGGCAGCCTTCAGACTTAGAGAAAACAGTACTTTACCACTCTCCTGCCTTTTCCATGGTTATTCTATTGGAAAAGAACGAGTTTTGGACAACTACCTTTCATTCTTGCCAAACTCTTTGCAGACCCCCGTGCAAGCTTTAGAACAAGATTTTGGATGTTTTCTTTCCTGGCAGAGTTTCTCCTTGCAAGATATGGTGGAAAAGCTTTTGGCTGAGTGTAGAGCGGCAAGACACGCAGAAGACGCAGATACGCAGCTCTCCGAAGCTAAGTGCCGGTCCCGGGCTTCTTTCGGCACAAACCGCTCTCAGGAGCTCCCTGCGCTCGCCACAATGCTCTGTGTGCGAAGAAGCCGCTTCTTCGCCTCCGGGAGAATCGGCGAGCGGCAGCTTCCCAAAGGCGAAGATGCAAGCTGCAGCACGCAGGCACAGTGTGGGCAGCCTTCAGACTTAGAGAAAACAGTACTTTACCACTCTCCTGCCTTTTCCATGGTTATTCTATTGGAAAAGAACGAGTTTTGGACAACTACCTTTCATTCTTGCCAAACTCTTTGCAGACCTGCGTGCAAGCTTTAGAACAAGTTTTTGGATGTTTTCTTTCCTGGCAGAGTTTCTCCTTGCAAGATATGGTGGAAAAGCTTTTTGCTGAGTGTAGAGCGGCAAGACACGCAGAAGACGCAGATACGCAGCTCTCCGAAGCTAAGTGCCGGTCCCGGGCTTCTTTCGGCACAAACCGCTCTCAGGAGCTCCCTGCGCTCGCCACAATGCTCTGTGTGCGAAGAAGCCGCTTCTTCGCCTCCGGGAGAATCGGCGAGCGGCAGCTTCCCAAAGGCGAAGATGCAAGCTGCAGCACACAGGCACAGTGTGGGCAGCATTCAGACTTAGAGAAAACAGTACTTTACCACTCTCCTGCCTTTTCCATGGTTATTCTATTGGAAAAGAACGAGTTTTGGACAACTACCTTTCATTCTTGCCAAACTCTTTGCACACCCCCGTGCAAGCTTTAGAACCAGATTTTGGATGTTTTCTTTCCTGGCAGAGTTTCTCCTTGCAAGATATGGTGGAAAAGCTTTTTGCTGAGTGTAGAGCGGCAAGACACGCAGAAGACGCAGATACGCAGCTCTCCGAAGCTAAGTGCCGGTCCCGGGCTTCTTTCGGCACAAACCGCTCTCAGGAGCTCCCTGCGCTCGCCACAATGCTCTGTGTGCGAAGAAGCCGCTTCTTCGCCTCCGGGAGAATCGGCGAGCGGCAGCTTCCCAAAGGCGAAGATGCAAGCTGCAGCACACAGGCACAGTGTGGGCAGCCTTCAGACTTAGAGAAAACAGTACTTTACCACTCTCCTGCCTTATCCATGGTTATTCGATTGGAAAAGAACGAGTTTTGGACAACTACCTTTCATTCTTGCCAAACTCTTTGCAGACCCCCGTGCAAGCTTTAGAACAAGATTTTGGATGTTTTCTTTCCTGGCAGAGTTTCTCCTTGCAAGATATGGTGGAAAAGCTTTTTGCTGAGTGTTGAGCGGCAAGACACGCAGAAGACGCAGATACGCAGCTCTCCGAAGCTAAGTGCCGGTCCCGGGCTTCTTTCGGCACAAACCGCTCTCAGGAGCTCCCTGCGCTCGCCACAATGCTCTGTGTGCGAAGAAGCCGCTTCTTCGCCTCCGGGAGAATCGGCGAGCGGCAGCTTCCCAAAGGCGAAGATGCAAGCTGCGGCACACAGGCACAGTGTGGGCAGCCTTCAGACTTAGAGAAAACAGTACTTTACCACTCTCCTGCCTTTTCCATGGTTATTCTATTGGAAAAGAACGAGTTTTGGACAACTACCTTTCATTCTTGCCAAACGCTTTGCAGACCCCCTTGCAAGCTTTAGAACAAGATTTTGGATGTTTTCTTTCCTGGCAGAGTTTCTCCTTGCAAGATATGGTGGAAAAGCTTTTGGCTGAGTGTAGAGCGGCAAGACACGCAGAAGACGCAGATACGCAGCTCTCCGAAGCTAAGTGCCGGTCCCGGGCTTCTTTCGGCACAAACCGCTCTCAGGAGCTCCCTGTGCTCGCCACAATGCTCTGTGTGCGAAGAAGCCGCTTCTTCGCCTCCGGGAGAATCGGCGAGCGGCAGCTTCCCAAAGGCGAAGATGCAAGCTGCAGCACGCAGGCACAGTGTGGGCAGCCTTCAGACTTAGAGAAAACAGTACTTTACCACTCTCCTGCCTTTTCCATGGTTATTCTATTGGAAAAGAACGAGTTTTGGACAACTACCTTTCATTCTTGCCAAACTCTTTGCAGACCTGCGTGCAAGCTTTAGAACAAGTTTTTGGATGTTTTCTTTCCTGGCAGAGTTTCTCCTTGCAAGATATGGTGGAAAAGCTTTTTGCTGAGTGTAGAGCGGCAAGACACGCAGAAGACGCAGATACGCAGCTCTCCGAAGCTAAGTGCCGGTCCCGGGCTTCTTTCGGCACAAACCGCTCTCAGGAGCTCCCTGCGCTCGCCACAATGCTCTGTGTGCGAAGAAGCCGCTTCTTCGCCTCCGGGAGAATCGGCGAGCGGCAGCTTCCCAAAGGCGAAGATGCAAGCTGCAGCACACAGGCACAGTGTGGGCAGCATTCAGACTTAGAGAAAACAGTACTTTACCACTCTCCTGCCTTTTCCATGGTTATTCTATTGGAAAAGAACGAGTTTTGGACAACTACCTTTCATTCTTGCCAAACTCTTTGCACACCCCCGTGCAAGCTTTAGAACCAGATTTTGGATGTTTTCTTTCCTGGCAGAGTTTCTCCTTGCAAGATATGGTGGAAAAGCTTTTTGCTGAGTGTAGAGCGGCAAGACACGCAGAAGACGCAGATACGCAGCTCTCCGAAGCTAAGTGCCGGTCCCGGGCTTCTTTCGGCACAAACCGCTCTCAGGAGCTCCCTGCGCTCGCCACAATGCTCTGTGTGCGAAGAAGCCGCTTCTTCGCCTCCGGGAGAATCGGCGAGCGGCAGCTTCCCAAAGGCGAAGATGCAAGCTGCAGCACACAGGCACAGTGTGGGCAGCATTCAGACTTAGAGAAAACAGTACTTTACCACTCTCCTGCCTTTTCCATGGTTATTATATTGGAAAAGAACGAGTTTTGGACAACTACCTTTCATTCTTGCCAAACTCTTTGCAGACCCCCGTGCAAGCTTTAGAACAAGATTTTGGACGTTTTCTTTCCTGGCAGAGTTTCTCCTTGCAAGATATGCTGGAAAAGCTTTTGGCTGAGTGTAGAGCGGCAAGACACGCAGAAGACGCAGATACGCAGCTCTCCGAAGCTAAGTGCCCGTCCCGGGCTTCTTTCGGCACAAACCGCTCTCAGGAGCTCCCTGCGCTCGCCACAATGCTCTGTGTGCGAAGAAGCCGCTTCTTCGCCTCCGGGAGAATCGGCGAGCGGCAGCTTCCCAAAGGCGAAGATGCAAGCTGCAGCACACAGGCACAGTGTGGGCAGCCTTCAGACTTAGAGAAAACAGTACTTTACCACTCTCCTGCCTTTTCCATGGTTATTCTATTGGAAAAGAACGAGTTTTGGACAACTACCTTTCATTCTTGCCAAACTCTTTGCAGACCCCCGTGCAAGCTTTAGAACAAGATTTTGGATGTTTTCTTTCCTGGCAGAGTTTCTCCTTGCAAGATATGGTGGAAAAGCTTTTTGCTGAGTGTAGAGCGGCAAGACACGCAGAAGACGCAGATACGCAGCTCTCCGAAGCTAAGTGCCGGTCCCGGGCTTCTTTCGGCACAAACCGCTCTCAGGAGCTCCCTGCGCTCGCCACAATGCTCTGTGTGCGAAGAAGCCGCTTCTTCGCCTCCGGGAGAATCGGCGAGCGGCAGCTTGCCAAAGGCGAAATGCAAGCTGCAGCACACAGGCACAGTGTGGGCAGCCTTCAGACTTAGAGAAAACAGTACTTTACCACTCTCCTGCCTTTTCCATGGTTATTCTATTGGAAAAGAACGAGTTTTGGACAACTACCTTTCATTCTTGCCAAACTCTTTGCAGACCCCCGTGCAAGCTTTAGAACAAGATTTTGGACGTTTTCTTTCCTGGCAGAGTTTCTCCTTGCAAGATATGCTGGAAAAGCTTTTGGCTGAGTGTAGAGCGGCAAGACACGCAGAAGACGCAGATACGCAGCTCTCCGAAGCTAAGTGCCGGTCCCGGGCTTCTTTCGGCACAAACCGCTCTCAGGAGCTCCCTGCGCTCGCCACAATGCTCTGTGTGCGAAGAAGCCGCTTCTTCGCCTCCGGGAGAATCGGCGAGCGGCAGCTTCCCAAAGGCGAAGATGCAAGCTGCGGCACACAGGCACAGTGTGGGCAGCCTTCAGACTTAGAGAAAACAGTACTTTACCACTCTCCTGCCTTTTCCATGGTTATTCTATTGGAAAAGAACGAGTTTTGGACAACTACCTTTCATTCTTGCCAAACTCTTTGCAGACCCCCGTGCAAGCTTTAGAACAAGATTTTGGATGTTTTCTTTCCTGGCAGAGTTTCTCCTTGCAAGATATGGTGGAAAAGCTTTTTGCTGAGTGTAGAGCGGCAAGACACGCAGAAGACGCAGATACGCAGCTCTCCGAAGCTAAGTGCCGGTCCCGGGCTTCTTTCGGCACAAACCGCTCTCAGGAGCTCCCTGCGCTCGCCACAATGCTCTGTGTGCGAAGAAGCCGCTTCTTCGCCTGCGGGAGAATCGGCGAGCGGCAGCTTCCCAAAGGCGAAATGCAAGCTGCAGCACACAGGCACAGTGTGGGCAGCCTTCAGACTTAGAGAAAACAGTACTTTACCACTCTCCTGCCTTTTCCATGGTTATTCTATTGGAAAAGAACGAGTTTTGGACAACTACCTTTCATTCTTGCCAAACTCTTTGCAGACCCCCGTGCAAGCTTTAGAACAAGATTTTGGATGTTTTCTTTCCTGGCAGAGTTTCTCCTTGCAAGATATGGTGGAAAAGCTTTTTGCTGAGTGTAGAGCGGCAAGACACGCAGAAGACGCAGATACGCAGCTCTCCGAAGCTAAGTGCCGGTCCCGGGCTTCTTTCGGCACAAACCGCTCTCAGGAGCTCCCTGCGCTCGCCACAATGCTCTGTGTGCGAAGAAGCCGCTTCTTCGCCTCCGGGAGAATCGGCGAGCGGCAGCTTCCCAAAGGCGAAGATGCAAGCTGCAGCACACAGGCACAGTGTGGGCAGCCTTCAGACTTAGAGAAAACAGTACTTTACCACTCTCCTGCCTTATCCATGGTTATTCTATTGGAAAAGAACGAGTTTTGGACAACTACCTTTCATTCTTGCCAAACTCTTTGCAGACCCCCGTGCAAGCTTTAGAACAAGATTTTGGATGTTTTCTTTCCTGGCAGAGTTTCTCCTTGCAAGATATGGTGGAAAAGCTTTTTGCTGAGTGTTGAGCGGCAAGACACGCAGAAGACGCAGATACGCAGCTCTCCGAAGCTAAGTGCCGGTCCCGGGCTTCTTTCGGCACAAACCGCTCTCAGGAGCTCCCTGCGCTCGCCACAATGCTCTGTGTGCGAAGAAGCCGCTTCTTCGCCTCCGGGAGAATCGGCGAGCGGCAGCTTCCCAAAGGCGAAGATGCAAGCTGCGGCAACAGGCACAGTGTGGGCAGCCTTTCAGACTTAGAGAAAACAGTACTTTACCACTCTCCTGCCTTTTCCATGGTTATTCTATTGGAAAAGAACGAGTTTTGGACAACTACCTTTCATTCTTGCCAAACTCTTTGCAGACCCCCGTGCAAGCTTTAGAACCAGATTTTGGATGTTTTCTTTCCTGGCAGAGTTTCTCCTTGCAAGATATGGTGGAAAAGCTTTTGGCTGAGTGTAGAGCGGCAAGACACGCAGAAGACGCAGATACGCAGCTCTCCGAAGCTAAGTGCCGGTCCCGGGCTTCTTTCGGCACAAACCGCTCTCAGGAGCTCCCTGCGCTCGCCACAATGCTCTGTGTGCGAAGAAGCCGCTTCTTCGCCTCCGGGAGAATCGGCGAGCGGCAGCTTCCCAAAGGCGAAGATGCAAGCTGCAGCACACAGGCACAGTGTGGGCAGCCTTCAGACTTAGAGAAAACAGTACTTTACCACTCTCCTGCCTTTTCCATGGTTATTCTATTGGAAAAGAACGAGTTTTGGACAACTACCTTTCATTCTTGCCAAACTCTTTGCAGACCCCCGTGCAAGCTTTAGAACAAGATTTTGGATGTTTTCTTTCCTGGCAGAGTTTCTCCTTGCAAGATATGGTGGAAAAGCTTTTGGCTGAGTGTAGAGCGGCAAGACACGCAGAAGACGCAGATACGCAGCTCTCCGAAGCTAAGTGCCGGTCCCGGGCTTCTTTCGGCACAAACCGCTCTCAGGAGCTCCCTGCGCTCGCCACAATGCTCTGTGTGCGAAGAAGCCGCTTCTTCGCCTCCGGGAGAATCGGCGAGCGGCAGCTTCCCAAAGGCGAAATGCAAGCTGCAGCACACAGGCACAGTGTGGGCAGCCTTCAGACTTAGAGAAAACAGTACTTTACCACTCTCCTGCCTTTTCCATGGTTATTCTATTGGAAAAGAACGAGTTTTGGACAACTACCTTTCATTCTTGCCAAACTCTTTGCAGACCCCCGTGCAAGCTTTAGAACAAGATTTTGGATGTTTTCTTTCCTGGCAGAGTTTCTCCTTGCAAGATATGGTGGAAAAGCTTTTTGCTGAGTGTAGAGCGGCAAGACACGCAGAAGACGCAGATACGCAGCTCTCCGAAGCTAAGTGCCGGTCCCGGGCTTCTTTCGGCACAAACCGCTCTCAGGAGCTCCCTGCGCTCGCCACAATGCTCTGTGTGCGAAGAAGCCGCTTCTTCGCCTCCGGGAGAATCGGCGAGCGGCAGCTTCCCAAAGGCGAAGATGCAAGCTGCAGCACACAGGCACAGTGTGGGCAGCCTTCAGACTTAGAGAAAACAGTACTTTACCACTCTCCTGCCTTATCCATGGTTATTCTATTGGAAAAGAACGAGTTTTGGACAACTACCTTTCATTCTTGCCAAACTCTTTGCAGACCCCCGTGCAAGCTTTAGAACAAGATTTTGGATGTTTTCTTTCCTGGCAGAGTTTCTCCTTGCAAGATATGGTGGAAAAGCTTTTTGCTGAGTGTTGAGCGGCAAGACACGCAGAAGACGCAGATACGCAGCTCTCCGAAGCTAAGTGCCGGTCCCGGGCTTCTTTCGGCACAAACCGCTCTCAGGAGCTCCCTGCGCTCGCCACAATGCTCTGTGTGCGAAGAAGCCGCTTCTTCGCCTCCGGGAGAATCGGCGAGCGGCAGCTTCCCAAAGGCGAAGATGCAAGCTGCGGCAACAGGCACAGTGTGGGCAGCCTTCAGACTTAGAGAAAACAGTACTTTACCACTCTCCTGCCTTTTCCATGGTTATTCTATTGGAAAAGAACGAGTTTTGGACAACTACCTTTCATTCTTGCCAAACTCTTTGCAGACCCCCGTGCAAGCTTTAGAACCAGATTTTGGATGTTTTCTTTCCTGGCAGAGTTTCTCCTTGCAAGATATGGTGGAAAAGCTTTTGGCTGAGTGTAGAGCGGCAAGACACGCAGAAGACGCAGATACGCAGCTCTCCGAAGCTAAGTGCCGGTCCCGGGCTTCTTTCGGCACAAACCGCTCTCAGGAGCTCCCTGCGCTCGCCACAATGCTCTGTGTGCGAAGAAGCCGCTTCTTCGCCTCCGGGAGAATCGGCGAGCGGCAGCTTCCCAAAGGCGAAGATGCAAGCTGCAGCACACAGGCACAGTGTGGGCAGCCTTCAGACTTAGAGAAAACAGTACTTTACCACTCTCCTGCCTTTTCCATGGTTATTCTATTGGAAAAGAACGAGTTTTGGACAACTACCTTTCATTCTTGCCAAACTCTTTGCAGACCTGCGTGCAAGCTTTAGAACAAGATTTTGTATGTTTTCTTTGCTGGCAGAGTTTCTCCTTGCAAGATATGGTGGAAAAGCTTTTTGCTGAGTGTAGAGCGGCAAGACACGCAGAAGACGCAGATACGCAGCTCTCCGAAGCTAAGTGCCGGTCCCGGGCTTCTTTCGGCACAAACCGCTCTCAGGAGCTCCCTGCGCTCGCCACAATGCTCTGTGTGCGAAGAAGCCGCTTCTTCGCCTGCGGGAGAATCGGCGAGCGGCAGCTTCCCAAAGGCGAAGATGCAAGCTGCAGCACACAGGCACAGTGTGGGCAGCCTTCAGACTTAGAGAAAACAGTACTTTACCACTCTCCTGCCTTTTCCATGGTTATTCTATTGGAAAAGAACGAGTTTTGGACAACTACCTTTCATTCTTGCCAAACTCTTTGCAGACCCCCGTGCAAGCTTTAGAACAAGATTTTGGACGTTTTCTTTCCTGGCAGAGTTTCTCCTTGCAAGATATGCTGGAAAAGCTTTTGGCTGAGTGTAGAGCGGCAAGACACGCAGAAGACGCAGATACGCAGCTCTCCGAAGCTAAGTGCCGGTCCCGGGCTTCTTTCGGCACAAACCGCTCTCAGGAGCTCCCTGCGCTCGCCACAATGCTCTGTGTGCGAAGAAGCCGCTTCTTCGCCTCCGGGAGAATCGGCGAGCGGCAGCTTCCCAAAGGCGAAGATGCAAGCTGCAGCACACAGGCACAGTGTGGGCAGCCTTCAGACTTAGAGAAAACAGTACTTTACCACTCTCCTGCCTTTTCCATGGTTATTCTATTGGAAAAGAACGAGTTTTGGACAACTACCTTTCATTCTTGCCAAACTCTTTGCAGACCCCCGTGCAAGCTTTAGAACAAGATTTTGGATGTTTTCTTTGCTGGCAGAGTTTCTCCTTGCAAGATATGGTGGAAAAGCTTTTTGCTGAGTGTAGAGCGGCAAGACACGCAGAAGACGCAGATACGCAGCTCTCCGAAGCTAAGTGCCGGTCCCGGGCTTCTTTCGGCACAAACCGCTCTCAGGAGCTCCCTGCGCTCGCCACAATGCTCTGTGTGCGAAGAAGCCGCTTCTTCGCCTCCGGGAGAATCGGCGAGCGGCAGCTTCCCAAAGGCGAAATGCAAGCTGCAGCACACAGGCACAGTGTGGGCAGCCTTCAGACTTAGAGAAAACAGTACTTTACCACTCTCCTGCCTTTTCCATGGTTATTCTATTGGAAAAGAACGAGTTTTGGACAACTACCTTTCATTCTTGCCAAACTCTTTGCAGACCCCCGTGCAAGCTTTAGAACAAGATTTTGGACGTTTTCTTTCCTGGCAGAGTTTCTCCTTGCAAGATATGCTGGAAAAGCTTTTGGCTGAGTGTAGAGCGGCAAGACACGCAGAAGACGCAGATACGCAGCTCTCCGAAGCTAAGTGCCGGTCCCGGGCTTCTTTCGGCACAAACCGCTCTCAGGAGCTCCCTGCGCTCGCCACAATGCTCTGTGTGCGAAGAAGCCGCTTCTTCGCCTCCGGGAGAATCGGCGAGCGGCAGCTTCCCAAAGGCGAAGATGCAAGCTGCAGCACACAGGCACAGTGTGGGCAGCCTTCAGACTTAGAGAAAACAGTACTTTACCACTCTCCTGCCTTTTCCATGGTTATTCTATTGGAAAAGAACGAGTTTTGGACAACTACCTTTCATTCTTGCCAAACTCTTTGCAGACCCCCGTGCAAGCTTTAGAACAAGATTTTGGATGTTTTCTTTCCTGGCAGAGTTTCTCCTTGCAAGATATGGTGGAAAAGCTTTTGGCTGAGTGTAGAGCGGCAAGACACGCAGAAGACGCAGATACGCAGCTCTCCGAAGCTAAGTGCCGGTCCCGGGCTTCTTTCGGCACAAACCGCTCTCAGGAGCTCCCTGCGCTCGCCACAATGCTCTGTGTGCGAAGAAGCCGCTTCTTCGCCTCCGGGAGAATCGGCGAGCGGCAGCTTCCCAAAGGCGAAGATGCAAGCTGCAGCACACAGGCACAGTGTGGGCAGCCTTCAGACTTAGAGAAAACAGTACTTTACCACTCTCCTGCCTTATCCATGGTTATTCTATTGGAAAAGAACGAGTTTTGGACAACTACCTTTCATTCTTGCCAAACTCTTTGCAGACCCCCGTGCAAGCTTTAGAACAAGATTTTGGATGTTTTCTTTCCTGGCAGAGTTTCTCCTTGCAAGATATGGTGGAAAAGCTTTTTGCTGAGTGTAGAGCGGCAAGACACGCAGAAGAAGCAGATACGCAGCTCTCCGAAGCTAAGTGCCGGTCCCGGGCTCCTTTCGGCACAAACCGCTCTCAGGAGCTCCCTGCGCTCGCCACAATGCTCTGTGTGCGAAGAAGCCGCTTCTTCGCCTCCGGGAGAATCGGCGAGCGGCAGCTTCCCAAAGGCGAAGATGCAAGCTGCAGCACACAGGCACAGTGTGGGCAGCCTTCAGACTTAGAGAAAACAGTACTTTACCACTCTCCTGCCTTTTCCATGGTTATTCTATTGGAAAAGAACGAGTTTTGGACAACTACCTTTCATTCTTGCCAAACTCTTTGCAGACCCCCGTGCAAGCTTTAGAACCAGATTTTGGATGTTTTCTTTCCTGGCAGAGTTTCTCCTTGCAAGATATGGTGGAAAAGCTTTTTGCTGAGTGTAGAGCGGCAAGACACGCAGAAGACGCAGATACGCAGCTCTCCGAAGCTAAGTGCCGGTCCCGGGCTTCTTTCGGCACAAACCGCTCTCAGGAGCTCCCTGCGCTCGCCACAATGCTCTGTGTGCGAAGAAGCCGCTTCTTCGCCTGCGGGAGAATCGGCGAGCGGCAGCTTCCCAAAGGCGAAGATGCAAGCTGCAGCACACAGGCACAGTGTGGGCAGCATTCAGACTTAGAGAAAACAGTACTTTACCACTCTCCTGCCTTATCCATGGTTATTCTATTGGAAAAGAACGAGTTTTGGACAACTACCTTTCATTCTTGCCAAACTCTTTGCAGACCCCCGTGCAAGCTTTAGAACCAGATTTTGGATGTTTTCTTTCCTGGCAGAGTTTCTCCTTGCAAGATATGGTGGAAAAGCTTTTTGCTGAGTGTAGAGCGGCAAGACACGCAGAAGACGCAGATACGCAGCTCTCCGAAGCTAAGTGCCGGTCCCGGGCTTCTTTCGGCACAAACCGCTCTCAGGAGCTCCCTGCGCTCGCCACAATGCTCTGTGTGCGAAGAAGCCGCTTCTTCGCCTCCGGGAGAATCGGCGAGCGGCAGCTTCCCAAAGGCGAAGATGCAAGCTGCAGCACACAGGCACAGTGTGGGCAGCCTTCAGACTTAGAGAAAACAGTACTTTACCACTCTCCTGCCTTTTCCATGGTTATTCTATTGGAAAAGAACGAGTTTTGGACAACTACCTTTCATTCTTGCCAAACTCTTTGCAGACCCCCGTGCAAGCTTTAGAACAAGATTTTGGATGTTTTCTTTCCTGGCAGAGTTTCTCCTTGCAAGATATGGTGGAAAAGCTTTTGGCTGAGTGTTGAGCGGCAAGACACGCAGAAGACGCAGATACGCAGCTCTCCGAAGCTAAGTGCCGGTCCCGGGCTTCTTTCGGCACAAACCGCTCTCAGGAGCTCCCTGCGCTCGCCACAATGCTCTGTGTGCGAAGAAGCCGCTTCTTCGCCTGCGGGAGAATCGGCGAGCGGCAGCTTCCCAAAGGCGAAGATGCAAGCTGCGGCACACAGGCACAGTGTGGGCAGCCTTCAGACTTAGAGAAAACAGTACTTTACCACTCTCCTGCCTTTTCCATGGTTATTCTATTGGAAAAGAACAAGTTTTGGACAACTACCTTTCATTCTTGCCAAACTCTTTGCAGACCCCCGTGCAAGCTTTAGAACAAGATTTTGGATGTTTTCTTTCCTGGCAGAGTTTCTCCTTGCAAGATATGGTGGAAAAGCTTTTGGCTGAGTGTAGAGCGGCAAGACACGCAGAAGACGCAGATACGCAGCTCTCTGAAGCTAAGTGCCGGTCCCGGGCTTCTTTCGGCACAAACCGCTCTCAGGAGCTCCCTGCGCTCGCCACAATGCTCTGTGTGCGAAGAAGCCGCTTCTTCGCCTGCGGGAGAATCGGCGAGCGGCAGCTTCCCAAAGGCGAAGATGCAAGCTGCGGCACACAGGCACAGTGTGGGCAGCCTTCAGACTTAGAAAAAACAGTACTTTACCACTCTCCTGCCTTTTCCATGGTTATTCTATTGGAAAAGAACGAGTTTTGGACAACTACCTTTCATTCTTGCCAAACTCTTTGCAGACCCCCGTGCAAGCTTTAGAACAAGATTTTGGATGTTTTCTTTCCTGGCAGAGTTTCTCCTTGCAAGATATGGTGGAAAAGCTTTTTGCTGAGTGTAGAGCGGCAAGACACGCAGAAGACGCAGATACGCAGCTCTCCGAAGCTAAGTGCCGGTCCCGGGCTTCTTTCGGCACAAACCGCTCTCAGGAGCTCCCTGCGCTCGCCACAATGCTCTGTGTGCGAAGAAGCCGCTTCTTCGCCTGCGGGAGAATCGGCGAGCGGCAGCTTCCCAAAGGCGAAGATGCAAGCTGCAGCACACAGGCACAGTGTGGGCAGCATTCAGACTTAGAGAAAACAGTACTTTACCACTCTCCTGCCTTTTCCATGGTTATTCTATTGGAAAAGAACGAGTTTTGGACAACTACCTTTCATTCTTGCCAAACTCTTTGCAGACCCCCGTGCAAGCTTTAGAACAAGATTTTGGATGTTTTCTTTCCTGGCAGAGTTTCTCCTTGCAAGATATGCTGGAAAAGCTTTTTGCTGAGTGTAGAGCGGCAAGACACGCAGAAGACGCAGATACGCAGCTCTCCGAAGCTAAGTGCCGGTCCCGGGCTTCTTTCGGCACAAACCGCTCTCAGGAGCTCCCTGCGCTCGCCACAATGCTCTGTGTGCGAAGAAGCCGCTTCTTCGCCTCCGGGAGAATCGGCGAGCGGCAGCTTCCCAAAGGCGAAGATGCAAGCTGCAGCACACAGGCACAGTGTGGGCAGCCTTCAGACTTAGAGAAAACAGTACTTTACCACTCTCCTGCCTTTTCCATGGTTATTCTATTGGAAAAGAACGAGTTTTGGACAACTACCTTTCATTCTTGCCAAACTCTTTGCAGACCCCCGTGCAAGCTTTAGAACAAGATTTTGGATGTTTTCTTTCCTGGCAGAGTTTCTCCTTGCAAGATATGGTGGAAAAGCTTTTTGCTGAGTGTAGAGCGGCAAGACACGCAGAAGACGCAGATACGCAGCTCTCCGAAGCTAAGTGCCGGTCCCGGGCTCCTTTCGGCACAAACCGCTCTCAGGAGCTCCCTGCGCTCGCCACAATGCTCTGTGTGCGAAGAAGCCGCTTCTTCGCCTCCGGGAGAATCGGCGAGCGGCAGCTTCCCAAAGGCGAAGATGCAAGCTGCAGCACACAGGCACAGTGTGGGCAGCCTTCAGACTTAGAGAAAACAGTACTTTACCACTCTCCTGCCTTTTCCATGGTTATTCTATTGGAAAAGAACGAGTTTTGGACAACTACCTTTCATTCTTGCCAAACTCTTTGCAGACCCCCGTGCAAGCTTTAGAACAAGATTTTGGATGTTTTCTTTCCTGGCAGAGTTTCTCCTTGCAAGATATGGTGGAAAAGCTTTTGGCTGAGTGTAGAGCGGCAAGACACGCAGAAGACGCAGATACGCAGCTCTCCGAAGCTAAGTGCCGGTCCCGGGCTTCTTTCGGCACAAACCGCTCTCAGGAGCTCCCTGCGCTCACCACAATGCTCTGTGTGCGAAGAAGCCGCTTCTTCGCCTCCGGGAGAATCGGCGAGCGGCAGCTTCCCAAAGGCAAAGATGCAAGCTGCAGCACACAGGCACAGTGTGGGCAGCCTTCAGACTTAGAGAAAACAGTACTTTACCACTCTCCTGCCTTTTCCATGGTTATTCTATTGGAAAAGAACGAGTTTTGGACAACTACCTTTCATTCTTGCCAAACTCTTTGCAGACCCCCGTGCAAGCTTTAGAACCAGATTTTGGATGTTTTCTTTCCTGGCAGAGTTTCTCCTTGCAAGATATGGTGGAAAAGCTTTTTGCTGAGTGTAGAGCGGCAAGACACGCAGAAGACGCAGATACGCAGCTCTCCGAAGCTAAGTGCCGGTCCCGGGCTTCTTTCGGCACAAACCGCTCTCAGGAGCTCCCTGCGCTCGCCACAATGCTCTGTGTGCGAAGAAGCCGCTTCTTCGCCTGCGGGAGAATCGGCGAGCGGCAGCTTCCCAAAGGCGAAGATGCAAGCTGCGGCACACAGGCACAGTGTGGGCAGCCTTCAGACTTAGAGAAAACAGTACTTTACCACTCTCCTGCCTTTTCCATGGTTATTCTATTGGAAAAGAACGAGTTTTGGACAACTACCTTTCATTCTTGCCAAACTCTTTGCAGACCCCCGTGCAAGCTTTAGAACAAGATTTTGGATGTTTTCTTTCCTGGCAGAGTTTCTCCTTGCAAGATATGGTGGAAAAGCTTTTTGCTGAGTGTAGAGCGGCAAGACACGCAGAAGACGCAGATACGCAGCTCTCCGAAGCTAAGTGCCGGTCCCGGGCTTCTTTCGGCACAAACCGCTCTCAGGAGCTCCCTGCGCTCGCCACAATGCTCTGTGTGCGAAGAAGCCGCTTCTTCGCCTGCGGGAGAATCGGCGAGCGGCAGCTTCCCAAAGGCGAAGATGCAAGCTGCGGCACACAGGCACAGTGTGGGCAGCCTTCAGACTTAGAGAAAACAGTACTTTACCACTCTCCTGCCTTTTCCATGGTTATTCTATTGGAAAAGAACGAGTTTTGGACAACTACCTTTCATTCTTGCCAAACTCTTTGCAGACCCCCGTGCAAGCTTTAGAACAAGATTTTGGATGTTTTCTTTCCTGGCAGAGTTTCTCCTTGCAAGATATGCTGGAAAAGCTTTTTGCTGAGTGTAGAGCGGCAAGACACGCAGAAGACGCAGATACGCAGCTCTCCGAAGCTAAGTGCCGGTCCCGGGCTCCTTTCGGCACAAACCGCTCTCAGGAGCTCCCTGCGCTCGCCACAATGCTCTGTGTGCGAAGAAGCCGCTTCTTCGCCTCCGGGAGAATCGGCGAGCGGCAGCTTCCCAAAGGCGAAGATGCAAGCTGCAGCACACAGGCACAGTGTGGGCAGCCTTCAGACTTAGAGAAAACAGTACTTTACCACTCTCCTGCCTTTTCCATGGTTATTCTATTGGAAAAGAACGAGTTTTGGACAACTACCTTTCATTCTTGCCAAACTCTTTGCAGACCTCCGTGCAAGCTTTAGAACAAGATTTTGGATGTTTTCTTTCCTGGCAGAGTTTCTCCTTGCAAGATATGGTGGAAAAGCTTTTGGCTGAGTGTAGAGCGGCAAGACACGCAGAAGACGCAGATACGCAGCTCTCCGAAGCTAAGTGCCGGTCCCGGGCTTCTTTCGGCACAAACCGCTCTCAGGAGCTCCCTCCGCTCGCCACAATGCTCTGTGTGCGAAGAAGCCGCTTCTTCGCCTCCGGGAGAATCGGCGAGCGGCAGCTTCCCAAAGGCGAAGATGCAAGCTGCAGCACACAGGCACAGTGTGGGCAGCCTTCAGACTTAGAGAAAACAGTACTTTACCACTCTCCTGCCTTTTCCATGGTTATTCTATTGGAAAAGAACGAGTTTTGGACAACTACCTTTCATTCTTGCCAAACTCTTTGCAGACCCCCGTGCAAGCTTTAGAACCAGATTTTGCATGTTTTCTTTCCTGGCAGAGTTTCTCCTTGCAAGATATGGTGGAAAAGCTTTTTGCTGAGTGTAGAGCGGCAAGACACGCAGAAGACGCAGATACGCAGCTCTCCGAAGCTAAGTGCCGGTCCCGGGCTTCTTTCGGCACAAACCGCTCTCAGGAGCTCCCTGCGCTCGCCACAATGCTCTGTGTGCGAAGAAGCCGCTTCTTCGCCTGCGGGAGAATCGGCGAGCGGCAGCTTCCCAAAGGCGAAGATGCAAGCTGCGGCACACAGGCACAGTGTGGGCAGCCTTCAGACTTAGAGAAAACAGTACTTTACCACTCTCCTGCCTTTTCCATGGTTATTCTATTGGAAAAGAACGAGTTTTGGACAACTACCTTTCATTCTTGCCAAACTCTTTGCAGACCCCCGTGCAAGCTTTAGAACAAGATTTTGGATGTTTTCTTTCCTGGCAGAGTTTCTCCTTGCAAGATATGGTGGAAAAGCTTTTTGCTGAGTGTAGAGCGGCAAGACACGCAGAAGACGCAGATACGCAGCTCTCCGAAGCTAAGTGCCGGTCCCGGGCTTCTTTCGGCACAAACCGCTCTCAGGAGCTCCCTGCGCTCGCCACAATGCTCTGTGTGCGAAGAAGCCGCTTCTTCGCCTGCGGGAGAATCGGCGAGCGGCAGCTTCCCAAAGGCGAAGATGCAAGCTGCGGCACACAGGCACAGTGTGGGCAGCCTTCAGACTTAGAGAAAACAGTACTTTACCACTCTCCTGCCTTTTCCATGGTTATTCTATTGGAAAAGAACGAGTTTTGGACAACTACCTTTCATTCTTGCCAAACTCTTTGCAGACCCCCGTGCAAGCTTTAGAACAAGATTTTGGATGTTTTCTTTCCTGGCAGAGTTTCTCCTTGCAAGATATGCTGGAAAAGCTTTTTGCTGAGTGTAGAGCGGCAAGACACGCAGAAGACGCAGATACGCAGCTCTCCGAAGCTAAGTGCCGGTCCCGGGCTCCTTTCGGCACAAACCGCTCTCAGGAGCTCCCTGCGCTCGCCACAATGCTCTGTGTGCGAAGAAGCCGCTTCTTCGCCTCCGGGAGAATCGGCGAGCGGCAGCTTCCCAAAGGCGAAGATGCAAGCTGCAGCACACAGGCACAGTGTGGGCAGCCTTCAGACTTAGAGAAAACAGTACTTTACCACTCTCCTGCCTTTTCCATGGTTATTCTATTGGAAAAGAACGAGTTTTGGACAACTACCTTTCATTCTTGCCAAACTCTTTGCAGACCTCCGTGCAAGCTTTAGAACAAGATTTTGGATGTTTTCTTTCCTGGCAGAGTTTCTCCTTGCAAGATATGGTGGAAAAGCTTTTGGCTGAGTGTAGAGCGGCAAGACACGCAGAAGACGCAGATACGCAGCTCTCCGAAGCTAAGTGCCGGTCCCGGGCTTCTTTCGGCACAAACCGCTCTCAGGAGCTCCCTCCGCTCGCCACAATGCTCTATGTGCGAAGAAGCCGCTTCTTCGCCTCCGGGAGAATCGGCGAGCGGCAGCTTCCCAAAGGCGAAGATGCAAGCTGCAGCACACAGGCACAGTGTGGGCAGCCTTCAGACTTAGAGAAAACAGTACTTTACCACTCTCCTGCCTTTTCCATGGTTATTCTATTGGAAAAGAACGAGTTTTGGACAACTACCTTTCATTCTTGCCAAACTCTTTGCAGACCCCCGTGCAAGCTTTAGAACCAGATTTTGGATGTTTTCTTTCCTGGCAGAGTTTCTCCTTGCAAGATATGGTGGAAAAGCTTTTTGCTGAGTGTAGAGCGGCAAGACACGCAGAAGACGCAGATACGCAGCTCTCCGAAGCTAAGTGCCGGTCCCGGGCTTCTTTCGGCACAAACCGCTCTCAGGAGCTCCCTGCGCTCGCCACAATGCTCTGTGTGCGAAGAAGCCGCTTCTTCGCCTGCGGGAGAATCGGCGAGCGGCAGCTTCCCAAAGGCGAAGATGCAAGCTGCGGCACACAGGCACAGTGTGGGCAGCCTTCAGACTTAGAGAAAACAGTACTTTACCACTCTCCTGCCTTTTCCATGGTTATTCTATTGGAAAAGAACGAGTTTTGGACAACTACCTTTCATTCTTGCCAAACTCTTTGCAGACCCCCGTGCAAGCTTTAGAACAAGATTTTGGATGTTTTCTTTCCTGGCAGAGTTTCTCCTTGCAAGATATGGTGGAAAAGCTTTTTGCTGAGTGTAGAGCGGCAAGACACGCAGAAGACGCAGATACGCAGCTCTCCGAAGCTAAGTGCCGGTCCCGGGCTCCTTTCGGCACAAACCGCTCTCAGGAGCTCCCTGCGCTCGCCACAATGCTCTGTGTGCGAAGAAGCCGCTTCTTCGCCTCCGGGAGAATCGGCGAGCGGCAGCTTCCCAAAGGCGAAGATGCAAGCTGCAGCACACAGGCACAGTGTGGGCAGCCTTCAGACTTAGAGAAAACAGTACTTTACCACTCTCCTGCCTTTTCCATGGTTATTCTATTGGAAAAGAACGAGTTTTGGACAACTACCTTTCATTCTTGCCAAACTCTTTGCAGACCTCCGTGCAAGCTTTAGAACAAGATTTTGGATGTTTTCTTTCCTGGCAGAGTTTCTCCTTGCAAGATATGGTGGAAAAGCTTTTTGCTGAGTGTAGAGCGGCAAGACACGCAGAAGACGCAGATACGCAGCTCTCCGAAGCTAAGTGCCGGTCCCGGGCTTCTTTCGGCACAAACCGCTCTCAGGAGCTCCCTGCGCTCGCCACAATGCTCTGTGTGCGAAGAAGCCGCTTCTTCGCCTCCGGGAGAATCGGCGAGCGGCAGCTTCCCAAAGGCGAAGATGCAAGCTGCAGCACACAGGCACAGTGTGGGCAGCCTTCAGACTTAGAGAAAACAGTACTTTACCACTCTCCTGCCTTTTCCATGGTTATTCTATTGGAAAAGAACGAGTTTTGGACAACTACCTTTCATTCTTGCCAAACTCTTTGCAGACCCCCGTGCAAGCTTTAGAACCAGATTTTGCATGTTTTCTTTCCTGGCAGAGTTTCTCCTTGCAAGATATGGTGGAAAAGCTTTTTGCTGAGTGTAGAGCGGCAAGACACGCAGAAGACGCAGATACGCAGCTCTCCGAAGCTAAGTGCCGGTCCCGGGCTTCTTTCGGCACAAACCGCTCTCAGGAGCTCCCTGCGCTCGCCACAATGCTCTGTGTGCGAAGAAGCCGCTTCTTCGCCTCCGGGAGAATCGGCGAGCGGCAGCTTCCCAAAGGCGAAGATGCAAGCTGCGGCACACAGGCACAGTGTGGGCAGCCTTCAGACTTAGAGAAAACAGTACTTTACCACTCTCCTGCCTTTTCCATGGTTATTCTATTGGAAAAGAACGAGTTTTGGACAACTACCTTTCATTCTTGCCAAACTCTTTGCAGACCCCCGTGCAAGCTTTAGAACAAGATTTTGGATGTTTTCTTTCCTGGCAGAGTTTCTCCTTGCAAGATATGGTGGAAAAGCTTTTTGCTGAGTGTAGAGCGGCAAGACACGCAGAAGACGCAGATACGCAGCTCTCCGAAGCTAAGTGCCGGTCCCGGGCTTCTTTCGGCACAAACCGCTCTCAGGAGCTCCCTGCGCTCGCCACAATGCTCTGTGTGCGAAGAAGCCGCTTCTTCGCCTCCGGGAGAATCGGCGAGCGGCAGCTTCCCAAAGGCGAAGATGCAAGCTGCAGCACACAGGCACAGTGTGGGCAGCCTTCAGACTTAGAGAAAACAGTACTTTACCACTCTCCTGCCTTTTCCATGGTTATTCTATTGGAAAAGAACGAGTTTTGGACAACTACCTTTCATTCTTGCCAAACTCTTTGCAGACCCCCGTGCAAGCTTTAGAACCAGATTTTGCATGTTTTCTTTCCTGGCAGAGTTTCTCCTTGCAAGATATGGTGGAAAAGCTTTTTGCTGAGTGTAGAGCGGCAAGACACGCAGAAGACGCAGATACGCAGCTCTCCGAAGCTAAGTGCCGGTCCCGGGCTTCTTTCGGCACAAACCGCTCTCAGGAGCTCCCTGCGCTCGCCACAATGCTCTGTGTGCGAAGAAGCCGCTTCTTCGCCTGCGGGAGAATCGGCGAGCGGCAGCTTCCCAAAGGCGAAGATGCAAGCTGCGGCACACAGGCACAGTGTGGGCAGCCTTCAGACTTAGAGAAAACAGTACTTTACCACTCTCCTGCCTTTTCCATGGTTATTCTATTGGAAAAGAACGAGTTTTGGACAACTACCTTTCATTCTTGCCAAACTCTTTGCAGACCCCCGTGCAAGCTTTAGAACAAGATTTTGGATGTTTTCTTTCCTGGCAGAGTTTCTCCTTGCAAGATATGCTGGAAAAGCTTTTGGCTGAGTGTAGAGCGGCAAGACACGCAGAAGACGCAGATACGCAGCTCTCCGAAGCTAAGTGCCGGTCCCGGGCTTCTTTCGGCACAAACCGCTCTCAGGAGCTCCCTGCGCTCGCCACAATGCTCTGTGTGCGAAGAAGCCGCTTCTTCGCCTCCGGGAGAATCGGCGAGTGGCAGCTTCCCAAAGGCGAAGATGCAAGCTGCAGCACGCAGGCACAGTGTGGGCAGCCTTCAGACATAGAGAAAACAGTACTTTACCACTCTCCTGCCTTTTCCATGGTTATTCTATTGGAAAAGAACGAGTTTTGGACAACTACCTTTCATTCTTGCCAAACTCTTTGCAGACCCCCGTGCAAGCTTTAGAACCAGATTTTGGATGTTTTCTTTCCTGGCAGAGTTTCTCCTTGCAAGATATGGTGGAAAAGCTTTTTGCTGAGTGTAGAGCGGCAAGACACGCAGAAGACGCAGATACGCAGCTCTCCGAAGCTAAGTGCCGGTCCCGGGCTTCTTTCGGCACAAACCGCTCTCAGGAGCTCCCTGCGCTCGCCACAATGCTCTGTGTGCGAAGAAGCCGCTTCTTCGCCTGCGGGAGAATCGGCGAGCGGCAGCTTCCCAAAGGCGAAGATGCAAGCTGCGGCACACAGGCACAGTGTGGGCAGCCTTCAGACTTAGAGAAAACAGTACTTTACCACTCTCCTGCCTTTTCCATGGTTATTCTATTGGAAAAGAACGAGTTTTGGACAACTACCTTTCATTCTTGCCAAACTCTTTGCAGACCCCCGTGCAAGCTTTAGAACAAGATTTTGGATGTTTTCTTTCCTGGCAGAGTTTCTCCTTGCAAGATATGGTGGAAAAGCTTTTTGCTGAGTGTAGAGCGGCAAGACACGCAGAAGACGCAGATACGCAGCTCTCCGAAGCTAAGTGCCGGTCCCGGGCTCCTTTCGGCACAAACCGCTCTCAGGAGCTCCCTGCGCTCGCCACAATGCTCTGTGTGCGAAGAAGCCGCTTCTTCGCCTCCGGGAGAATCGGCGAGCGGCAGCTTCCCAAAGGCGAAGATGCAAGCTGCAGCACACAGGCACAGTGTGGGCAGCCTTCAGACTTAGAGAAAACAGTACTTTACCACTCTCCTGCCTTTTCCATGGTTATTCTATTGGAAAAGAACGAGTTTTGGACAACTACCTTTCATTCTTGCCAAACTCTTTGCAGACCTCCGTGCAAGCTTTAGAACAAGATTTTGGATGTTTTCTTTCCTGGCAGAGTTTCTCCTTGCAAGATATGGTGGAAAAGCTTTTTGCTGAGTGTAGAGCGGCAAGACACGCAGAAGACGCAGATACGCAGCTCTCCGAAGCTAAGTGCCGGTCCCGGGCTTCTTTCGGCACAAACCGCTCTCAGGAGCTCCCTGCGCTCGCCACAATGCTCTGTGTGCGAAGAAGCCGCTTCTTCGCCTCCGGGAGAATCGGCGAGCGGCAGCTTCCCAAAGGCGAAGATGCAAGCTGCAGCACACAGGCACAGTGTGGGCAGCCTTCAGACTTAGAGAAAACAGTACTTTACCACTCTCCTGCCTTTTCCATGGTTATTCTATTGGAAAAGAACGAGTTTTGGACAACTACCTTTCATTCTTGCCAAACTCTTTGCAGACCCCCGTGCAAGCTTTAGAACAAGATTTTGGATGTTTTCTTTCCTGGCAGAGTTTCTCCTTGCAAGATATGCTGGAAAAGCTTTTGGCTGAGTGTAGAGCGGTAAGACACGCAGAAGACGCAGATACGCAGCTCTCCGAAGCTAAGTGCCGGTCCCGGGCTTCTTTCGGCACAAACCGCTCTCAGGAGCTCCCTGCGCTCGCCACAATGCTCTGTGTGCGAAGAAGCCGCTTCTTCGCCTGCGGGAGAATCGGCGAGCGGCAGCTTCCCAAAGGCGAAGATGCAAGCTGCGGCACACAGGCACAGTGTGGGCAGCCTTCAGACTTAGAGAAAACAGTACTTTACCACTCTCCTGCCTTTTCCATGGTTATTCTATTGGAAAAGAACGAGTTTTGGACAACTACCTTTCATTCTTGCCAAACTCTTTGCAGACCCCCGTGCAAGCTTTAGAACAAGATTTTGGATGTTTTCTTTCCTGGCAGAGTTTCTCCTTGCAAGATATGGTGGAAAAGCTTTTTGCTGAGTGTAGAGCGGCAAGACACGCAGAAGACGCAGATACGCAGCTCTCCGAAGCTAAGTGCCGGTCCCGGGCTTCTTTCGGCACAAACCGCTCTCAGGAGCTCCCTGCGCTCGCCACAATGCTCTGTGTGCGAAGAAGCCGCTTCTTCGCCTCCGGGAGAATCGGCGAGCGGCAGCTTCCCAAAGGCGAAGATGCAAGCTGCAGCACACAGGCACAGTGTGGGCAGCCTTCAGACTTAGAGAAAACAGTACTTTACCACTCTCCTGCCTTTTCCATGGTTATTCTATTGGAAAAGAACGAGTTTTGGACAACTACCTTTCATTCTTGCCAAACTCTTTGCAGACCCCCGTGCAAGCTTTAGAACCAGATTTTGCATGTTTTCTTTCCTGGCAGAGTTTCTCCTTGCAAGATATGGTGGAAAAGCTTTTTGCTGAGTGTAGAGCGGCAAGACACGCAGAAGACGCAGATACGCAGCTCTCCGAAGCTAAGTGCCGGTCCCGGGCTTCTTTCGGCACAAACCGCTCTCAGGAGCTCCCTGCGCTCGCCACAATGCTCTGTGTGCGAAGAAGCCGCTTCTTCGCCTGCGGGAGAATCGGCGAGCGGCAGCTTCCCAAAGGCGAAGATGCAAGCTGCGGCACACAGGCACAGTGTGGGCAGCCTTCAGACTTAGAGAAAACAGTACTTTACCACTCTCCTGCCTTTTCCATGGTTATTCTATTGGAAAAGAACGAGTTTTGGACAACTACCTTTCATTCTTGCCAAACTCTTTGCAGACCCCCGTGCAAGCTTTAGAACAAGATTTTGGATGTTTTCTTTCCTGGCAGAGTTTCTCCTTGCAAGATATGCTGGAAAAGCTTTTGGCTGAGTGTAGAGCGGCAAGACACGCAGAAGACGCAGATACGCAGCTCTCCGAAGCTAAGTGCCGGTCCCGGGCTTCTTTCGGCACAAACCGCTCTCAGGAGCTCCCTGCGCTCGCCACAATGCTCTGTGTGCGAAGAAGCCGCTTCTTCGCCTCCGGGAGAATCGGCGAGTGGCAGCTTCCCAAAGGCGAAGATGCAAGCTGCAGCACGCAGGCACAGTGTGGGCAGCCTTCAGACATAGAGAAAACAGTACTTTACCACTCTCCTGCCTTTTCCATGGTTATTCTATTGGAAAAGAACGAGTTTTGGACAACTACCTTTCATTCTTGCCAAACTCTTTGCAGACCCCCGTGCAAGCTTTAGAACCAGATTTTGGATGTTTTCTTTCCTGGCAGAGTTTCTCCTTGCAAGATATGGTGGAAAAGCTTTTTGCTGAGTGTAGAGCGGCAAGACACGCAGAAGACGCAGATACGCAGCTCTCCGAAGCTAAGTGCCGGTCCCGGGCTCCTTTCGGCACAAACCGCTCTCAGGAGCTCCCTGCGCTCGCCACAATGCTCTGTGTGCGAAGAAGCCGCTTCTTCGCCTCCGGGAGAATCGGCGAGCGGCAGCTTCCCAAAGGCGAAGATGCAAGCTGCAGCACACAGGCACAGTGTGGGCAGCCTTCAGACTTAGAGAAAACAGTACTTTACCACTCTCCTGCCTTTTCCATGGTTATTCTATTGGAAAAGAACGAGTTTTGGACAACTACCTTTCATTCTTGCCAAACTCTTTGCAGACCCCCGTGCAAGCTTTAGAACCAGATTTTGCATGTTTTCTTTCCTGGCAGAGTTTCTCCTTGCAAGATATGGTGGAAAAGCTTTTTGCTGAGTGTAGAGCGGCAAGACACGCAGAAGACGCAGATACGCAGCTCTCCGAAGCTAAGTGCCGGTCCCGGGCTTCTTTCGGCACAAACCGCTCTCAGGAGCTCCCTGCGCTCGCCACAATGCTCTGTGTGCGAAGAAGCCGCTTCTTCGCCTCCGGGAGAATCGGCGAGCGGCAGCTTCCCAAAGGCGAAGATGCAAGCTGCGGCACACAGGCACAGTGTGGGCAGCCTTCAGACTTAGAGAAAACAGTACTTTACCACTCTCCTGCCTTTTCCATGGTTATTCTATTGGAAAAGAACGAGTTTTGGACAACTACCTTTCATTCTTGCCAAACTCTTTGCAGACCCCCGTGCAAGCTTTAGAACAAGATTTTGGATGTTTTCTTTCCTGGCAGAGTTTCTCCTTGCAAGATATGCTGGAAAAGCTTTTGGCTGAGTGTAGAGCGGCAAGACACGCAGAAGACGCAGATACGCAGCTCTCCGAAGCTAAGTGCCGGTCCCGGGCTTCTTTCGGCACAAACCGCTCTCAGGAGCTCCCTGCGCTCGCCACAATGCTCTGTGTGCGAAGAAGCCGCTTCTTCGCCTCCGGGAGAATCGGCGAGTGGCAGCTTCCCAAAGGCGAAGATGCAAGCTGCAGCACGCAGGCACAGTGTGGGCAGCCTTCAGACATAGAGAAAACAGTACTTTACCACTCTCCTGCCTTTTCCATGGTTATTCTATTGGAAAAGAACGAGTTTTGGACAACTACCTTTCATTCTTGCCAAACTCTTTGCAGACCCCCGTGCAAGCTTTAGAACAAGATTTTGGATGTTTTCTTTCCTGGCAGAGTTCCTCTTTGCAAGATATGGTGGAAAAGCTTTTTGCTGAGTGTAGAGCGGCAAGACACGCAGAAGACGCAGATACGCAGCTCTCCGAAGCTAAGTGCCGGTCCCGGGCTTCTTTCGGCACAAACCGCTCTCAGGAGCTCCCTGCGCTCGCCACAATGCTCTGTGTGCGAAGAAGCCGCTTCTTCGCCTGCGGGAGAATCGGCGAGCGGCAGCTTCCCAAAGGCGAAGATGCAAGCTGCAGCACACAGGCACAGTGTGGGCAGCCTTCAGACTTAGAGAAAACAGTACTTTACCACTCTCCTGCCTTTTCCATGGTTATTCTATTGGAAAAGAACGAGTTTTGGACAACTACCTTTCATTCTTGCCAAACTCTTTGCAGACCCCCGTGCAAGCTTTAGAACAAGATTTTGGATGTTTTCTTTCCTGGCAGAGTTTCTCCTTGCAAGATATGGTGGAAAAGCTTTTTGCTGAGTGTAGAGCGGCAAGACACGCAGAAGACGCAGATACGCAGCTCTCCGAAGCTAAGTGCCGGTCCCGGGCTCCTTTCGGCACAAACCGCTCTCAGGAGCTCCCTGCGCTCGCCACAATGCTCTGTGTGCGAAGAAGCCGCTTCTTCGCCTGCGGGAGAATCGGCGGGCGGCAGCTTCCCAAAGGCGAAGATGCAAGCTGCAGCACACAGGCACAGTGTGGGCAGCCTTCAGACTTAGAGAAAACAGTACTTTACCACTCTCCTGCCTTTTCCATGGTTATTCTATTGGAAAAGAACGAGTTTTGGACAACTACCTTTCATTCTTGCCAAACTCTTTGCAGACCTCCGTGCAAGCTTTAGAACAAGATTTTGGATGTTTTCTTTCCTGGCAGAGTTTCTCCTTGCAAGATATGGTGGAAAAGCTTTTGGCTGAGTGTAGAGCGGCAAGACACGCAGAAGACGCAGATACGCAGCTCTCCGAAGCTAAGTGCCGGTCCCGGGCTCCTTTCGGCACAAACCGCTCTCAGGAGCTCCCTGCGCTCGCCACAATGCTCTGTGTGCGAAGAAGCCGCTTCTTCGCCTCCGGGAGAATCGGCGAGCGGCAGCTTCCCAAAGGCGAAGATGCAAGCTGCGGCACACAGGCACAGTGTGGGCAGCCTTCAGACTTAGAGAAAACAGTACTTTACCACTCTCCTGCCTTTTCCATGGTTATTCTATTGGAAAAGAACGAGTTTTGGACAACTACCTTTCATTCTTGCCAAACTCTTTGCAGACCCCCGTGCAAGCTTTAGAACCAGATTTTGGATGTTTTCTTTCCTGGCAGAGTTTCTCCTTGCAAGATATGGTGGAAAAGCTTTTTGCTGAGTGTAGAGCGGCAAGACACGCAGAAGACGCAGATACGCAGCTCTCCGAAGCTAAGTGCCGGTCCCGGGCTTCTTTCGGCACAAACCGCTCTCAGGAGCTCCCTGCGCTCGCCACAATGCTCTGTGTGCGAAGAAGCCGCTTCTTCGCCTGCGGGAGAATCGGCGAGCGGCAGCTTCCCAAAGGCGAAGATGCAAGCTGCGGCACACAGGCACAGTGTGGGCAGCCTTCAGACTTAGAGAAAACAGTACTTTACCACTCTCCTGCCTTTTCCATGGTTATTCTATTGGAAAAGAACGAGTTTTGGACAACTACCTTTCATTCTTGCCAAACTCTTTGCAGACCTCCGTGCAAGCTTTAGAACAAGATTTTGGATGTTTTCTTTCCTGGCAGAGTTTCTCCTTGCAAGATATGGTGGAAAAGCTTTTGGCTGAGTGTAGAGCGGCAAGACACGCAGAAGACGCAGATACGCAGCTCTCCGAAGCTAAGTGCCGGTCCCGGGCTCCTTTCGGCACAAACCGCTCTCAGGAGCTCCCTGCGCTCGCCACAATGCTCTGTGTGCGAAGAAGCCGCTTCTTCGCCTCCGGGAGAATCGGCGAGCGGCAGCTTCCCAAAGGCGAAGATGCAAGCTGCAGCACACAGGCACAGTGTGGGCAGCCTTCAGACTTAGAGAAAACAGTACTTTACCACTCTCCTGCCTTTTCCATGGTTATTCTATTGGAAAAGAACGAGTTTTGGACAACTACCTTTCATTCTTGCCAAACTCTTTGCAGACCCCCGTGCAAGCTTTAGAACAAGATTTTGGATGTTTTCTTTCCTGGCAGAGTTTCTCCTTGCAAGATATGGTGGAAAAGCTTTTTGCTGAGTGTAGAGCGGCAAGACACGCAGAAGACGCAGATACGCAGCTCTCCGAAGCTAAGTGCCGGTCCCGGGCTTCTTTCGGCACAAACCGCTCTCAGGAGCTCCCTGCGCTCGCCACAATGCTCTGTGTGCGAAGAAGCCGCTTCTTCGCCTGCGGGAGAATCGGCGAGCGGCAGCTTCCCAAAGGCGAAGATGCAAGCTGCGGCACACAGGCACAGTGTGGGCAGCCTTCAGACTTAGAGAAAACAGTACTTTACCACTCTCCTGCCTTTTCCATGGTTATTCTATTGGAAAAGAACGAGTTTTGGACAACTACCTTTCATTCTTGCCAAACTCTTTGCAGACCCCCGTGCAAGCTTTAGAACAAGATTTTGGATGTTTTCTTTCCTGGCAGAGTTTCTCCTTGCAAGATATGGTGGAAAAGCTTTTTGCTGAGTGTAGAGCGGCAAGACACGCAGAAGACGCAGATACGCAGCTCTCCGAAGCTAAGTGCCGGTCCCGGGCTCCTTTCGGCACAAACCGCTCTCAGGAGCTCCCTGCGCTCGCCACAATGCTCTGTGTGCGAAGAAGCCGCTTCTTCGCCTCCGGGAGAATCGGCGAGCGGCAGCTTCCCAAAGGCGAAGATGCAAGCTGCAGCACACAGGCACAGTGTGGGCAGCCTTCAGACTTAGAGAAAACAGTACTTTACCACTCTCCTGCCTTTTCCATGGTTATTCTATTGGAAAAGAACGAGTTTTGGACAACTACCTTTCATTCTTGCCAAACTCTTTGCAGACCTCCGTGCAAGCTTTAGAACAAGATTTTGGATGTTTTCTTTCCTGGCAGAGTTTCTCCTTGCAAGATATGGTGGAAAAGCTTTTTGCTGAGTGTAGAGCGGCAAGACACGCAGAAGACGCAGATACGCAGCTCTCCGAAGCTAAGTGCCGGTCCCGGGCTTCTTTCGGCACAAACCGCTCTCAGGAGCTCCCTGCGCTCGCCACAATACTCTGTGTGCGAAGAAGCCGCTTCTTCGCCTCCGGGAGAATCGGCGAGCGGCAGCTTCCCAAAGGCGAAGATGCAAGCTGCAGCACACAGGCACAGTGTGGGCAGCCTTCAGACTTAGAGAAAACAGTACTTTACCACTCTCCTGCCTTTTCCATGGTTATTCTATTGGAAAAGAACGAGTTTTGGACAACTACCTTTCATTCTTGCCAAACTCTTTGCAGACCCCCGTGCAAGCTTTAGAACCAGATTTTGGATGTTTTCTTTCCTGGCAGAGTTTCTCCTTGCAAGATATGGTGGAAAAGCTTTTGGCTGAGTGTAGAGCGGCAAGACACGCAGAAGACGCAGATACGCAGCTCTCCGAAGCTAAGTGCCGGTCCCGGGCTTCTTTCGGCACAAACCGCTCTCAGGAGCTCCCTGCGCTCGCCACAATGCTCTGTGTGCGAAGAAGCCGCTTCTTCGCCTGCGGGAGAATCGGCGGCGGCAGCTTCCCAAAGGCGAAGATGCAAGCTGCAGCACGCAGGCACAGTGTGGGCAGCCTTCAGACTTAGAGAAAACAGTACTTTACCACTCTCCTGCCTTTTCCATGGTTATTCTATTGGAAAAGAACGAGTTTTGGACAACTACCTTTCATTCTTGCCAAACTCTTTGCAGACCCCCGTGCAAGCTTTAGAACAAGATTTTGGATGTTTTCTTTCCTGGCAGAGTTTCTCCTTGCAAGATATGGTGGAAAAGCTTTTGGCTGAGTGTAGAGCGGCAAGACACGCAGAAGACGCAGATACGCAGCTCTCCGAAGCTAAGTGCCGGTCCCGGGCTTCTTTCGGCACAAACCGCTCTCAGGAGCTCCCTGCGCTCGCCACAATGCTCTGTGTGCGAAGAAGCCGCTTCTTCGCCTCCGGGAGAATCGGCGAGCGGCAGCTTCCCAAAGGCGAAGATGCAAGCTGCAGCACACAGGCACAGTGTGGGCAGCCTTCAGACTTAGAGAAAACAGTACTTTACCACTCTCCTGCCTTTTCCATGGTTATTCTATTGGAAAAGAACGAGTTTTGGACAACTACCTTTCATTCTTGCCAAACTCTTTGCAGACCCCCGTGCAAGCTTTAGAACAAGATTTTGGATGTTTTCTTTCCTGGCAGAGTTTCTCCTTGCAAGATATGGTGGAAAAGCTTTTTGCTGAGTGTAGAGCGGCAAGACACGCAGAAGACGCAGATACGCAGCTCTCCGAAGCTAAGTGCCGGTCCCGGGCTTCTTTCGGCACAAACCGCTCTCAGGAGCTCCCTGCGCTCGCCACAATGCTCTGTGTGCGAAGAAGCCGCTTCTTCGCCTGCGGGAGAATCGGCGAGCGGCAGCTTCCCAAAGGCAAAGATGCAAGCTGCAGCACACAGGCACAGTGTGGGCAGCATTCAGACTTAGATAAAACAGTACTTTACCACTCTCCTGCCTTATCCATGGTTATTCTATTGGAAAAGAACGAGTTTTGGACAACTACCTTTCATTCTTGCCAAACTCTTTGCAGACCCCCGTGCAAGCTTTAGAACAAGATTTTGGATGTTTTCTTTCCTGGCAGAGTTTCTCCTTGCAAGATATGGTGGAAAAGCTTTTGGCTGAGTGTAGAGCGGCAAGACACGCAGAAGACGCAGATACGCAGCTCTCCGAAGCTAAGTGCCGGTCCCGGGCTTCTTTCGGCACAAACCGCTCTCAGGAGCTCCCTGCGCTCGCCACAATGCTCTGTGTGCGAAGAAGCCGCTTCTTCGCCTCCGGGAGAATCGGCGAGCGGCAGCTTCCCAAAGGCGAAGATGCAAGCTGCAGCACGCAGGCACAGTGTGGGCAGCATTCAGACTTAGAGAAAACAGTACTTTACCACTCTCCTGCCTTTTCCATGGTTATTCTATTGGAAAAGAACGAGTTTTGGACAACTACCTTTCATTCTTGCCAAACTCTTTGCAGACCCCCGTGCAAGCTTTAGAACAAGATTTTGGATGTTTTCTTTCCTGGCAGAGTTTCTCCTTGCAAGATATGGTGGAAAAGCTTTTTGCTGAGTGTAGAGCGGCAAGACACGCAGAAGACGCAGATACGCAGCTCTCCGAAGCTAAGTGCCGGTCCCGGGCTTCTTTCGGCACAAACCGCTCTCAGGAGCTCCCTGCGCTCGCCACAATGCTCTGTGTGCGAAGAAGCCGCTTCTTCGCCTCCGGGAGAATCGGCGAGCGGCAGCTTCCCAAAGGCGAAGATGCAAGCTGCAGCACGCAGGCACAGTGTGGGCAGCATTCAGACTTAGAGAAAACAGTACTTTACCACTCTCCTGCCTTTTCCATGGTTATTCTATTGGAAAAGAACGAGTTTTGGACAACTACCTTTCATTCTTGCCAAACACTTTGCAGACCTCCGTGCAAGCTTTAGAACAAGATTTTGGATGTTTTCTTTCCTGGCAGAGTTTCTCCTTGCAAGATATGGTGGAAAAGCTTTTGGCTGAGTGTAGAGCGGCAAGACACGCAGAAGACGCAGATACGCAGCTCTCCGAAGCTAAGTGCCGGTCCCGGGCTTCTTTCGGCACAAAACGCTCTCAGGAGCTCCCTGCGCTCGCCACAATGCTCTGTGTGCGAAGAAGCCGCTTCTTCGCCTGCGGGAGAATCGGCGAGCGGCAGCTTCCCAAAGGCGAAGATGCAAGCTGCGGCACACAGGCACAGTGTGGGCAGCATTCAGACTTAGAGAAAACAGTACTTTACCACTCTCCTGCCTTTTCCATGGTTATTCTATTGGAAAAGAACGAGTTTTGGACAACTACCTTTCATTCTTGCCAAACTCTTTGCAGACCCCCGTGCAAGCTTTAGAACAAGATTTTGGATGTTTTCTTTCCTGGCAGAGTTTCTCCTTGCAAGATATGGTGGAAAAGCTTTTGGCTGAGTGTAGAGCGGCAAGACACGCAGAAGACGCAGATACGCAGCTCTCCGAAGCTAAGTGCCGGTCCCGGGCTTCTTTCGGCACAAACCGCTCTCAGCAGCTCCCTGCGCTCGCCACAATGCTCTGTGTGCGAAGAAGCCGCTTCTTCGCCTGCGGGAGAATCGGCGAGCGGCAGCTTCCCAAAGGCGAAGATGCAAGCTGCAGCACACAGGCACAGTGTGGGCAGCCTTCAGACTTAGAGAAAACAGTACTTTACCACTCTCCTGCCTTTTCCATGGTTATTCTATTGGAAAAGAACGAGTTTTGGACAACTACCTTTCATTCTTGCCAAACTCTTTGCAGACCCCCGTGCAAGCTTTAGAACAAGATTTTGGATGTTTTCTTTCCTGGCAGAGTTTCTCCTTGCAAGATATGGTGGAAAAGCTTTTGGCTGAGTGTAGAGCGGCAAGACACGCAGAAGACGCGGATACGCAGCTCTCCGAAGCTAAGTGCCGGTCTCGGGCTCCTTTCGGCACAAACCGCTCTCAGCAGCTCCCCTGCGCTCGCCACAATGCTCTGTGTGCGAAGAAGCCGCTTCTTCGCCTCCGGGAGAATCGGCGAGCGGCAGCTTGCCAAAGGCGAAGATGCAAGCTGCAGCACGCAGGCACAGTGTGGGCAGCCTTCAGACTTAGAGAAAACAGTACTTTACCACTCTCCTGCCTTTTCCATGGTTATTCTATTGGAAAAGAACGAGTTTTGGACAACTACCTTTCATTCTTGCCAAACTCTTTGCAGACCCCCGTGCAAGCTTTAGAACAAGATTTTGGATGTTTTCTTTCCTGGCAGAGTTTCTCCTTGCAAGATATGGTGGAAAAGCTTTTGGCTGAGTGTAGAGCGGCAAGACACGCAGAAGACGCAGATACGCAGCTCTCCGAAGCTAAGTGCCGGTCCCGGGCTTCTTTCGGCACAAACCGCTCTCAGGAGCTCCCTGCGCTCGCCACAATGCTCTGTGTGCGAAGAAGCCGCTTCTTCGCCTGCGGGAGAATCGGCGAGCGGCAGCTTCCCAAAGGCGAAGATGCAAGCTGCAGCACGCAGGCACAGTGTGGGCAGCCTTCAGACTTAGAGAAAACAGTACTTTACCACTCTCCTGCCTTTTCCATGGTTATTCTATTGGAAAAGAACGAGTTTTGGACAACTACCTTTCATTCTTGCCAAACTCTTTGCAGACCCCCGTGCAAGCTTTAGAACAAGATTTTGGATGTTTTCTTTCCTGGCAGAGTTTCTCCTTGCAAGATATGGTGGAAAAGCTTTTGGCTGAGTGTAGAGCGGCAAGACACGCAGAAGACGCAGATACGCAGCTCTCCGAAGCTAAGTGCCGGTCCCGGGCTTCTTTCGGCACAAACCGCTCTCAGGAGCTCCCTGCGCTCGCCACAATGCTCTGTGTGCGAAGAAGCCACTTCTTCGCCTCAGGGAGAATCGGCGAGCGGCAGCTTCCCAAAGGCGAAGATGCAAGCTGCAGCACACAGGCACAGTGTGGGCAGCCTTCAGACTTAGAAAAAACAGTACTTTACCACTCTCCTGCCTTTTCCATGGTTATTCTATTGGAAAAGAACGAGTTTTGGACAACTACCTTTCATTCTTGCCAAACTCTTTGCAGACCCCCGTGCAAGCTTTAGAACAAGATTTTGGATGTTTTCTTTCCTGGCAGAGTTTCTCCTTGCAAGATATGGTGGAAAAGCTTTTGGCTGAGTGTAGAGCGGCAAGACACGCAGAAGACGCAGATACGCAGCTCTCCGAAGCTAAGTGCCGGTCCCGGGCTTCTTTCGGCACAAACCGCTCTCAGGAGCTCCCTGCGCTCGCCACAATGCTCTGTGTGCGAAGAAGCCGCTTCTTCGCCTGCGGGAGAATCGGCGAGCGGCAGCTTCCCAAAGGCGAAGATGCAAGCTGCAGCACGCAGGCACAGTGTGGGCAGCCTTCAGACTTAGAGAAAACAGTACTTTACCACTCTCCTGCCTTTTCCATGGTTATTCTATTGGAAAAGAACGAGTTTTGGACAACTACCTTTCATTCTTGCCAAACTCTTTGCAGACCCCCGTGCAAGCTTTAGAACAAGATTTTGGATGTTTTCTTTCCTGGCAGAGTTTCTCCTTGCAAGATATGGTGGAAAAGCTTTTGGCTGAGTGTAGAGCGGCAAGACACGCAGAAGACGCAGATACGCAGCTCTCCGAAGCTAAGTGCCGGTCCCGGGCTTCTTTCGGCACAAACCGCTCTCAGGAGCTCCCTGCGCTCGCCACAATGCTCTGTGTGCGAAGAAGCCGCTTCTTCGCCTCCGGGAGAATCGGCGAGCGGCAGCTTCCCAAAGGCGAAGATGCAAGCTGCAGCACACAGGCACAGTGTGGGCAGCCTTCAGACTTAGAGAAAACAGTACTTTACCACTCTCCTGCCTTTTCCATGGTTATTCTATTGGAAAAGAACGAGTTTTGGACAACTACCTTTCATTCTTGCCAAACTCTTTGCAGACCCCCGTGCAAGCTTTAGAACAAGATTTTGGATGTTTTCTTTCCTGGCAGAGTTTCTCCTTGCAAGATATGGTGGAAAAGCTTTTTGCTGAGTGTAGAGCGGCAAGACACGCAGAAGACGCAGATACGCAGCTCTCCGAAGCTAAGTGCCGGTCCCGGGCTTCTTTCGGCACAAACCGCTCTCAGGAGCTCCCTGCGCTCGCCACAATGCTCTGTGTGCGAAGAAGCCGCTTCTTCGCCTGCGGGAGAATCGGCGAGCGGCAGCTTCCCAAAGGCAAAGATGCAAGCTGCAGCACACAGGCACAGTGTGGGCAGCATTCAGACTTAGATAAAACAGTACTTTACCACTCTCCTGCCTTATCCATGGTTATTCTATTGGAAAAGAACGAGTTTTGGACAACTACCTTTCATTCTTGCCAAACTCTTTGCAGACCCCCGTGCAAGCTTTAGAACAAGATTTTGGATGTTTTCTTTCCTGGCAGAGTTTCTCCTTGCAAGATATGGTGGAAAAGCTTTTGGCTGAGTGTAGAGCGGCAAGACACGCAGAAGACGCAGATACGCAGCTCTCCGAAGCTAAGTGCCGGTCCCGGGCTTCTTTCGGCACAAACCGCTCTCAGGAGCTCCCTGCGCTCGCCACAATGCTCTGTGTGCGAAGAAGCCGCTTCTTCGCCTCCGGGAGAATCGGCGAGCGGCAGCTTCCCAAAGGCGAAGATGCAAGCTGCAGCACACAGGCACAGTGTGGGCAGCATTCAGACTTAGAGAAAACAGTACTTTACCACTCTCCTGCCTTATCCATGGTTATTCTATTGGAAAAGAACGAGTTTTGGACAACTACCTTTCATTCTTGCCAAACTCTTTGCAGACCCCCGTGCAAGCTTTAGAACAAGATTTTGGATGTTTTCTTTCCTGGCAGAGTTTCTCCTTGCAAGATATGGTGGAAAAGCTTTTTGCTGAGTGTAGAGCGGCAAGACACGCAGAAGACGCAGATACGCAGCTCTCCGAAGCTAAGTGCCGGTCCCGGGCTTCTTTCGGCACAAACCGCTCTCAGGAGCTCCCTGCGCTCGCCACAATGCTCTGTGTGCGAAGAAGCCGCTTCTTCGCCTCCGAGGGAATCGGCGAGCGGCAGCTTCCCAAAGGCGAAGATGCAAGCTGCAGCACGCAGGCACAGTGTGGGCAGCATTCAGACTTAGAGAAAACAGTACTTTACCACTCTCCTGCCTTTTCCATGGTTATTCTATTGGAAAAGAACGAGTTTTGGACAACTACCTTTCATTCTTGCCAAACTCTTTGCAGACCTCCGTGCAAGCTTTAGAACAAGATTTTGGATGTTTTCTTTCCTGGCAGAGTTTCTCCTTGCAAGATATGGTGGAAAAGCTTTTGGCTGAGTGTAGAGCGGCAAGACACGCAGAAGACGCAGATACGCAGCTCTCCGAAGCTAAGTGCCGGTCCCGGGCTTCTTTCGGCACAAAACGCTCTCAGGAGCTCCCTGCGCTCGCCACAATGCTCTGTGTGCGAAGAAGCCGCTTCTTCGCCTGCGGGAGAATCGGCGAGCGGCAGCTTCCCAAAGGCGAAGATGCAAGCTGCGGCACACAGGCACAGTGTGGGCAGCATTCAGACTTAGAGAAAACAGTACTTTACCACTCTCCTGCCTTTTCCATGGTTATTCTATTGGAAAAGAACGAGTTTTGGACAACTACCTTTCATTCTTGCCAAACTCTTTGCAGACCCCCGTGCAAGCTTTAGAACAAGATTTTGGATGTTTTCTTTCCTGGCAGAGTTTCTCCTTGCAAGATATGGTGGAAAAGCTTTTGGCTGAGTGTAGAGCGGCAAGACACGCAGAAGACGCAGATACGCAGCTCTCCGAAGCTAAGTGCCGGTCCCGGGCTTCTTTCGGCACAAACCGCTCTCAGCAGCTCCCTGCGCTCGCCACAATGCTCTGTGTGCGAAGAAGCCGCTTCTTCGCCTGCGGGAGAATCGGCGAGCGGCAGCTTCCCAAAGGCGAAGATGCAAGCTGCAGCACACAGGCACAGTGTGGGCAGCCTTCAGACTTAGAGAAAACAGTACTTTACCACTCTCCTGCCTTTTCCATGGTTATTCTATTGGAAAAGAACGAGTTTTGGACAACTACCTTTCATTCTTGCCAAACTCTTTGCAGACCCCCGTGCAAGCTTTAGAACAAGTTTTTGGATGTTTTCTTTCCTGGCAGAGTTTCTCCTTGCAAGATATGGTGGAAAAGCTTTTTGCTGAGTGTAGAGCGGCAAGACACGCAGAAGACGCGGATACGCAGCTCTCCGAAGCTAAGTGCCGGTCTCGGGCTCCTTTCGGCACAAACCGCTCTCAGCAGCTCCCTGCGCTCGCCACAATGCTCTGTGTGCGAAGAAGCCGCTTCTTCGCCTCCGGGAGAATCGGCGAGCGGCAGCTTGCCAAAGGCGAAGATGCAAGCTGCAGCACGCAGGCACAGTGTGGGCAGCCTTCAGACTTAGAGAAAACAGTACTTTACCACTCTCCTGCCTTTTCCATGGTTATTCTATTGGAAAAGAACGAGTTTTGGACAACTACCTTTCATTCTTGCCAAACTCTTTGCAGACCCCCGTGCAAGCTTTAGAAGAAGATTTTGGATGTTTTCTTTCCTGGCAGAGTTTCTCCTTGCAAGATATGGTGGAAAAGCTTTTTGCTGAGTGTAGAGCGGCAAGACACGCAGAAGACGCAGATACGCAGCTCTCCGAAGCTAAGTGCCGGTCCCGGGCTTCTTTCGGCACAAACCGCTCTCAGGAGCTCCCTGCGCTCGCCACAATGCTCTGTGTGCGAAGAAGCCGCTTCTTCGCCTCCGGGAGAATCGGCGAGCGGCAGCTTCCCAAAGGCGAAGATGCAAGCTGCAGCACGCAGGCACAGTGTGGGCAGCCTTCAGACTTAGAGAAAACAGTACTTTACCACTCTCCTGCCTTTTCCATGGTTATTCTATTGGAAAAGAACGAGTTTTGGACAACTACCTTTCATTCTTGCCAAACTCTTTGCAGACCCCCGTGCAAGCTTTAGAACAAGATTTTGGATGTTTTCTTTCCTGGCAGAGTTTCTCCTTGCAAGATATGGTGGAAAAGCTTTTGGCTGAGTGTAGAGCGGCAAGACACGCAGAAGACGCAGATACGCAGCTCTCCGAAGCTAAGTGCCGGTCCCGGGCTTCTTTCGGCACAAACCGCTCTCAGGAGCTCCCTGCGCTCGCCACAATGCTCTGTGTGCGAAGAAGCCACTTCTTCGCCTCAGGGAGAATCGGCGAGCGGCAGCTTCCCAAAGGCGAAGATGCAAGCTGCAGCACACAGGCACAGTGTGGGCAGCCTTCAGACTTAGAAAAAACAGTACTTTACCACTCTCCTGCCTTTTCCATGGTTATTCTATTGGAAAAGAACGAGTTTTGGACAACTACCTTTCATTCTTGCCAAACTCTTTGCAGACCCCCGTGCAAGCTTTAGAACAAGATTTTGGATGTTTTCTTTCCTGGCAGAGTTTCTCCTTGCAAGATATGGTGGAAAAGCTTTTGGCTGAGTGTAGAGCGGCAAGACACGCAGAAGACGCAGATACGCAGCTCTCCGAAGCTAAGTGCCGGTCCCGGGCTTCTTTCGGCACAAACCGCTCTCAGGAGCTCCCTGCGCTCGCCACAATGCTCTGTGTGCGAAGAAGCCGCTTCTTCGCCTGCGGGAGAATCGGCGAGCGGCAGCTTCCCAAAGGCGAAGATGCAAGCTGCAGCACGCAGGCACAGTGTGGGCAGCCTTCAGACTTAGAGAAAACAGTACTTTACCACTCTCCTGCCTTTTCCATGGTTATTCTATTGGAAAAGAACGAGTTTTGGACAACTACCTTTCATTCTTGCCAAACTCTTTGCAGACCCCCGTGCAAGCTTTAGAACAAGATTTTGGATGTTTTCTTTCCTGGCAGAGTTTCTCCTTGCAAGATATGGTGGAAAAGCTTTTGGCTGAGTGTAGAGCGGCAAGACACGCAGAAGACGCAGATACGCAGCTCTCCGAAGCTAAGTGCCGGTCCCGGGCTTCTTTCGGCACAAACCGCTCTCAGGAGCTCCCTGCGCTCGCCACAATGCTCTGTGTGCGAAGAAGCCGCTTCTTCGCCTCCGGGAGAATCGGCGAGCGGCAGCTTGCCAAAGGCGAAGATGCAAGCTGCAGCACACAGGCACAGTGTGGGCAGCCTTCAGACTTAGAGAAAACAGTACTTTACCACTCTCCTGCCTTTTCCATGGTTATTCTATTGGAAAAGAACGAGTTTTGGACAACTACCTTTCATTCTTGCCAAACTCTTTGCAGACCCCCGTGCAAGCTTTAGAACAAGATTTTGGATGTTTTCTTTCCTGGCAGAGTTTCTCCTTGCAAGATATGGTGGAAAAGCTTTTTGCTGAGTGTAGAGCGGCAAGACACGCAGAAGACGCAGATACGCAGCTCTCCGAAGCTAAGTGCCGGTCCCGGGCTTCTTTCGGCACAAACCGCTCTCAGGAGCTCCCTGCGCTCGCCACAATGCTCTGTGTGCGAAGAAGCCGCTTCTTCGCCTGCGGGAGAATCGGCGAGCGGCAGCTTCCCAAAGGCAAAGATGCAAGCTGCAGCACACAGGCACAGTGTGGGCAGCATTCAGACTTAGATAAAACAGTACTTTACCACTCTCCTGCCTTATCCATGGTTATTCTATTGGAAAAGAACGAGTTTTGGACAACTACCTTTCATTCTTGCCAAACTCTTTGCAGACCCCCGTGCAAGCTTTAGAACAAGATTTTGGATGTTTTCTTTCCTGGCAGAGTTTCTCCTTGCAAGATATGGTGGAAAAGCTTTTGGCTGAGTGTAGAGCGGCAAGACACGCAGAAGACGCAGATACGCAGCTCTCCGAAGCTAAGTGCCGGTCCCGGGCTTCTTTCGGCACAAACCGCTCTCAGGAGCTCCCTGCGCTCGCCACAATGCTCTGTGTGCGAAGAAGCCGCTTCTTCGCCTCCGGGAGAATCGGCGAGCGGCAGCTTCCCAAAGGCGAAGATGCAAGCTGCAGCACACAGGCACAGTGTGGGCAGCATTCAGACTTAGAGAAAACAGTACTTTACCACTCTCCTGCCTTATCCATGGTTATTCTATTGGAAAAGAACGAGTTTTGGACAACTACCTTTCATTCTTGCCAAACTCTTTGCAGACCCCCGTGCAAGCTTTAGAACAAGATTTTGGATGTTTTCTTTCCTGGCAGAGTTTCTCCTTGCAAGATATGGTGGAAAAGCTTTTGGCTGAGTGTAGAGCGGCAAGACACGCAGAAGACGCAGATACGCAGCTCTCCGAAGCTAAGTGCCGGTCCCGGGCTTCTTTCGGCACAAACCGCTCTCAGGAGCTCCCTGCGCTCGCCACAATGCTCTGTGTGCGAAGAAGCCGCTTCTTCGCCTCCGAGGGAATCGGCGAGCGGCAGCTTCCCAAAGGCGAAGATGCAAGCTGCAGCACGCAGGCACAGTGTGGGCAGCATTCAGACTTAGAGAAAACAGTACTTTACCACTCTCCTGCCTTTTCCATGGTTATTCTATTGGAAAAGAACGAGTTTTGGACAACTACCTTTCATTCTTGCCAAACTCTTTGCAGACCTCCGTGCAAGCTTTAGAACAAGATTTTGGATGTTTTCTTTCCTGGCAGAGTTTCTCCTTGCAAGATATGGTGGAAAAGCTTTTGGCTGAGTGTAGAGCGGCAAGACACGCAGAAGACGCAGATACGCAGCTCTCCGAAGCTAAGTGCCGGTCCCGGGCTTCTTTCGGCACAAACCGCTCTCAGGAGCTCCCTGCGCTCGCCACAATGCTCTGTGTGCGAAGAAGCCGCTTCTTCGCCTCCGGGAGAATCGGCGAGCGGCAGCTTCCCAAAGGCGAAGATGCAAGCTGCAGCACACAGGCACAGTGTGGGCAGCATTCAGACTTAGAGAAAACAGTACTTTACCACTCTCCTGCCTTATCCATGGTTATTCTATTGGAAAAGAACGAGTTTTGGACAACTACCTTTCATTCTTGCCAAACTCTTTGCAGACCCCCGTGCAAGCTTTAGAACAAGATTTTGGATGTTTTCTTTCCTGGCAGAGTTTCTCCTTGCAAGATATGGTGGAAAAGCTTTTGGCTGAGTGTAGAGCGGCAAGACACGCAGAAGACGCAGATACGCAGCTCTCCGAAGCTAAGTGCCGGTCCCGGGCTTCTTTCGGCACAAACCGCTCTCAGGAGCTCCCTGCGCTCGCCACAATGCTCTGTGTGCGAAGAAGCCGCTTCTTCGCCTCCGAGGGAATCGGCGAGCGGCAGCTTCCCAAAGGCGAAGATGCAAGCTGCAGCACGCAGGCACAGTGTGGGCAGCATTCAGACTTAGAGAAAACAGTACTTTACCACTCTCCTGCCTTTTCCATGGTTATTCTATTGGAAAAGAACGAGTTTTGGACAACTACCTTTCATTCTTGCCAAACTCTTTGCAGACCTCCGTGCAAGCTTTAGAACAAGATTTTGGATGTTTTCTTTCCTGGCAGAGTTTCTCCTTGCAAGATATGGTGGAAAAGCTTTTGGCTGAGTGTAGAGCGGCAAGACACGCAGAAGACGCAGATACGCAGCTCTCCGAAGCTAAGTGCCGGTCCCGGGCTTCTTTCGGCACAAAACGCTCTCAGGAGCTCCCTGCGCTCGCCACAATGCTCTGTGTGCGAAGAAGCCGCTTCTTCGCCTGCGGGAGAATCGGCGAGCGGCAGCTTCCCAAAGGCGAAGATGCAAGCTGCGGCACACAGGCACAGTGTGGGCAGCATTCAGACTTAGAGAAAACAGTACTTTACCACTCTCCTGCCTTTTCCATGGTTATTCTATTGGAAAAGAACGAGTTTTGGACAACTACCTTTCATTCTTGCCAAACTCTTTGCAGACCCCCGTGCAAGCTTTAGAACAAGATTTTGGATGTTTTCTTTCCTGGCAGAGTTTCTCCTTGCAAGATATGGTGGAAAAGCTTTTGGCTGAGTGTAGAGCGGCAAGACACGCAGAAGACGCAGATACGCAGCTCTCCGAAGCTAAGTGCCGGTCCCGGGCTTCTTTCGGCACAAACCGCTCTCAGCAGCTCCCTGCGCTCGCCACAATGCTCTGTGTGCGAAGAAGCCGCTTCTTCGCCTGCGGGAGAATCGGCGAGCGGCAGCTTCCCAAAGGCGAAGATGCAAGCTGCAGCACACAGGCACAGTGTGGGCAGCCTTCAGACTTAGAGAAAACAGTACTTTACCACTCTCCTGCCTTTTCCATGGTTATTCTATTGGAAAAGAACGAGTTTTGGACAACTACCTTTCATTCTTGCCAAACTCTTTGCAGACCCCCGTGCAAGCTTTAGAACAAGTTTTTGGATGTTTTCTTTCCTGGCAGAGTTTCTCCTTGCAAGATATGGTGGAAAAGCTTTTTGCTGAGTGTAGAGCGGCAAGACACGCAGAAGACGCGGATACGCCGCTCTCCGAAGCTAAGTGCCGGTCTCGGGCTCCTTTCGGCACAAACCGCTCTCAGGAGCTCCCTGCGCTCGCCACAATGCTCTGTGTGCGAAGAAGCCGCTTCTTCGCCTCCGGGAGAATCGGCGAGCGGCAGCTTGCCAAAGGCGAAGATGCAAGCTGCAGCACGCAGGCACAGTGTGGGCAGCCTTCAGACTTAGAGAAAACAGTACTTTACCACTCTCCTGCCTTTTCCATGGTTATTCTATTGGAAAAGAACGAGTTTTGGACAACTACCTTTCATTCTTGCCAAACTCTTTGCAGACCCCCGTGCAAGCTTTAGAACAAGATTTTGGATGTTTTCTTTCCTGGCAGAGTTTCTCCTTGCAAGATATGGTGGAAAAGCTTTTTGCTGAGTGTAGAGCGGCAAGACACGCAGAAGACGCAGATACGCAGCTCTCCGAAGCTAAGTGCCGGTCCCGGGCTTCTTTCGGCACAAACCGCTCTCAGGAGCTCCCTGCGCTCGCCACAATGCTCTGTGTGCGAAGAAGCCGCTTCTTCGCCTGCGGGAGAATCGGCGAGCGGCAGCTTCCCAAAGGCGAAGATGCAAGCTGCAGCACGCAGGCACAGTGTGGGCAGCCTTCAGACTTAGAGAAAACAGTACTTTACCACTCTCCTGCCTTTTCCATGGTTATTCTATTGGAAAAGAACGAGTTTTGGACAACTACCTTTCATTCTTGCCAAACTCTTTGCAGACCCCCGTGCAAGCTTTAGAACAAGATTTTGGATGTTTTCTTTCCTGGCAGAGTTTCTCCTTGCAAGATATGGTGGAAAAGCTTTTGGCTGAGTGTAGAGCGGCAAGACACGCAGAAGACGCAGATACGCAGCTCTCCGAAGCTAAGTGCCGGTCCCGGGCTTCTTTCGGCACAAACCGCTCTCAGGAGCTCCCTGCGCTCGCCACAATGCTCTGTGTGCGAAGAAGCCACTTCTTCGCCTCAGGGAGAATCGGCGAGCGGCAGCTTCCCAAAGGCGAAGATGCAAGCTGCAGCACACAGGCACAGTGTGGGCAGCCTTCAGACTTAGAAAAAACAGTACTTTACCACTCTCCTGCCTTTTCCATGGTTATTCTATTGGAAAAGAACGAGTTTTGGACAACTACCTTTCATTCTTGCCAAACTCTTTGCAGACCCCCGTGCAAGCTTTAGAACAAGATTTTGGATGTTTTCTTTCCTGGCAGAGTTTCTCCTTGCAAGATATGGTGGAAAAGCTTTTGGCTGAGTGTAGAGCGGCAAGACACGCAGAAGACGCAGATACGCAGCTCTCCGAAGCTAAGTGCCGGTCCCGGGCTTCTTTCGGCACAAACCGCTCTCAGGAGCTCCCTGCGCTCGCCACAATGCTCTGTGTGCGAAGAAGCCGCTTCTTCGCCTCCGGGAGAATCGGCGAGCGGCAGCTTGCCAAAGGCGAAGATGCAAGCTGCAGCACACAGGCACAGTGTGGGCAGCCTTCAGACTTAGAGAAAACAGTACTTTACCACTCTCCTGCCTTTTCCATGGTTATTCTATTGGAAAAGAACGAGTTTTGGACAACTACCTTTCATTCTTGCCAAACTCTTTGCAGACCCCCGTGCAAGCTTTAGAACAAGATTTTGGATGTTTTCTTTCCTGGCAGAGTTTCTCCTTGCAAGATATGGTGGAAAAGCTTTTTGCTGAGTGTAGAGCGGCAAGACACGCAGAAGACGCAGATACGCAGCTCTCCGAAGCTAAGTGCCGGTCCCGGGCTTCTTTCGGCACAAAACGCTCTCAGGAGCTCCCTGCGCTCGCCACAATGCTCTGTGTGCGAAGAAGCCGCTTCTTCGCCTGCGGGAGAATCGGCGAGCGGCAGCTTCCCAAAGGCAAAGATGCAAGCTGCAGCACACAGGCACAGTGTGGGCAGCATTCAGACTTAGATAAAACAGTACTTTACCACTCTCCTGCCTTATCCATGGTTATTCTATTGGAAAAGAACGAGTTTTGGACAACTACCTTTCATTCTTGCCAAACTCTTTGCAGACCCCCGTGCAAGCTTTAGAACAAGATTTTGGATGTTTTCTTTCCTGGCAGAGTTTCTCCTTGCAAGATATGGTGGAAAAGCTTTTTACTGAGTGTAGAGCGGCAAGACACGCAGAAGACGCAGATACGCAGCTCTCCGAAGCTAAGTGCCGGTCCCGGGCTTCTTTCGGCACAAACCGCTCTCAGGAGCTCCCTGCGCTCGCCACAATGCTCTGTGTGCGAAGAAGCCGCTTCTTCGCCTCCGGGAGAATCGGCGAGCGGCAGCTTGCCAAAGGCGAAGATGCAAGCTGCAGCACACAGGCACAGTGTGGGCAGCATTCAGACTTAGAGAAAACAGTACTTTACCACTCTCCTGCCTTATCCATGGTTATTCTATTGGAAAAGAACGAGTTTTGGACAACTACCTTTCATTCTTGCCAAACTCTTTGCAGACCCCCGTGCAAGCTTTAGAACAAGATTTTGGATGTTTTCTTTCCTGGCAGAGTTTCTCCTTGCAAGATATGGTGGAAAAGCTTTTTGCTGAGTGTAGAGCGGCAAGACACGCAGAAGACGCAGATACGCAGCTCTCCGAAGCTAAGTGCCGGTCCCGGGCTTCTTTCGGCACAAACCGCTCTCAGGAGCTCCCTGCGCTCGCCACAATGCTCTGTGTGCGAAGAAGCCGCTTCTTCGCCTCCGGGAGAATCGGCGAGCGGCAGCTTCCCAAAGGCGAAGATGCAAGCTGCAGCACGCAGGCACAGTGTGGGCAGCATTCAGACTTAGAGAAAACAGTACTTTACCACTCTCCTGCCTTTTCCATGGTTATTCTATTGGAAAAGAACGAGTTTTGGACAACTACCTTTCATTCTTGCCAAACTCTTTGCAGACCCCCGTGCAAGCTTTAGAACAAGATTTTGGATGTTTTCTTTCCTGGCAGAGTTTCTCCTTGCAAGATATGGTGGAAAAGCTTTTTGCTGAGTGTAGAGCGGCAAGACACGCAGAAGACGCAGATACGCAGCTCTCCGAAGCTAAGTGCCGGTCCCGGGCTTCTTTCGGCACAAACCGCTCTCAGGAGCTCCCTGCGCTCGCCACAATGCTCTGTGTGCGAAGAAGCCGCTTCTTCGCCTGCGGGAGAATCGGCGAGCGGCAGCTTCCCAAAGGCGAAGATGCAAGCTGCAGCACACAGGCACAGTGTGGGCAGCATTCAGACTTAGAGAAAACAGTACTTTACCACTCTCCTGCCTTTTCCATGGTTATTCTATTGGAAAAGAACGAGTTTTGGACAACTACCTTTCATTCTTGCCAAACTCTTTGCAGACCCCCGTGCAAGCTTTAGAACAAGATTTTGGATGTTTTCTTTCCTGGCAGAGTTTCTCCTTGCAAGATATGGTGGAAAAGCTTTTGGCTGAGTGTAGAGCGGCAAGACACGCAGAAGACGCAGATACGCAGCTCTCCGAAGCTAAGTGCCGGTCCCGGGCTTCTTTCGGCACAAACCGCTCTCAGCAGCTCCCTGCGCTCGCCACAATGCTCTGTGTGCGAAGAAGCCGCTTCTTCGCCTGCGGGAGAATCGGCGAGCGGCAGCTTCCCAAAGGCGAAGATGCAAGCTGCAGCACACAGGCACAGTGTGGGCAGCCTTCAGACTTAGAGAAAACAGTACTTTACCACTCTCCTGCCTTTTCCATGGTTATTCTATTGGAAAAGAACGAGTTTTGGACAACTACCTTTCATTCTTGCCAAACTCTTTGCAGACCCCCGTGCAAGCTTTAGAACAAGTTTTTGGATGTTTTCTTTCCTGGCAGAGTTTCTCCTTGCAAGATATGGTGGAAAAGCTTTTTGCTGAGTGTAGAGCGGCAAGACACGCAGAAGACGCAGATACGCAGCTCTCCGAAGCTAAGTGCCGGTCTCGGGCTCCTTTCGGCACAAACCGCTCTCAGGAGCTCCCTGCGCTCGCCACAATGCTCTGTGTGCGAAGAAGCCGCTTCTTCGCCTGCGGGAGAATCGGCGAGCGGCAGCTTGCCAAAGGCGAAGATGCAAGCTGCAGCACGCAGGCACAGTGTGGGCAGCCTTCAGACTTAGAGAAAACAGTACTTTACCACTCTCCTGCCTTTTCCATGGTTATTCTATTGGAAAAGAACGAGTTTTGGACAACTACCTTTCATTCTTGCCAAACTCTTTGCAGACCCCCGTGCAAGCTTTAGAACAAGATTTTGGATGTTTTCTTTCCTGGCAGAGTTTCTCCTTGCAAGATATGGTGGAAAAGCTTTTTGCTGAGTGTAGAGCGGCAAGACACGCAGAAGACGCAGATACGCAGCTCTCCGAAGCTAAGTGCCGGTCCCGGGCTTCTTTCGGCACAAACCGCTCTCAGGAGCTCCCTGCGCTCGCCACAATGCTCTGTGTGCGAAGAAGCCGCTTCTTCGCCTGCGGGAGAATCGGCGAGCGGCAGCTTCCCAAAGGCGAAGATGCAAGCTGCAGCACGCAGGCACAGTGTGGGCAGCCTTCAGACTTAGAGAAAACAGTACTTTACCACTCTCCTGCCTTTTCCATGGTTATTCTATTGGAAAAGAACGAGTTTTGGACAACTACCTTTCATTCTTGCCAAACTCTTTGCAGACCCCCGTGCAAGCTTTAGAACAAGATTTTGGATGTTTTCTTTCCTGGCAGAGTTTCTCCTTGCAAGATATGGTGGAAAAGCTTTTGGCTGAGTGTAGAGCGGCAAGACACGCAGAAGACGCAGATACGCAGCTCTCCGAAGCTAAGTGCCGGTCCCGGGCTTCTTTCGGCACAAACCGCTCTCAGGAGCTCCCTGCGCTCGCCACAATGCTCTGTGTGCGAAGAAGCCGCTTCTTCGCCTCCGGGAGAATCGGCGAGCGGCAGCTTGCCAAAGGCGAAGATGCAAGCTGCAGCACACAGGCACAGTGTGGGCAGCCTTCAGACTTAGAGAAAACAGTACTTTACCACTCTCCTGCCTTTTCCATGGTTATTCTATTGGAAAAGAACGAGTTTTGGACAACTACCTTTCATTCTTGCCAAACTCTTTGCAGACCCCCGTGCAAGCTTTAGAACAAGATTTTGGATGTTTTCTTTCCTGGCAGAGTTTCTCCTTGCAAGATATGGTGGAAAAGCTTTTTGCTGAGTGTAGAGCGGCAAGACACGCAGAAGACGCAGATACGCAGCTCTCCGAAGCTAAGTGCCGGTCCCGGGCTTCTTTCGGCACAAACCGCTCTCAGGAGCTCCCTGCGCTCGCCACAATGCTCTGTGTGCGAAGAAGCCGCTTCTTCGCCTGCGGGAGAATCGGCGAGCGGCAGCTTCCCAAAGGCGAAGATGCAAGCTGCAGCACACAGGCACAGTGTGGGCAGCATTCAGACTTAGAGAAAACAGTACTTTACCACTCTCCTGCCTTATCCATGGTTATTCTATTGGAAAAGAACGAGTTTTGGACAACTACCTTTCATTCTTGCCAAACTCTTTGCAGACCCCCGTGCAAGCTTTAGAACAAGATTTTGGATGTTTTCTTTCCTGGCAGAGTTTCTCCTTGCAAGATATGGTGGAAACGCTTTTTGCTGAGTGTAGAGCGGCAAGACACGCAGAAGACGCAGATACGCAGCTCTCCGAAGCTAAGTGCCGGTCCCGGGCTTCTTTCGGCACAAACCGCTCTCAGGAGCTCCCTGCGCTCGCCACAATGCTCTGTGTGCGAAGAAGCCGCTTCTTCGCCTCCGGGAGAATCGGCGAGCGGCAGCTTGCCAAAGGCGAAGATGCAAGCTGCAGCACACAGGCACAGTGTGGGCAGCCTTCAGACTTAGAGAAAACAGTACTTTACCACTCTCCTGCCTTTTCCATGGTTATTCTATTGGAAAAGAACGAGTTTTGGACAACTACCTTTCATTCTTGCCAAACTCTTTGCAGACCCCCGTGCAAGCTTTAGAACAAGATTTTGGATGTTTTCTTTCCTGGCAGAGTTTCTCCTTGCAAGATATGGTGGAAAAGCTTTTGGCTGAGTGTAGAGCGGCAAGACACGCAGAAGACGCAGATACGCAGCTCTCCGAAGCTAAGTGCCGGTCCCGGGCTTCTTTCGGCACAAACCGCTCTCAGGAGCTCCCTGCGCTCGCCACAATGCTCTGTGTGCGAAGAAGCCGCTTCTTCGCCTCCGGGAGAATCGGCGAGCGGCAGCTTCCCAAAGGCGAAGATGCAAGCTGCAGCACACAGGCACAGTGTGGGCAGCCTTCAGACTTAGAGAAAACAGTACTTTACCACTCTCCTGCCTTTTCCATGGTTATTCTATTGGAAAAGAACGAGTTTTGGACAACTACCTTTCATTCTTGCCAAACTCTTTGCAGACCCCCGTGCAAGCTTTAGAACAAGATTTTGGATGTTTTCTTTCCTGGCAGAGTTTCTCCTTGCAAGATATGGTGGAAAAGCTTTTGGCTGAGTGTAGAGCGGCAAGACACGCAGAAGACGCAGATACGCAGCTCTCCGAAGCTAAGTGCCGGTCCCGGGCTTCTTTCGGCACAAACCGCTCTCATGAGCTCCCTGCGCTCGCCACAATGCTCTGTGTGCGAAGAAGCCGCTTCTTCGCCTCCGGGAGAATCGGCGAGCGGCAGCTTGCCAAAGGCGAAGATGCAAGCTGCAGCACACAGGCACAGTGTGGGCAGCCTTCAGACTTAGAGAAAACAGTACTTTACCACTCTCCTGCCTTTTCCATGGTTATTCTATTGGAAAAGAACGAGTTTTGGACAACTACCTTTCATTCTTGCCAAACTCTTTGCAGACCTGCGTGCAAGCTTTAGAACAAGATTTTGGATGTTTTCTTTCCTGGCAGAGTTTCTCCTCGCAAGATATGGTGGAAAAGCTTTTGGCTGAGTGTAGAGCGGCAAGACACGCAGAAGACGCAGATACGCAGCTCTCCGAAGCTAAGTGCCGGTTCCGGGCTTCTTTCGGCACAAACCGCTCTCAGGAGCTCCCTGCGCTCGCCACAATGCTCTGTGTGCGAAGAAGCCGCTTCTTCGCCTGCGGGGGACTCGGCTAAGAGCAGCTCCCGAAACGCGACAAACAAATATTAACAACACGGCGTTGTGTCCTGGGCGTCTTTCGGCACAAGCGCCCCACCGGAACGTACCGCCAGCGGCACAATGCATTGTGTGTGAAGAACTCCCTTCGCCTCCAGGGAACTGAAAGAAGAAGCCTAAGCTTAAAACGCCTTTGCCTCAATTGTGTACTGGTTTGGGCGCTCCTCTCTATTAATTGCGCCACTCCTGACAGCAGGTGTCGCTGTTGGTCAAGCTTTGAGTTTGCTTATTAAGTTGCGATGCTGGGTGGTCAAACAACTCAAGGTAAGATCAGCGATTTTAAATCAGGTTCTCACTGGTGTAGATACCATTAGTCATTGCACACTGCAAAATAATGCTGCTCTAGCTTTCTTGTTAGCACATGGGCAAGAGTGTGAGGATTTGGAAGGAATGTGTTTTTTGAACCTCTCTAACCATTCTGCAGTCATTCACTGGAAACTCAAACAAGGACAAGATAACATGAAGAAATTGATTGGGAATGAGAGGGTTACGCCTGAATGGTTTGAGAGATGGGAAACAACTCGATGGTTGAAAGATCTTGTAAAGGGAACTTTGTTGTTACTAGTAGTCATTATTATATTGCTTCTTGTTATTCCATGCATCATGAAACTGGTGAGCCTCTTGGAAGAAAATAGGGTGGGAAAGGGTTTAGCTGGTGCAAGACGAAGAAGGGGGAAATTGTAGCAATGTATCTGAACCTCTTAGACTAAAGGGTGCACCAGCCATCCAGCTGGAATATGTTCTTATCAGAATTTTCTCAGAGCCCTCTGGAATTCATCAAGGTTACTAAGACATAAGCCGTGCTAAAATAAGAAAGAGAAGCTGAGAAACCAAATTCCAAGACTACAAGAACTCGATAACGGGGGGCAGCAAAGCGCCTGGACTGTAACCAAACGTATCTTCTGAGAGGTGCACACAGAATGCGTGGACATAACAAAGGCACCAAGATAAAAATGCGGGCCTAGCGTGTGCAGAGATTTAGAATGTGTAAGTGCATCATGTCAACAATCAACGGCTTCTGCTTAATCCTCTTGCTCCGTTGTCCTGGAGTCCTGAATTTCCCACAAGGAAAGCCCTACTAAAAGGGCTCTGATTTTAATGATAGTTGCTGTCTAGACGATGAATAATGGGAAGAGTTCTTTCAAATCCTTCCCTCGCTGACATCTGTAAGTTTCATCTTTTCCTGATTGTACTGGTGGCTATACATTAGTTATGACTAGAAAGGAATGAGTTTTAGGGATATGTTGCAAGGAAATTGGTAGCTCTGCTTCCATTTCCATTGTCTAAGAAGAATTCTGATTAGTTTTGGACTTTTCATAGACCTCTGACTAGATTGCATTTGTCTTTGATTGAGCCCGTAAATTTTAGGCTACTAGGCTTGACCAATGGATAGAAAAGGGAAAGTCACACAGCTTAGGTGGTTCCCTTGTCAACAACTTCTCAATAGTAGGGCGATTTCTGTCCTCAAGTTTGTTACTTCAGCTAGCAGATTATGCTCACTCCAAAAGAAGGTGAGAAGTTTGCTACCCTAAATGGTCCGATAATTCTTCCTGCTTCTTTGTGACTCTTTTGTATGACTGGATTCTGTATTATTGGAGTTTGTTATAAAAAGTTGGATTAAATTGCGTGCGTCCGCTCTTGGGGGAAACAGTATTTAGCCAATAACATCTAGGCTTTTATCGACCTGAGATTGTCTGAACGGACGGGACGCTTTAAACACAGTAATTCCTGCTAGTTCCAATTCCATTTTTAGACTCGACAAACCGAATGGTAAACCTGCACCAGTAGGGAGGGACATTGGACTTTCTCCTTTTTAGAGAGAAACTAATGAAAAAGTTTCAGCAGAATCATAGCAGGCTGTAAAATAAGAAAAGCATCATGAAAAGAGGCCAATCCTATCCTCTTAGTATTGCTAGTTGTGATTGGACATGAATGAAACATGTCAACTCTGTGTTCCTGGGTATCACATCAGTAACAGCTACTTCAGCTGCTGTAGTTGTCTCCTAAAGCTAAGAACAGAATCCAAAGAATTGTGATTCCATGGTCACAATTCACCCTGTGATGGTGACAGGTGAAAAAGGAGTGGAAGGTGCGCGGGTAAATTAACTTGAATGGCCTATCTAAATCAGCAGCCACTGATTTCCTGAAAACTTCAACAGGTCAGTTGACCTGTTGGGATTCTTTTAATCCATGGTCATGTTTTTCTTGGGATTCTTGTAACCTTTCCCCATTCGTTCAGCCTTTGCCCTCAAGCCTTTGCTGACATTTCAAGTATCTCGACAAGCTGGAAATGTGTTGTCTTTCTTTATCATGTCATAATTCCCTTCAAAGGGTTGTTTGCCTCAAGTCTTATTTTTGCTGGTTTTCTGCTAGTTCATTGTCAGAGGGCAGCAGGTGCTTTGTAAGAGCAAGTACACAATCCTATAGCTTGCTTTTCTTTTGATTTGGCCTGTCTAGAAAACTGAAGGACTGAACATTTCCGACAGGATTTTCTCTCCCCATTATGTTTCACCGGAAGGGCAGATGCAAATCATCTACTTAAACTCTTGGCACGGAAAAAAGTAGTGGTTTGCTGCTGCATATAGGTAGAAGCTTACAAAAGGAAGGCCTTGGGCTGAGGCCCGATACTTTGGCTAAGCAGAAAAGGACTATGGGAAGGTGAGGCCGCTGAATCAGAGGTAGATCAACAAGTTCTAGAATCGTCACGTGTTCACAGCGTGGTGTAGGATGGTTGGTTGAATGAATTTTGTTATGGCTTAAAGCTATGGAACTGATAAAGGCCTGAGTGCTTCAAAAGCCTGGTTTTTGCAAAAAAGCAGCTCTCCTCTGCACCTGCCTGGGGACTCTGCATCACTAGGGACCCTCACTCCCAGTTTGCCAAGGAGATGATCAGTAGGAATGTTGCAGAGCTGCCGTGTCCATATGAACGGAATGGCAAAGAGTGAAGCGGTGGGTATTTTTGGGCTTTAATACAATGCTGCTGCATTGGTGCCAGTTTAGTCGGTTTTCCATCAGTGGCCTTTCTGTCTAGAAGTACACTGCCCAGTCTTTCTAGCATGTGATGCCATTTCCTTCCTGTTGTTTTAATACCTTCCTTCAGTTGAAAGGATGATACAATCTTTACATTTTGAAGATCCCTGTTAGGAAACACTATGCCAGAGGAGTCATTGCTCCCTTTTCTTCTGCCTCCTTTGTAATTTTCAGAGCCTCATTTCAAATTTCTGCTAATGTCGAGAAGAATACTGAGACTACTCAGCAGGGTTGACGCTCTCAGCTGCTTTCCTCTTTCATACTGCTTCATACTGTATGTGACTTAATGGCCTGGTTTTGTCATCCGCATTTTGCTGTGATCTGTGAACACAAAAAGAAGTCTTTGTTTTTTGCAAGAACTACCCCTAGGAGGATTTGTGTTCCTTTTGATTTCTACGGTGTTAGCCCTGTTGCAGAAAAAAAGGAGATTGTACCCTCTTCTTGTGCTCTCATTCCCTCCTCTCTGCTTTGCATGTCCTAGTTAATCTACTGCCATGACTCATTTGGCATCATCTCATAGTGCAAATTCTGCACAGTTTCATGGACTTACAAATGCCAGTTGCCAAGGAGCTTATATAACCATTCAAAGATTAAAGAATTGTAGGGCTGGGCAAGTCCAGCTGCTGAAACTGGAAGTGGTTAAGTCATGCCATATTAAAGAGACAGAGCAAATCAGTTCATCTAGGACTTTCAACTGGACACCTCTGAGAATAACAGCTTGACAGCAATGACACAGCCATCTTCCTAGCTGTATTCCAGAAAGAGAAAAGGGACACCTTCAATGGTTAAGATGTTTGGCATGAGAAAACAGCAAGAAATGTAGCACAAAATACTTGAGCCAGATAAAGTGCGTTTTTCTCGTGAGAATTTTGCAGTTGTTCTTTCTTGTCTGTGCCTTTACTTTTCACAGAAGACAGGGAGGGCGTTTAATTATTATTGTTCTTTTGTTTTCTATTCTTGGCCTCCCTCTTTCCACCTGCCATTAACAATTTTGCCTTGCTTTACTGGCTTCTCTTTCTTTACTTATAGAAGGTTACATGAGGTCCTCCAACCTTGTCATAAACATTCGCATACAGTGGAAAGGAGTAGAAGGTACATCTAAATGCACAAAACAGACCCAGAAAAAGAGAGGTTTTTTACAGTCTTCTGTGAGAACAAGATATCTTTGAACTGAGTAATGCTTTAACTTTTAGTCCACTCTTTACTATTATTACAAGTGTTTGGCCTTTAGTACATAGCCTTTGAAATCATCCAGCCCAATATTTTTGGCTAATTTTGTTTTATTTCTCTCGGGGACTTTGTTTCTTAAGGAATAGTCCAGAGCCAGAGCGTCCACGGTAGAGTTATGCTGCCATAATAAAAGCGTCGTAAATTCTGGTACAGTTTGTGCTGGTAATACGTCTAGGAAAGAAAGGTTTTACATCTTTTTTGACTTTCAAATGTAACCATTATTTGAAAAAGTTAAGAGTTGGGCTTTCCCCCCCTCCAAAATACTTCTCTCTGGAATGTTACTCAGGGATTACACATAAAAGCTCACCCTGTAAAATATGTTGCGGATAATCTGCAGTAAGCGCAGCTTAGCAGCTAGAGATGATTATGTGGGTTAAATGACATTCCTTCTGTGGTGATGGAAACTCTGTCTACGCAGACATACTCAACAAAAGTTACCATGGCTTAGCTCCTCTCCTAAACTTCATGTGCATTTTCAAACTTTCCAAGAAGGTGAATTCAAGCTCCTTCATTGCTCTCTGCTGGAGTCCCAAGAAAATATCAGTGTGCTTTTTGTCATTTACAGCTGTCATTGCTTAGCTCTTGAACATGAGACTCTCTCATGACTGATGAAAGTTGTCTTGTTAAGAGTGGGTCAAAGACACGCTCCTGCTCTAGAAGGAGATGAGAAGGTTTCTGCAGTCTTTGTCATCTCTACTGCTTGTGATTTCTATCCAAAACCAGTGGGAAGTTTTCTGAAGGCAGTCCAGAAGCTGGCAATATGGACAGCTTACAACCAAACACTTGCTGCACTGCTATCACGGTGATACCAGGAAGGACTTAAAAAATTTAGAAGGGCAAAGAAAGCAGTTGGAAGGAAAAGAACATTAACCATTATTCCATTCTTCTAATATGTCCTCCTTTAAGTCATCATTTTCATGCAGTTTAACGGCTTGCGTTGGTATCCCTCAAAAGGAATCTGAGACAGAGTAAGCTTTTTAATGCAGTAGATGTGACACGTGCAGGCCAAGTTGCCTTTGTTGACATCAAATGCCAATTATGCTTGAGCTACCCTTTGCTTAAGGTACTTCGCTTACACGAAGAATTTTACTCATCATTGAGCAAATTTTGCTGTCATGATTGAGTAAATTTTATTCATGATAGAGTGAATTTTACTGTCACTCCGAATTTTACTGTCATGATTGGCATTGAAACTTTTCAAGGAAAGCTCTGGATAGCAATGTTTGTGTAAAAATAGTAGTTTATCTCCTGTATTTGTGTGAAGCAGGTAAGCCTTTTGCTGTCACCAGTGTTGCTTACCCTTTCATGTCATATCCCTCTTCATATCCATATTCTGCTGAAGGCTTATTAATCTGCTTTAAAATTGGCACGTGGAATAAGACTACTTTTCCTTTTTGAAAGCTAATGTCATTTGACCTAGTGACAGTAAATAATTCATTAATTGTAAGTCCCCAGCTAGCATCTTTTATGCATATTCTAACCTTCTAAAGAAGTAACAAAAACACTCTCCAATACTTGACTTTCTTAAGCACACAAAATGCTTCCCTCCTTTGCAGTTGGCATCTGGAAAATGAACCACATCTCTGCAGTATTTTAACGTGCACCATATTTAGCCAAGTAATTCAAAAGAAATAAAAAGCAGCCCCTTCAATTTGGAAATATTTTTGAATTGTTTTTGAATATACAAAACATACCCTTACCGTACGCATTGCATGCAGATTTAATCGTCGTGAAAGCAAACCCTATGTTTCTGTTGGGATAGCATGGTTTTCCAGTTTCCACAATTGTTCTTGGCACAGTTTTCTACTTATGTGACTGTTAGGACACTCGTAGGTACTTCTAAGGTACTGTAGTAAGCGGAGAAGGAGGAGAGGTTGTGCCTTATTTCTGGCTTCCTTTGGTTTTCTTTTTGGTTTTCTTCCTCTTGCTCTTTTTCATGTCACCTTTCTAGATACTGTGATTTAGATTTGCAGTTTACTAAGCTGTGTTTTCTGTCTGGAATTCTTTGAAATTCCCAGAGGAACCCCACCGGTAAATATGCATCTTTTTATGATTTGCTAGCTACATAGAAAATCTTCCTGCTGCTCTAAAATGCTTTTATTTGATATGCATTTTTATCACCATTCTAATGAAAAGAAAAGTTCCTCTATTCACTGCTTTTGTACTGGATTCAGTTCAATGTGCGCTAACGGTGCAAAAAAGTCCTGCTGGAGAAGGGATCTGCATACAAATTGACCAAGACATGTGCTACAAGGGTCTTGAAAAGGTTCAAAGTTTCTCTACCTTTCTGGCAGTCTGTCTTCACAGCAGGACTTGATGAGGGATTTTGCTGGCGTTTCTTTGACAGAAAGCAATAACAAAGCAAGCAAAATGGAGCAGCAAAAGAAGAATGGAGCAGCAAAAGGTACATTATCCCCTCTGTTATTATCATTGTCGAAACAGATTTTTTCACACCATGTTACATCAAATACCTTAGTAGAGCTAAAGACTAGAAAAACGCAGCTCTGTTCTGGTTCATTAAAAGCAAAGCCATCTGTGGACAGAAGTGCCCAGCATGATGCTGGGAACTCCTAGCTGGTTTCAGTAAGCTGTCTGGAGAACGGCATTTTCGCTGGGCTTTACTAGCGTGTCTGTAAGGAGAGGGAGTTTATGTGCAGCTTTGAGCCCTGAGAGTGCCATAGGCAAAGAGACCCATCGTGTAGCTCTCTGACCAGCCACAGCACACTGAGGCATGATGGATTACTCCCAGAGTTCACGTGGTAGAAAGGTTTTCTGCCCCCGTGAAGGACGACACATCCATTTGCTTGACTAGAGCCATTCTGTATGTTACAATGGTAACTTGAATTCATCAAGTTTGTGCTATTTGTACAATGGCAGTGAGCTTGGATTCTTAAGCTTCTCGTGTTTGACCTGTTTCCTGTTTCAGTAAATAGCAAAACTTCCAAGGACTGCAGCGACAAGAAGATGAAGCTGCTAGTGTATTTCAAATCTTTGCCTAATAAAATGGTGATTTTTGCACATATTCGCAATGGAAATTTACGGTACCGAAACACCAGCTCTGCTCAGAGCAATTCTGAAATTGACTTGAGCTCTTTTCTGTGTTTCTTAGCAGGTGAACTGAGATACTTCTAGCTTCCAAGGCAAGGCGTTTGACAGCAGCTTGAAAAAGGCCCAGGCTGTTGGATGAAAAGGTGAAAAAACTGAGGGAAATGGGGGGAAATTTCACTTCTGGTTTATGTCATAGATTCAGCCAGATGATCAACAAGCATTAGTTTTATGAGGTACCAGCGTAGTCTTTCACTCTTGCAGATCCCCAAAAGCTTAACCATCCAGCAGCTTCTTCCTTGCAACAAGTGCCACAGCCAAAAGCCAGGCCTGGCCGTCACCTTCTCCTCGCAGCCTACAAACTCTGCCAAACGTACCGGTGATTCTCACTTTCCTTCTCAGCTACATGGACAAGCACATCCTCTCCATGTCTCCGAGTCCTTAGTGAAACCAAACAGCGGTTCACCTTCAAACAGCTCAGTGTGCCAGGACAGAAAGATTTCACTGGCCTGTGAAATCTTGCTTTTTCCTTGCAGCCTTTTATTTTCAGAGCATACACCGAGGCATTGCACTTTGCTTCTCAGCTGAGTGCATTGCCATATTGCTGGAGTCCCACACGTCCATCTCCTTCTCGCACTAACTGCTTCTGTTGAAACATGCTGATGTGATGTGCTTTCCTGCTCAGCTATTCACACAGTCACATTCTATGTCCTGCTTGCAGTCTGAATCTAAAAGGAGACGTTTCTGACTATGTCTCACAGACACAGATGTACCAGGATGAAAAGGTTGCTTGGACCTTGCCACTTACGTTCGAAAACATCCATTCACTCCACAATCAAGAGACACCTTTCTTTGCTTTACATCCTGCAAACTTCACACAGACACACACACACACACACACACACACACACACACACACACACACACACACACACACACACGAGAGCTACGCACTTTCTTTCTTTCTTTCTTGGCTGCACACACTCACCTATTTCCCACCTTGACCTCTCTACCACTTCTCCTTCGGCCTTGCTGTGCATGGACATTTCCTGTTAAGATACCCATTGTGTTGCCTATCCCTCCCCCACATTGCCTTGCCTTTCCTACCCAATCTTGCATTTCTTGTCATTGCTGACAATTCCTTTCTTTTCCCTTGCCTTCCTGACCCATGCATGTCCTTCCCTTGCCCTTCATACCAAGCCAGTGCCTTGTATTGACTTGCTCACCTATCCTTCTTTTCCTTCCCATTTGTCCAGCTCCAATCTTTCATTTCCTTCTCCTTCTAGGACTCTTATTGCCTTGTCTCCCTCTCTTTTGTGTTGCCTGGCAAAGCCACCACTTGTCTGGCCTTGTCCTTGAACCCCTTCCTTGCCTTGCATTACCTTGCTCATCAGTCCCCCACCTGGAATTCACCACCTCTCTTTTTGTGGAATCTCTTCCACATGCATTGCCCTGCCTGCTTCTCCTAGGATTCTCCAGGCTTCCACTGGCTTTTTTTTCTCAAGGCCCCAGCGTTTCAGGAGCTTGTGAGAGGAAGCCTGGAGG